>NC_046340.1:12047685-12358518 GCF_000738735.6 Corvus cornix cornix
AGCAGGGGGCGCCCGCGCCTCGGGCCGCGCCCCTTTGGCGTCGCCATGGTGACGCCGTGCGTGATGACGTCAACGCGTCCGCGCGCGCTGATTGGTCGGATTTGAATCGCGGCGGGCGCGCGGCCGCCGCTCGGACTCCGCCGGCCGGAGCGCGACCCCCGGGCCCTGTCGCGACAGCGGCGGCGGCACCCGCGACATGAAGGCGGCGTGAGTGGCTCCACAGCCCCTTCGGGCCCGGGGAGGGCGGGTTCGGCCTGGGGGTCCCCGGTGTGGGGCAGCTCCGGCCGGAGCGGCGGGGCCGCCCCTCATGGCTGCCCCCAACCCCTTCCCGGTTCCTTCCCCCTCATCCCGGTTCCTTCGCTTCTCGGCTTTTACCCCCAGGTCTTCCCGGTCCCTCTCCCTTCCCTGTCCTCCCCCTCCCTCGGGTGTCCCCCCGACCCCCTCAGGGCTTCCCCGTCTCCCCCGGTTCCTTTCCCCCTCCCTTCTCCCGGTTTCCCCCCTTCTCCCGCTTCTCCCCGCCGCTTCCCGGCTTTCCCCCATCCCTGTCCTCCGCTCTTCCCCTCCCCTCACGGCTCTCTCCCCTCAGTAGGGCCAAGACACCGCGGAGGCCGAAGAAACCCACGAACCCCACGCTGAAGGACCCGGTGGGGGTGAGTTCGGGGGCGCTGTCCCGGTCCGGGGGCTCATCCCGGTCCCCCTGATTCCCACCTTTCCCCATTCCCAGGTTTATTGCCGCTGTGTCCCGGTCCGGGGGCTCATCCCGGTCCCCCCTGATTCCCACTTTTCCCCATTCCCAGGTTTATTGCCGCTGTGTCCCGGTCCGGGGGCTCATCCCGGTCCCCCCTGATTCCCACCATTCCCCATTCCCAGGTTTACTGCCGGGTGCGGCCGCTGAGCCGCGCGGACCAGGAATGCTGCATCGAGGTCATCAACGACACCACGGTGCAGATCCACCCCCCCGAGGGCTACCGGGTGTTCCGCAATGGCGAGTACCGCGAGGTAAGGGCTGCATTCCAGCCTGGAATCCGCCTGGAAGCGCTGCCCAGTCCCTGGAAGTGTTGTTGGAGCAGCCTGGCTTCATGAGAGCTGGCCCTGCCTGTGCCAATGGGGTTATCTTTAAGGTCTCTTCCCACCCCAACCCTCCTGGAATTCCAGGAATGACACATCCAGCTGCTTTTCCCTGCTCTCCAAGTTCTCCCATGGCTCGTGGGACTTGCGGAGTGCCAAATCCAAATGTTTTCAACCCGAAAACCCATCTCAAGCAAAAGAAGCATCACTTCCATAGCCATAACATGTCAGGAAAGGACCTTAAAGCTCATCCCATTCCATGGGCAGGGAAACCTTCCGCCATCCCAGGTTGCTCCGACGTGGCCTGGGATGTTCCAGGGATGAGGAATCCACAGCTTGTCCTGGTGGGAATGCTAGCTGGGGTTTTGTTTCCGATTTCAGCCTGGGAAATCCTTGTGGGAAGTGTGTTAAGGGATCTCCAAAGGTTTAAGTGGAACAGGCAAAGCTTTGTTAAATGGTGGCAGATCGAGTTCCGCTCAGGAGCTTCAAATCCGGGTGCTCCTTTATTTTAAGCAAGAGTGCTGCTGGAAAAACGAGCAGATTGATTAAAAAAAGTAAAGCCAGGTTGAAATGTAGGACTAGAGAAGGATCCCAAACTCAATAAAAAATGGGAAAATTGAAATTAAAGAAAAAAAGAAATTGAAATGAGGGACCAGCCCCACTTTGGCCACGGCGGGTGTTCCTTTGCTCGGATTCCGGTGGGGGCTCCAAGGAAATTCCAGCTTTTAGCTGTAAATTGGGAATGCTGTGATCCGTGGGATCCTCCCTGGACGCTCCTGGCCGTGGAGCTGGAGGTTCAGGGTGGTTTTCCCTCTCTTGGCAGACCCAATATTCCTTCAAGGAGGTGTTTGGCACCTTGGTGGTGCAGAAGGAGCTCTTCGACGTGGTGGCCAAGCCGCTGGTGGAGGATCTGATCCGGGGCAAAAATGGTGAGCAGAGATCTCGTCCTGTGTCCCTTCCCCGTGCCTGCAGGCTCCCATTCCCAGGCTTTCACAGCTCCCGAGGTTTCTTACCTTGTTTCCTTGGAATTGTGGCTCAGCTCCTCGCACAGCACCCTCGGAAGCTCTTAAAGCTGTTGATGGAAGAGGAATGGTTTGGGTGGGAAGGGATGACCCAGTCCCGTGGGCAGGGACACCTTCCGCTATCCCAGGCTGCTCCAAGCCCCATCCGGCCTGCCTGGAACATTCCAGGGATGGCACAAGCTGTGCCAGGGCCGGTTTCTGGTGGATCCTGGAGAGGACCATGAGTATTCCCAGCTGTGACGATCGGCGAGAGCTGCCAGCGCTTTTGATGGCGTGGGGTACTCGAGGTGCTTTCTTCGTTCCCCAAATCCCGCTGATTTCTCCCTTTGCCTGTATTCCCAGGTCTCCTGTTCACCTATGGAGTGACGGGCAGCGGGAAGACCCACACCATGACGGGATCTCCTGGGGATGGGGGGCTCCTGCCCCGCTGCCTGGCCATGATCTTCAACAGCATCGGCCCCTTCCAGGCCAAGAGATTCGTGAGTGCCTCCCCTGAATCCTCCCCAAATCCCTGGATAACGGGTTCTGCGCCAAGGAAACCCAGCCTGGCGCTGGAGGGCTTGGAAGAGGAAAAACCCCAAGCCCAAGGTCCTCATTCCAAAAGGGTTTGGATCTCTGGGAATGCTTTTGAACCACTCGATGGTCCCAAGCCCATCGTAGGAAAAATCCGGGATGATTTCTCCCTCTGGAAGCTGCGGTGTGTGAGAGACGGAAAGATTTGAGGCAGAAATCAGGGATTTAATGTTTTTCCCGTTGGGATGTGAGGAGCAGGGCCAAGCTTGGATGAAGATCTGTGGTCTGGTTGTCCTTAAATAGTTGTTAATTCTTTAATTAACTCTAAAAATAATTAATGAAGAAGTATCTTCCCGAGTTCTGGAATGAGATCCGCAGGAACCTGTGTCCAAAATCACAGGATCGTTAAGGTTGGGAAAGACCTCCAAGATGGAGTCCAGCCACTGATCACCACCCTGTCAGCCAAGAAATGGAGATGGGAGGCTTTTCCCAAAATTCCTTGGGATTTTTGGCATTTAAAGATACTGAAATAATCCTGGAATTCTCATCCTTGGGAGCTTTTCTAAAACATTCTTTTGGGAATTGTTTCCGTCAGCTCTTGGTGGGTTGAGCACCAATGAGGGCTGTGGTATGAATTAATTAATTAATCAGTTAATTAATACCAGCCTAATCAAACTAATTAATTATTGAATCAAAGAATCCTTTGTTGGCTGCCACCTGGATGTTGGAATTGGCTGAAATTCCTGGTTTTTCCCTCAGGTTTTCAAGCTGGATGACAAGAACGGGGTGGATGTGCAGAGTGAGGTGGAGGCTCTGCTGGAACGCCAGAGGAGGGAGGCCCTGCCTGTCCCAAAAACTCCGTCTGGGAAGTGAGTGACTCTGGGAAGAGCAGAGGGAATTTATTCCCTAGGACTGGGACACTTTTAGGGTGCTTTTAATTAATCTTGGGCTCTGCCCTTGAAGAAATGAAAGAAAAGTTGGGAAAAATCAGCAAATCTTTAGTCATTAATTAGGCAATTGTGTCCCACTGAAATTCCCACTCTGTTCCTGCTGTTTTCACACGTGATTTCTACTTGGAGGAAGCCATTCCATAGCTTTTTTCCCTGAATTTCCCCTCAGAATTTTTGACCTTTTCCCCTCAGAATTTTTGGCCTTTTCAGTCAGAAATTTTGGCCTTTTCCTCTGAATTTTTTGCCTTTCCCCTGAATTTTTGGCCTTTCCCCCTGAATTTTTGACCTTTTGCCTCAGAATTCTTTTGACCTTTTCCCCTGAATATTTGGCCTTTTTCCTCAGAGTTTTTGGCCTTTTCCCTCAGGAATTTTGGCCTTTCCTCCCTGAATTTTTGACCTTTTCCCTCAGAAATTTTGGCCTTTTCCCCCTGAATTTTTCACCTTTTCCCCCCTGAATTTGGAAGGCACCTTAAAGTTGTTCTCGTGCCATGGGCAGGGATGATAATAATAATAATAATAATAATAACAATAATAAATAAAACATGAATGGAAATTGAGTGTATTCCATGTGGTTTGAGCAGTGATTTAAACAAGCAGGCTTAGTCTGGTTTTGTACCTGTTAAGCCAGGTCTAAACCTATTAAGCCAGGACTAAACTGCTGTGGCTTGGAGTAAGAATCCTGTGAAGTCCAATTTGGAGCTATTTCCATAGAACCACGGAATTTCCTCAGTTGGATCGTGGAATTCCAACTCCTGGCCGTGCACAGGACACCCCAAGAACCAGAATTTTGCCAAATATGGAGCATTTCCCCACCGCAACCCTGCAGATGTGCCCTGGCGCGTTGTGGCTCCCGGGAATTCCATCCCCATCCCTTTGTTTCCCGCAGGAGACAGCTGGATCCCGAATTTGCCGACATGATCAACGTCCAGGATCACTGCAGGGTGGAGGAGGTGGATGAGGACAACGTCTATGGCGTCTTCGTGTCCTACATCGAGATCTACAACAACTACATCTACGACCTGCTGGAAGAGGCTCCCTTCGAATCCATCAAGCCCAAGTGAGTTTGGGAATCCGGCATTTTCCTCGCCTGGGCTTGGGAATCAGCACCAAACCACTGGAAGAGGGGGATGAGGACAATGTCTGCAGTGTCTCTGTGTCCTCTGCTGACATCTGCAACCTCCTCGGAGCCCATCAAACCCAAGGGAGTTTGGGAATTTCCATATTCCCAGCCCAGGAGGCTTTGGTAGTATCTCCAGCGTGGTTTGTTGGTTGTAGCCTTAGGGAGCCTTGCTCAGAATTCCTGGGAATCACCATTAAAAACACATGGAAAGGAGTCCCGCAGGAATATTTCAGTACTGATGGCCAATGCTTGGTGCTCCCTTCCTCGTTAGGACGGGTGATTAACAAGCAAATCTTTAATTAATTAGGCAATTGTATGCCACTGATATTCCCAATCTATTCCTGCTGTTCTGACAGGTCATTCCAACTTGGAACAAGCCATTCCGTGGCTTTTTTCCCTGGAACCAGTGAAAAACACTGGTTTGGTGCTCCATATGTCCATATTATTCCACTTGCTATCGGTAATTCCCATAAAACCAGAAATTAATTGTCTCCTCGTGAAATTTGGGGGTTATTTTTCCATAGGTGGGCACTTGTGAGGCCTAAAATAAGTAGGGAAAATCTGCAAATTCCTCTTGGAATCCATGTATTGAAATTCCAACTCCATTAACAGAGCCCATCAGTCCTGTGTTCATTAAGGAGTGCCTCATTAACAAAGACTAACGAGGGCAAAGCAAACCAGCAGCTGCCTCCAGGGTTCTCATTCCAAAAGGGTTTGGATCTCTGGGAATGCTTTTAAACCATTCAATGGTTTGGTGCTTACTCCCCAACCCCATCCCAAAAAAAAATCCAGGATGATTTCTCCCTCTGGAAGCTGCGGTGCGTGAGAGATGGAAAGATTTGAGGCGGAAATGGAGGATTTAATATTTTTCCGTGTTTTTTTGGTAGGTGGAACAGTTGCAACACTCCTGTGAGAAATGGAGACTTTGTGTATGTTATTCCTGTTATTCCAGTGCCATTTCCCCTGAGTAGAAGCAGAAAATTCCCTGCTTTTCCTTGCTTTTCTAGGAAATCTAGGATGCTCTCCTCGCTTCTGTGTGCTTGTAGAAAAGCAATAGCTACCACCAGAGCAATTAATTGCAATTAAATGGCTGCTAATTAGAGCGGTAGCTGGAGTGTCACTAATCTTGGCTGTGTGTCCATGTCCTGTATTCCCTCTTCCAGCTTTTATTTGGATAATTGACCTTTTCACTCAGAATTTGGACTTTTTCTCCCCTGAATTTTGACCACTTTCCCTCAGAATTTTTTGACATTTTTCCCTCAGAATTTTGACCATTTTCCCCCTGAATTTTTGTCCTTTCCCTCAGAATTGTTGACCTTTTTCCGTCAGAATTTTTGGACATTTTTCCCTCAGAATTTTTGGCCTTTTCCCTCTGAATTTTTGGACACTTTTCCCCCTCAGAATTTTTGACCTTTTCCCCCTCAGAATTTTTGACCTTTTCCCCCTCAGAATTTTTGACCTTTTCCCCTCAGAATTTTTGACTTTTCCACCAGAATTTTTGACCTTTTCCGCCTGAATTTTGACCTTTTCCCCTTGACTTGTGACATTTTCCCTCCAAATTCTGAATTTTCCCTCAGAGTTTTGACCGTTTTCCCACAGAATTTTGACCCTTGTCCCTTGGAATTTTGTCCTTTTCCCTCAGAATTTTGACTGTCGTCCCCCTGAATTTTTGACCTTTTCCCCTCAGAATTTTTTACTTTTCCCCAGAATTTTTGACCTTTTCCCCCTGAATTTTGACCTTTTCCCCTTGACTTGTGACGTTTTCCCTCCAAATTCTGAATTCTCCCTCAGAGTTTTGACCACTTTCCCCTCAGAATTTTGACTGTTGTCCCTCAGAATTTTTGTCCTTTTCCCTCAGAATTTTGACCACTTTCCCCCAGAATTACTGACCTTTTCCCCTCAGAACTGTTGACCTTTTCCCCTCAGAATTGTTGACCTTTCCCCTCAGAATTTTTGACCTTTTCCCCTTGACTTGTGACCTTTTCCCTCCAAATTCTGAATTTCCCCTCGGAGTTTTGACCTTTTCACACTGAATTTTGCCCTCCAAGAAAACCTGCATGGCAGGAAGCTGCACAGAAAACTCCACTCTAACGGGATTTGTTTGTTTTTCCCTCTTTCCTGCTATCCTGAAGACCTCCACAGTCCAAAATCCTTCGGGAAGACCAGAACCACAACATGTACGTGACGGGCTGCACCGAAGTGGAGGTCAAATCCACAGAGGAAGCTTTTGAAGTCTTTTGGAGAGGTAAGTCTTGGAATTCAGGGCTGCTCCCACATCCCAGCACCTTAAACATTATCCATGGGCAAGGAAATTCTGTTGGATCAGCTCCATCCAGCCTGGCCTTGGGACACTTCCAGGGGTGGAGCCATCCACACCTTCTTGGGGCATTTAGGGCCTCCCCATTCGCAACCCTTCCCAATATCCCACAGCTGTGAAATCCCTCACATCCTGATGCTGGAAGAGGTGGGAACTGTGGGAAAGCAGCAGGATTTGGTGGGAATGTGGGGTGTCTGAGCAGGGCAGAAGAAGCGGCGCATCGCCAACACGCAGCTGAACCGGGAATCCAGCCGCTCCCACTCCGTGTTCATCATCAAGCTGGCGCAGGCTCCTCTGGATGCGGACGGGGACAACGTGCTCCAGGTGGGTTCCGCCTTATTCCAGGAGAATTTTATGGAGGTTGCCTTGGAAACAGCTCCCGTGTGTCTCAAGTGTGGAGGTGACAGAATTCATCTTCTTTTTGTCGGGAAGGCGGCATTAAAACACTGCCGATTCCTTAGGTTTTCACCTTTTCCTTTGTTTTCGTTGGGAAGCTAAAATTTTGGGAATTTGAGTGATCCTGTGGCCCAAGGCAGTCGGGATCTGCCAAACTTCCCAAAAAAACCCTGGTGCTTCCCAGCTCCCTGTGCTGTACAAACCCCTCAGAGCTTGTATCCAGCACGTTATTTGGAAGTGGGTGTTGGGATGAGGTGTCCCCCCACCCCTTCAGAGGGAATACTGAGGCATCCAGGATTTGCTCTGTATCCCAGGAAAAGGAGCAGATCACCCTGAGCCAGCTGTCCCTGGTGGATCTGGCGGGAAGCGAGAGAACCAACAGGACCAAAGCCGAAGGGAACAGGCTGCGGGAGGCAGGTAAGAACCCTGCTAATTAACCCTGCTAATTAACCCTGCTAATTCAGCTCCGACTAATGCTGTCTCCTAGGGAAGAATCCCAGGAATTCTTGTTACGATCAGTTAGGATTTGATGACCTTAAATCTTCCCGTTTGGAAACCAAGCAGTGCTTGTGTCGCTTCGGTTCATTAGAGCAATTAGCTGCGACAAATATCATTAATTAGGCGATTTATTCTTCTGCATAATTCGGGAATGTGATCCAAGGGCTGCTCACGGAGTTTGGGGTTTTTTTTAGGGAATATCAACCAGTCGCTGATGACATTAAGGACGTGCATCGAGGTTCTGCGGGAAAACCAATTGTATGGAACGAACAAGGTGGGCATCCCTTCCCTAATTATCCTGGAATTTGATGTCGTGGGTAAGGAAAACTCACTGGATCTTCCATGGCCTTTATTCCCAGATGGTTCCATACAGAGATTCCAAACTGACTCATCTCTTCAAGAACTATTTTGATGGAGAAGGGAAAGTTCGGATGATCGTGTGTGTGAATCCCAAGGCTGAGGACTATGAGGAAAGCCTGGTAAATTCCCTTTCTCCATTCCCTCCTGCTCTTCTTTTCCTGTTTTTTCCCTGAATTCTTGTGCTCCAAGAGATTTGAGGAGCTCTAATTGTTGTTTGAGCACTTCCATTATAATTTTGTAGGATAAATCTGCTCTCCGAGTCTTGTTTTCCCTGTTTGAGTTACACCTGCTCCCTGCTTGGAAAATGGGCAAGGTTTCCCTACTTATAGAATTCCATGGAGCCATATTGAAGTGTTTAATCCCTACTATTCCAAGAATTCCAGCTGGCTCTGCCCAAGGTTTTGTGGCTCCTTGTGGGGAGGTTTCTGGATGATCCCCAACCGTAGCTGGCAACTCCTCACTATTTCAGCCGGATAATCCATCCTCTCCTACTTTTAGTGACTCAGCCCCCGCTCCCAATCCCAGATCCAGCTGCTCCTGGTAGCTTTTCCCTGTTTTCTTGCAGCAAGTGATGCGTTTTGCAGAGATGACCCAGGAGGTGGAGGTGGCCAGGCCCGTGGACAGGCCCCTGTGCGGGCTGACCCCGGGCCGGCGCCTCCGGAACCAGGCATTCCGGGAGGAGCTGTCCCGGAAACTGGAGCTGAGGGGCGGCCCCATCGGAGCAGGTGAGGGCTGGAGTGGGGAATTCTGCTCTGGGAATGTTCACCTGGAGAAGGGAAGGCTCCAGGGAGAGCTCAGAGCCCCTTCCAGGGCCTAAAGGGGCTCCAGGAGAGCTGGAGAGGGACCTGGGACAAGGGATGGAGGGATGGGACACAGGGAATGGTTCCCACTGGGAAAGGGGAGATTTAGATGGATCTTGGGAAGGAATTGTTCCCTGTGAAGGGCTGGGCTGGAATTCCCAGAGGAGCTGTGGCTGCCTCATCCCTGGAATGCCCGAGGCCAGGTTGGAATGTGGGATAGTGGGAAGCGTCCCTGCCCATGGAACGAGATCACTTTAAGGTCCCTTCCAACCCAAACCATTCCATGATTCCAGCAGTTTTCCATTAGGAATTAAAGGCTGGGAATGAAATTTGAAACCAATTTCCTTTGAGCCTTAAGAGTGCCAGAGGAGCCTCAGCGCCCTGTGAGCCCTGCAGCGGCCGCTGCTCTTCCCACTCGGCGGCTTCCCTGTGGAAATCTCCGAGGAATTCCTTGTTACTGGGATAAATCTGCAGTCCCGATACTGCAGCTCCTGACAGGAAATTGTGCCAAGGAAATTGTGGGATGTTCCTGGACGTTCAGGACCCACTTTCAGAGTAAAACATGGAATCGAGGATATCCCATTTAATCCTTTCCCATCCATCCCCTCTTTGGAAACCTGTTGCTCCCGTCAGTCATTCCCAGTTCTTCCCCATTGGCCATGGGAATTTTCCTGTCCTGCTGACGGATTTTCCATCCTGCAGAGCCAGAGGAGCCATCGGCTGCTGAGCTGTTTTTCCAGAGCTTCCCTCCCCTGCCTTCCTGCGAGCTCTTGGATATCAACGATGACCAAACACTCCCGAAGCTCATCGAGGCCCTGGAGCAGCGCCACAAAATGAGGCAGATGCTGGCAGAGGAATTTTCCAAAAACGGTAGGAATTTGCCCCAAATTGGAACAACAGGGCAAAGCTCAGATTTGGTGCCTTTTTTACTCCTCAAGGGATCCCTTCCATCCCAATTTTCTTGTTTCGATTGATCTTTTCCACCTTTTTTTGAGGAATTTTGGGCTTTCAATCGGTTGGGAAAAACAGAGCTTTGGGTGTGAGGGAGATAAGGGAGAAGGTGAGAGATAAGAGAGAAAATCTCATCATTCTCTTCCAGTTCTCGCCTTTAAAACCATGCTGCAAGAATTTGACTCCAGTGTCGCATCCAAGGAAAATTATATCCAAGGAAAACTGGCTGAGAAGGAGAAAACCATAACAGGCCAGCGAACGGAGATGGAACGCCTGGAGAAGAAGATTAAAACCTTGGAATACAAGGTCAGTTGGGTCATTTTGGAGCAAATCCCCCTTTTTTTTTTTTTAATGGATCATTCAGAAAATTCCGTGATATCAGGAAGAAATATTTTGGGGGGAATTTTCACGAAAGGTTTTTGGGCTTTTTTAGGAGGCGAGGCTTTTAAAGTATCCAAAGGGGGCAATTTAGGATTGGAAACCGCTATTTCCAGGGAAATACAAACCTTGGAGGGGTTGTATTCCCACCCAAATCCTCCCTCTGTTCCCACAGATCGAGATTTTGGAGAAAACTGCCACGATTTATGAGGAGGACAAGAGGAACCTGCAGCAGGAGCTGGAGAGCAAGAGCCAGAAGCTGCAGCGGCAGGCGTCGGACAAGAGGAGGCTGGAGGCCAGGCTGCAGGGAATGGTGACAGAGACCTCCCTCAAGTGGGAGAAGGAATGCGTGAGTGCCGGGAATTGGGAGAAAAGCGGGATGGAGGTAGCCAGGGTTTGGGATTTGGGTGTGGGGCACCCTTAGGGAGGGGATTTCTTGCTGTGTTTGGTGTCTGCGAGAATCCCGGGTCAGGAATTGCTCATGGAGGTGCTTGGTGAGCTCTGCTGCTGGGAAGGGAGGGGAGGGAAGGGATTGAAGGGAATGGAAAGGGAAAGGGAAGGAAGGGAAGGGAATGGAAAGGGAAAGGGAAGGAAGGGAAGGGGAAGGAATGGGATGGAAGGGAAAGGAAAAGGAATGGAAAGGAATTGAAGGGAAAGGAAAGGATTGGAATGGCAGGGAATGGAAAGGGAAGGAAGGGGAGGGGAAGGAATGGAACAGAAAGGAATTGAAGGGAAAGAAAAGGAATGGAAAGGAATAGAATGGAAGGGGAAGGAATGGCATGGAAAGGGAGGGAAAAGAATGGAATGGAATGGAAGGGAAAGGGAAGGAATGGAGCAGAGAGGAATAGAATGGAAGGGAATGGAAAGGAAAGGAAGGGAAAGGGAAGGAATGGAATTGAAGGGAAAGAAAAAGAATGGGAAGGAATTGAAGGGAAAGGAAAGGAATAGAATGGAAGGGAATGGAATGGAAAGGAATTTAAAGGAATGGAAGGGAAAGGGAAGGAATGGAAGAGAGGGAAAGGAAGGGAAAGGATTTGAAGGGAATGGAAGAAAAGGGAAGGGAAAGGAATGGAAAGGAAGGGAATGGAAGGGAGAGGAAAGCAATATAATGGAAAGGAATGGAAAAGAAGGAAGGGAAAGGAACAGAGAGGAAAGGAATTGAAGGGAAGGCAAAGGAAAGGAATTGAAGGGAATGGAAGGGAAAGGAAAGTAATGGAATGGAGGGAAATGGAAAGAAATGAAATGGAAGGGAATGGAAAGGAATGGAAAGGAAAAGAATGGAAGGGAATGGAATGGAAAGGAAGGGAAGGGAATGGAATTGAAAGGGAAGGGAAAGGAAAGAAGGAAGGGAAAGGAAAAGCCGGGGGTTGGTCTCTGCTCCCAGGGAACAGGGACGGGATGAGTGGGAATGGCTTCCGGCTGTGCCGGGGGAGGGCCAGCTTGGATACTGGGAAAATCCCCTCCTGGAAAGGGCTGTAAACACTGGAACTGCCCCGGGAAGTTTGGAACCCCCATCCCAGGAGGTGTCCAAGGAATTCCTGGACGTGGCACTCAGAGCTGGGTTCAGTCCCAGCTTGGAGTCAGTGATCCTGGAGGGCTTTCCGAGCTCAGCAATTCCATGTTTTCCCGCTGCTTTCCCTGTCGCGGCAGGAGCGGCGAGTGGCGGCCAAGCAGCTGGAGATGCAGAACAAGCTGTGGGTGAAGGACGAGAAGCTGAAGCAGCTGAAGGCCATCGTCACCGAGCCCAGAGCTGAGAGGCTGGAGAGGCCTTCCCGGGAAAGGGAGCGGGAAAAGCCTCTCCCGAGATCCGTGTCTCCTTCCCCAGCGCCCGTAAGTCACTTCCAAACCTTCTGGATTGAGGGAAGAGCGTTTTTAGGATGAAGCGCAGGGATTTTAGTCATCAGTAGCCCCCAAGCACAGAGCTGGAGCAGCTTGGATTCCTTGTGTCCTGTTCATTCTTCATCCCCTCTCCCACCTCCTGGTATCCTTAGGAGCGGGAAATCCCGGATCTGTCTGTCCCTGTTGGATGCCTCCCGTGTCTCACTGACCTCTCCCTTCTCCCCAGAGCTGTGGTGACCCCGCTGAGCTTGGGGACAGCCGGGTGGCCCCGCGGGTCCCCAGGCGCTCCAACTCTTGTGGCAGCATCTCTGTGGTCTCCTGCGTGCTGGAGTGGGAGGAGAGAGCCCCTTCCTGCAAGCCAGACAGCATTCCCAAATCCAGGAATAAAGCGGGAGCAGAGCCGGCCTCAGCCCGGCCCAGCCCCAGCAGGAGGAGAGGGAAGTGCTGGACCGGAGTGCTCGAGGTGCCCGGGTCTAGAGAGGAGCTAGAGCAGGAAGAGGATCCGTGCTGCAGGGTTAGTCCTGGCCTTAGCGGGGCTGAGCCCGGCTTAAAGGTTCTCGGACCTTGAGCCCAGCTTAAGTGTTCTCTGCCCTCGAGTCTGCCTAACATAGAGTAGAGCTGTTCCTAAATGTGTCCCGCTGGTCCCAGACTGAGCCTGGCTGCTCTCTCCGCCCTCTTGGTGTTTGGAACTTCCTTGGAAGTTGAGAATTCCCACTTTTAGGGAGCTCTGAGGTGGCCACACTCTGCTCTAGCCGTGGGTGTCCTCATGTTTTCCCTGGTCTTTCCCTTTCCCTGGTCTTTCCCTTTCCCTCGGGTCTCCTTCAATCCCTCCTGCAATTTCCCAGCTTCCAAGGTGCTCTGGGAGCTTGTGCTGCCTGGAAACATTCCTTGGATGAACCTGTGGGCCTCAGCTTTAACTCTCTTCCCTAATTCCCATTAAACTGGGAGCTCCCGATTCCATGGATTTCCGTGGAACTGCTGTTGGTGGGATCCCATTTCCTGGCACTCCGGTAAATCCCGGAGTGGTGCAATCCCAGCTCCTGGCAGGAGGGAAGTTTTTCATGGCATGACTCATTCTGGGGAGTATTCCCAAACTTTCTGGCCCTTGGAAGCGAGGGATGAGCTGTTCAAGTGCTGATCCAAGGAATTCATCCATCAACCACAGGATGTCCTCTCCTTAGAGCATCATTCCTAAGGCACCTTGGAAGGATTGCTTCCCAAAAAAATCCATGGAAATCTCCTGTCTCTTGGTCAAAGACCTCCTAATTAACGTTAATTAATCAGCTGATGGGATTTGCATCCAAGGATTTGGGTGGTGGAACCTCCTCATAATTAAGAGGCCTCCAAAATTATTCCGTAAATGGAACAGAATCTCCAAATCCTCTCCCAAAAACCCATTCCAAGATCTTGGAATGTCTCTAGTTTTAAAGTTTCCAGGATGTTCTGATGTTTCCTGAGCAAACATTTCCATGGTCATTAAATTCCATGGCTGGAGTTCCATCATTTCTCATGGATTTCCAACAGCTGGGAGCGATTCCCTGGTTCTCACAAGTGTTGTGGGCTCTCCATCCCTCGGAAATGTTGGAAATCCCTCCTGAGGATGGATTTGTTTGCCTGGCTGCCTCAGAATTCCATCTAGAATCGGGATTGCGTCCATGAGGACACTCTTTTCTGCTTGGTTAAAGTATTCCGGGAATGTGGAACAGGCTGAGCTGGGAGGGATCCATCAGGATCGGAGTCCAGCTCCTGATCCCAACAATCCCAGCCTGTTATCCTCGGGAGCATTCCCAGAAACGCCTGTTCCAGTGTGGAATAGAGGGGGACAATCCCCTCCCCTCCTCTGATGTGGAGTCGGAAATTTGGGAGGAGCCAAACCAGAGATTTCCACCTGGAGGAAACTTCCCTGGATGAGCAATGTGACACATTGGACAACAATTCCCAAAAACCAGCAACTGGCAGGGAATATTCCATGGATAATTCCATACCCAAGAAATGGGAACTGGCCTGGAATATTCCATGGATAATTTGATGCCCAAGAAATGGGAAATGGCCTGGAATATTCCATGGATAATTCGATGCCCAAGGAACGGGAATTGGCAGGGAATATTCCATGGATATTTCGATGCCCAAGAAATGGGAACTGGCCTGGGATATTCCATGGATAACTCAATACCCAAGTAATGGGAACTGGCCTGGAATATTCCATGGATAATTCGATGCCCAAGAAATGGGAACTGGCCTGGGATATTCCATGGATAATTCGATGCCCAAGTAATGGGAACTGGCCTGGAATATTCCATGGATAATTTGATGGCCAAGAAATGGGAACTGGCCTGGAATATTCCATGGATAATTCGATGCCCAAGAAATGGGAACTGGCCTGGAATATTCCATGGATAATTCGATGCCCAAGAAATGGGAAGTAGCCTGGAATATTCCATGGATAATTCGATACCCAAGAAACAGGAACTGGCTTGGAATATTCCATGGATAACTCAATACCCAAGAAACAGGAACTGGCCTGGAATATTCCATGGATAATTTGATACCCAAGTAATGGGAACTGGCCTGGAATATTCCATGGATAATTTGATGGCCAAGAAATGGGAACTGGCCTGGAATATTCCATGGATAATTCGATGCCCAAGAAATGGGAACTGGCCTGGGATATTCCATGGATAACTCAATACCCAAGTAATGGGAACTGGCCTGGAATATTCCATGGATAATTTGATGGCCAAGAAATGGGAACTGGCCCAGAATATTCCATGGATAACTCAATGCCCAAGAAATGGGAACTGGCCTGGAATGTTCCATGGATAATTTGATGCCCAAGAAATGGGAAGTAGCCTGGAATATTCCATGGATAATTCGATACCCAAGAAATGGGAACTGGCCTGGAATATTCCATGGATAATTTGATGCCAAGCTCTTGGTGGTGCCTTCGGGGTTTAATCCAAGTGCACTTTGGGGAATTTGGGAAGAACTTTTCCAAACCTAAATTTCCTCCTTGAGGAAACTTTCCTGGATGTGCAATGCGACAGATTAGACAACAATTCCCAAGAAACAGGACCTAGCCTGGAATATTCCATCCATCATTCCACGCCAGGCTCTTGGTGGTGCCCTCAACATCCACCTCGCTGACCAAACCTTGCCGCTCCCACCAACCCTTCCCAGCCATTCCCGGTGCTCGTTCCCGGTGCTCGTTCCCGGTGCTCATTGCCGTCTCCCCGTTCCCAGAGCACTCCGGCGGCGCCGCTGCGGCCGCGGCGTTCCCCGCTCGGCGGGGAGCGCTGGGTGGATCACCGGCCGCCGGGCCACGTGCCCACGGAGACGCTGCTGCAGCGCGCGTGCCCAGGGCCATCACGGTGGACGCGCCCAGCGAGAAGGCCCTGGCCAGGTGTGACCGCTACCTGCTGACCCACCAGGAGCTCGCCTCCGACGGGGAGATCCAGACCAAGCTCATCAAGGTGGGAAGCATCTTGGGAATGTTGGGAATGTTGAGTTGGAACCGCCCAAATTCGCTTTGGAGCTTCCGTGGCTGGGTTCCAAGGTTTTCCCTGGAAGTTGTCGGTTTGAGCTCGGCCGTTGTTTGATCGAAGCCATTCCAGGCTCGTTGAGCTCAGCGTTTTCCATCAGAAATTCACGGGAATGTCTTCATGGAAAAAGGTGGTCAGGCATTGGAATTGCCCGGGGAGGTTTGGAGTGCCCATCCCTGGGTAATTCCCAAGGAATTCCTGGATGGAGGGATTGGGCACAGCTTGGACTCGATGATCTTGGGGGATTCCATGATTCCTTAAAAGTAAGGAATGGGAATTGCCTGCCCAGGGAGCTTTGGAGTTTCCCAAGGAAGGTTTGGAGTACCCATCCCTGGAGGTGTCCAAGGAATTCCTGGAAGTGGCACCTGGGGCCGTCCTTCAGTGGTGCTTTGAGGGTTGGACTTGATGATCCTAAAGGTCTTTTCCAACCTAAACAATTCCATGAATCCGTGGTTTGTGGATCCCATGGTTTGTGGATTCCATGACTTGTGGATCCCATTATTTTTGGGATCCTGTGATTTGTGTGATCCAGTGATTTTTGGGATCCCATGATTTGTGGATCCCATGGTTTGTGGATTCAGTGATTTTTGGGATCCTGTGATTCGTGGATTCCACTATTGGTGGATCCCATGATTTTTGGGATTCCGTGACCGTGGATCCCATGATTCGTGTGTTTCCCTGTGGAAAAAGGCAACAATCCACTGGCAGGAATCCATTTGTGTCCAGATCTCCTCGGGCTGGAATTCTGGGATGAATCCTGGTGTTATTCCTATCCCAATCCCGCTTTTCCTTGTCCTTTTCCCATTCCAGGGGGACGTTTTCAGGACCAGGGGCGGTGGCCAGGCTGTGCAGTTCACGGACATCGAGACCCTCAAGCAGGAATCTCCTACCGGGTGAGCCTGGAATCCCGGAATTCCCAGGATTCCAATCATGGAACCTTTCATTTGAGCCTCTGGAATTGTGGAATTCCCAAGGTTCCAAATGTGGAACCTTTGATTTGAGCTTCTGGAATTCCTTTAATCTGAGTTTCTGGAATTGTGGAATTCCCAAGGTTCCCATCATGGAACCTTTAATTTGAGGTTCTGGAATTCCCAGGATTCCAATCGTGGAACCTTTCATTTGAGGTCCTGGAATTCCAGAATTCCCAAGGTTCCAAATGTGGAACCTTTAATCTGAGCTTCTGGAATTCCCAGGATTCCAATCGTGGAACCTTTCATTTGAGCCTCTGGAATTCTGCAATCCCCAAGGTTTCAATTGTGGAACCTTTCATTTGAGCTTCTGCAATTGTGGAATTCCCAACATTCCTTTAATCTGATCTTCTGGAATCCTGGAATTCCCAAGATTCCAGTCGTGGAACACCTGAGCTTCTGGCATTGTGGAATTCCAGGAGCGTGCATGGAACCGGATGATCCAACAGGAAAATCCAACTTGCAATCCCATAAACTTGGAGAAATTTATGGATGCTGGAGCTGCTGCAGCTCCAGGATTTTTTAAGGAAGGACAAAGCGTTTCGCAGGGTGGGAATTGGGAATGTGGCAGATTCCATGAGTTTCGTGCTGGAATTCCGCCTTTTCCGGTGCAGGCGGAAGCGCCGCTCGTCCCCTCCCGATCCCGACCCTGCCGGGGACGCCGCCGACTCGGAATGGACGGATGTGGAAACCAGGGTGAGCTGGGAATGCCTCATCCTCAATCCTGGAATTCTGGGATGGGATGGGGAGGGGAATAGGAATGGGAATGGGATGGGGATGGGGATGGGGATGGGATTGGATGGGGATGGGATTGGATGGGATTGGGATGGGGATGGGGATGGGATTGGATGGGATTGGGATGGGGATTGGGATGGGATGGGATGGGGTTGGGATGGGATGGGATGGGATGGATTGGGATGGGATGGGATTGGGATGGGGTGGGATGGGATGGGATGGGATGGGGTTGGGATGGGATGGGATGGGATTGGGATGGGATGGGATTGGGATGGGATGGGTTGGGCCAAGAGAACCTAAACTCATCCCCATCCGGCCATTCCAAGGACAGGGCTGCTTCCCGCTATCCCAGGCTGGCCTTGGGCATTGCAGGGATCCAGGGGATCCCAAGCCCTCTGGATGGGGCATTCTTTGGGAATGCTGGGAATGGCGGGAAGCATCCTGACTCTGGCTGTATTCCCAGTGCTCCGTGGCCGTGGAGATGAGGGCGGGATCGGCGCTGGGACCGGGATACCAGCACCACGCCCAGCCCAAGTGAGTGCTCCTGGAATTCTTTCCCAGCAATTCCAAACCTCGGGAATGTTTTTCCCCCAACTTTGCTGCTCTTCCCACTTTAGCTTTGCATTCCCGACTGCAAAAGGGTCGGGAATGCAGTGGGAATTCCTTGGAATTCCCTCTCCTGCCCCCTTTCAAAGACTGCTCGTGTTATCCACTGGGAAATTCCAGTTTCTCCAGATTCCAATTCCCTGTGGGAAGAGGGAATTGAAGGATGGGAATCCAGCTTGGTTTGCTGCTCCCACTGCCTAAAAAAACCAAGGAAAACACCGGAGATTTTGGGGTTTCCTTGGATTAAACGTTGGCATTTTTAGGAGCTGTGGGATTTGGGGCTGCAGAAAACCAGGAATGGGCTGTTGGCTGCTCCCGGAATTCCTCTGGATGAATCCTGAGAGTTCTGTGTGCCTCTTTCCCGTCGCAGGCGCCGGAAGCCCTGAACATTTCCCGCTGCAATCCTGGTTTTTCCCAGCCTGAGGAATTCTCCGCTGCTCCTCAGGAACCGCTTTGTGCTCATTCCCAGAGCTTTTCCGGGAATCCTGTGCCGGGAAATGGTTCCATGTACGATCCCAAAGAAGTTCTGGATTGGAAGTGTCCTTTCCCATCGATTTCGGGAAGTCCTGAGTCTCCCTCTGGAATTCCAAACCCTTCCTGTATTCGTGGAGCTGCGAGGTTTTTCCCTCGGAGGTTTTTCCCGCTTTTTCCCGGATTTTCAGTCCCAAATCCATCTTTTCTGGTCATTCCCTCTTCCTCTCTCCCGAGGAGATCCGGGCGCTGCTGTTTTGAGCACTTTAAGGGGGTTTTTAGCCATTCCCGATTTTCTTGGAGCCAGGAAAACCTTGGGAATACGGATTTCTTCCGGCAAGAATCCATCTGGAATATTTCAGGTTGTCCAGGAGCTGCCAGAACATTCCAGAGTCGCCAAAATCCCGCTGGCAGCAGCGGGAATTCCCATCCCGCCCGCTTCGGGCGTGCGAGGAAATCACGGAATGTTTTCCATCTGGGAACAGGGGGAAAAGGGGGATTTCCTCAGGGGTAGGGTGGGAATTTGCTCTCCATGTGATCAATAAAGAAATCCTTTAATTCCAAACCCTCTTCCCGCTGTTCCGGGAATGCCGAGCGGAGCAGCTTTCCCTGTCTTCGCAGAAACTTGGGATGAGAGGCGTTTTTTTGGGATCGTTCCCGATGTGAAATCCTGGAATGCCTTGGGATCCCGAGATGGGCTTGGAACAGGGAATTTGGGGGTGGAAAGGGAATTTGGGAATATCTGGAGCCATTCCAATGGATTGCCTCGATCCGAGGGGGTCCAGAATAAGGAGAAGCTTTTCTTCCCGAGCTTTGGAATCATCGAATCCTGGGATGGGCTGGAAGGGATCCGACGGGCACGGACAATTCCCGCTATCCCAGGCTGCTCCAGCCTGGCCTGGGATATTCCAGGGATCCAGGGACACTCAGGGAATTCCAGCCCAGCCCCTCCCCACCCTCCCAGGCAGCAATTCCCAGTATCCATCCAAATCTCCCCTTTCCCAGCAGGAAGCCATTCCCTGTCCCTCCATCCCTTGTCCCAGTCCCTCTCCAGCTCTCCCAGAGCCCCTTGAGGCCCTGGAAGGGGCTCTGAGGATTCCCTGGATCCTTCCCTTCTCCAGGTGAACATTCCCAGCATTCCCAGCCTGGCTCCAGCCCTCAGAGCAGCTCCAGGGCCTCTGGAATCGCTCCAGCAGCTCCAGCTCTTTCCCGTGCTGGAATTCCAGAGCTCAGGAGGGATCTCGGGAATGTGCAGGGGGCAAAGGGAGAGGTCTTCCAGCCCCTGAAGAATTCCATGAGCTCCAGAGGCAGCTCCCGGCTGGATCCATGGGAAGCAGCTCTCCCGGAGCACCGCTGGATGGGGCGGGAAAACCACCGGGAATGGCGCCGCTTCCCGAGCCTTTCCCGGCGGGAATCAGGCTCCGCCCCGGGATAGGGAATGACTCCTTGGAATATCCCAGCTGGGCAGCGCTTCCCTGATCCCAAAGCTCTTCCTGCTCCTTCTTCTCCCCCGTGGGGGGATCAGGAGCGGGATCGGGATAACCACGATGGAAAACTCCGGGAAAAGCTCTGATTTCTGGGATCCAAATGAGTCCGTGAATCCATTAAGGAGGAGCAGCCGTCTCTTGGATTGGGATTCCATTATCCCATAATTCCATTGGAAATACTCCTGTGGAAAACCGGGATACACGGGGAACTGGTGCTCACGGAGAAGAGTTGGGTGCGGGAAACGGTGGAAAAGCACCGGGAATTCTCCTCGGGATATCCCTGGAGTCTGGGGCCAAGAGATTCTTTCCCAGCTCCGGCTTTTCCTCTGGAATTCTTCCTCTGGAATCCTTTCTCCCGTGGCCGCTGGGTCCCGGGAAAGGCAAATCCCGAGGGAAAATGAAGCTTGGAGAGGAGGAGCTGGAGGGAGCTGGAAGGGATGGGCAGGGCTGGGCTGGAGCCCGGCATTCCATGGAATTCTGGGATGGGTTGGATTGGGAAGGATCTTAATCCCATCCCACTCTCCCAGGCTGCTCCAGCCTGGCCTTGGACACGTTCATTCCTGGAATTCCCGGGATGTGGATGTGGGAGAGCCCCCAGCAAGGGAATGGGACAGGGAAAGGGAAGGGAAAACCTTTAGTGGGAATCGCGGGATGAGCTGGGAATCCTGGGATGAGCTGGAAATTCCGGGAAGAGCTGGGAACCCCGGGATGAGCTGGAATCCCTGGAGGAGCTGGCAAATGGTTTGGAATGTGGAAAATTCCCGGGGTTTGGATGCACGGAGGTGAGTGTGAGGAGCTTCGGGGCTTTCTGGGATTTGCCTTCTCCAAGTGATATCCAAAAATCTGGGATTTTTGGAATATTTCCTGAGCTATTTTCTTTTATTTAATTTCTTTTTATTTTACTTTGGTTTATTTTATTTATTTTTATTTTATTTTGATTTATTTTATTTCTTTTAAAAATTTTATCTTTTTAATTTTTTATATTGTTTATATTTCTATTTATTTTTATTTAATTTTAATTTTTAAATTTCTTTTTATTTTATTCTATTTTAATTATTTTATTTCTTTTAATTTTAATTTTATTTTATTCTTTTTTATTTTAATTCTTTTTTCATTTTTGAAATAATTTTTTATTTTATTTCTTTTTATTTTATTTTAATTATTTTATGTTGTTTTGTTTTATTTTATTTCTTTTTGATTTATTTTATTTTATTTTATTTTTTAAAATTTTATTTAATTTTTTAAAAAATTTTAATTCTTTTGTTTTATTTTTATTTTAATTTCTTTTTATTTTAATTCTTTTTATTTTAATTTTCTTAAAAATTTTATTTTATTTTATTTCTATTTCTTTTTATTTTTTCATTTTATTTTATTTATTTTAATTCTTTTTGTTTTATTTTATTTTCTTTAAATTATTTTTATTTATTTCTTTTTCATTTGTTTTATTTCATTGCATTTTATTCCATTTCTGCTTCCGTTTCCATTCCCTTTCTGTTTCGATTCCCATTCCCGTTCCCATGTCCATTCCCATTTCCATGTCCATTCCCATTTCCATTCCCATTACCGTTTCCATTCCCATTCCCATGTCCGATCCCGTTTCCATTCCCATTCCCATGTCTATGTCCATTCCTGTTTCCATTCCATGTCTGTTCCCATTTCCATGTCCATTCCCGTTTCCATGTCCGTTCCCGTTTCCATCCCATTCTGGTTCCCGTTTCTATGTCCATTCCGTGTCAGTTTCCGTTCCCGTTTCCATTCTCATTCCTGTTTCCATGTCCGTTCCTGTTTCTATCCCATTCCTGTTCCCGTTTCCATTCTCATTCCTGTTTCCATGTCCGTTCCCGTTTCTATCCCATTCCCGTTCCCGTTTCCATTCCCATTCCCGTTCCCGTTTCTCTCCCATTCCCGTTTCCATTCCCGTTACCATGTCCGTTCTGTGTCCGTTCCCATTTCCATTCCCGTTCCTGTTTCTATCCATTCCCGTTTCCGTGTCCGTTCCCATTTCTATCCCGTTCTCATTCCTGTTTCCATTCCCATTCCCATTTCCATTCCATTCCCGTTCCCATTTCCATGTCCATTCCATGTCTGTTCCTGTTTCCATTCCCGTTTCCGTTCCCATTCCCATTTCCATGTCCATTCCATGTCTGTTCCTGTTTCCATTCCCATTTCCGTTCCCGTTTCTATCCCATTCCCGTTCCTGTTTCCGTGTCCGTTCCCATTTCTATTCCATTCCCATTCCCATTTCCATGTCCGTTCTGTGTCCGTTCCCATTTCCATTCCTGTTCCCATTTCTATCCCATTCCCGTTTCCATGTCCATTCTGTGTCTGTTCCCATTTCCATTCCCGTTTCCATTCCATTCCTGCTCCCGTTTCCATGCCCATTCCGTGTCTGTTCCTGTTTCCATTCCCGTTTCCATTCCCGTTCCCGTTACTATCCCGTTCCCATTCCTGTTTCCATTCCTGTTCCCATTTCTATCCCGTTCCCATTCCTGTTTCCATTCCTGTTCCCATTTCTATCCCATTCCCATTCCCGTGTCCATTCCGTGTCTGTTCCTGTTTCCATTCCCATTTCCATGTCCGTTCCCGTTTCCATTCCATTCCCGTTCCCGTTTCCATGTCCATTCCGTGTCTGTTCCTGTTTCCATTCCCGTTTCCATGTCCGTTCCCGTTTCCATTCCATTCCCATTCCCATTTCCATGTTCATTCTGTGTCTGTTCCTGTTTCCATTCCCGTTTCCGTTTCCATTCCCGTTTCCATGTCCGTTCCCGTTTCCATTCCATTCCCGTTCCCATTTCCATGTCCATTCCGTGTCTGTTCCTGTTTCCATTCCCGTTTCCATTCCCATTCCCGTTTCCATGTCCGTTCCCGTTTCTATCCCATTCCCATTCCCGTGTCCGTGTCCGTTCTGTGTCCGTTCCCGTTTCTATCCCGTTCCCATTCCCGTGTCCGTGTCCGTTCCGTGTCCGTTCCCGTTTCCCCACACGCAGCAGACGGGCGCGGCAGGAGGGCAGCTGCCGCCTTTGCCGCTCCGACGTCTCCTCCCGGCACATCCCGGTCTCGCTCTGACCCCGTTCATTCCAGGAAATATCCCTTCTATCCAACCCGGCTTTGTCAGGACACCGCAGGCAGCAAAATCCACGCCTTTATCCCAAAAATCTGTCCCTGGAGCGCTGGAATTGTAACGAGCGCTTCTTCCATGAGGTGTCAGTGTGGCACCGGGATTCGCATCCCTGTTTTCTGGCTGAGCCAGGGATCCATGGCTGGCAACCCATGGAAAACCATCCTCAGGATCGGCACCGAATCCCAGCTCATTCCCGCCTCCTGGCACTCCCTTTCCCGAGGGTAGGGGGAGGATTTGATCCCATTCCATGGGAAGGGGATCGCTGCTCTCCGGAGTCGATCCCGGTGCAGGAGGGATCAGCCCCTGTCACTCTTCCCACCTCCACATCCCAAACTTCCATCCCACTGACTCCTCTGGGCTCCATTCACATCCCAGAATTCCAGCTGGGAATGCTCTTTCCCTCATCCTGGAAAAAAATAAGCAGGAAAAAGTAATTCCCTGGTTATATTTGGGATAAATTTATGGAGCAGAAGGATCCAAAGCAGGGAGGAAAAATCCCTGTTCCAGTTTGGGATTGCTCTGGTCCATGAGGAACTGAGGCAGGATTCCATGGATGTGGGAAAACAGGGATATCAGGGCAGTGTTTTCCCTGCCCCTTCCATGGGATATTCTCCCCACGGAGAGCTGGGAGTGACTCCAGGAGCTTCCCTGCCTGAGGCGCTGGGGAGCCTGGAAGGAAGGAAGAGGAGTTCCTGGGAAAAAGCAGCTGGAAAAGGGGAAAAGTGGGGAGGATTCCAAGCCTTGAAACACGAGGAATGATCGATCCCATGAGGAACACGAATGATCCCGCAAGGAACACAAGGAATGATCCCATGAGGAATGTGAGGAATGATCCCATAAAAAACACAAGGAATGATCCCACAAGGAACACAAGGAATAATCCCCCAAGGAACACAAGGAATGATCCCACACAAAACACAAGGAATGATCTCGTGAGGACTGATGCCACAAGGAATGATCCCATGAGGAACACAAGGAATGATCCCACAAGGAACACGAGGGACAATCCCACAGGGAACACGAGGAATGATCCCACAAGGAACACGAGGGACAATCCAAGGGCTCTTCCCTCTGGATTTGCCAGGAGGGAGCAGCTCCAAAGGTGCTGAAAGCCTGGAAAACCTCCCGGTGACCTCCTGAAGGGCGGGATGGATTCCCCAGGGCAGCCAAAGGGCTCTCCCTGCCCAGCAATTCCCGCTTTTCCAGCAGGATTTCGGGAGCCGGGGGGATTAATTTCCTCTCCAAGCTCGGATAACTCCGATATTGCGGAGTCCTTCTGCTTCCCGAGTTTCAATTGGAAATTTAAATCCCGTCATGTGGGGAATAATCTGCGTGTCTGGGATTCATCCTGAGTTCTGTATTCCTTGGAAGCGGCGCTGATCCCGGAGTTCATCTAATCCGTTATTGATGTTAAATTCCTTCCTGTGGCGTCCGGAGAGCCCTGGGAGACGCTTCCACCACCGACACACGGCAGGGATGGGAATACAGGAGCAGCAGAATTCCCGCTTTTCCACAAAGGATGGCAAGATCCCAGCCTGGAGAGGTTTTCTCCAGCACGTTCGGGAATTTCCAGGAAGGGACACTTGCCATGGAGGCTTTGGAATGCTGAGGGAAGGGATTCTTGGAGGCATCTCCCGGCCTTGGAGCATCCCAAGCTTTCCAGGCTCCGGTGCCTCTGGAAAACGTCGGTCCCAGTGCCAAAGGGGCTCCATGGATCCGTCCTTTGGCCGCCGTGCCGAACGGGAATAAGGGCTGTAGGAAAAGGGCCATTTCCAGCTGTAAACGCCGCCAGGGCTGACACCAACTCCGCCTCTGGATCGGGGGCATCGGAGCAGCGGTCGGTCCCTGGGATCCCTGAGATCCAGGTTATCCCTGTTATCCTGCTCCAGCCGGCATCGCCGGGCACGGGCGGATCCTGCCCAGGGAAGCTGTGGCTGCCCCTGGATCCCTGGAATGTTCCAGGCCAGGTTGGACGGGGCTTGGAGCAGCCTGGGATAGGGAAAGGTGTCCCTGCCCATGGGATGGGATGGGGTTTGTGTCCCTTCCCACCCAAAGCATTCCATGCCATTCCCATCCATGGATATGTGCACAATTGCCATGGAAGTGCCTCCAAGTGTCCCAGAGCCACTGGGAATGTTTTCCATATTCCAGCCAAGCCGCCCTTGGCCTGAATTCCACCTTTTTTCACATTCAATCCTGAGCCTTCGTTCCCAGTAGGACTTCTCCTGTCTTTAAGACCTCAGTGCCGATAAACGCCATCATCCCTGGCTTTTCCCTGTTCCCTGAACTCCGGCAGACACGGGAAGCAGCTGATTGTTCCGAGGATTCGGGAGCCGCCGGGCCCGGGAAGCGCCTGCCGGAGCCATCCCAGTGTAAATTCCCTATAAATAATCCTGATGGGAAGCGACGCTGTCAGCTCCCATCCATCAGCCCTCGGAGAGGCACTTGGCTCCATCCTTTGGAATTCCGAAAGGAAAGGGAAATGGGAATATCCTCAGCTGGTAAGGGCCGACAAGCGGCTGCTCCAACGGGAACGGAGTGCTGGGATGCAGCCGGAGCCGGGAAACTCCTGGTAGCTCCGGCAGCTCCGAGGGCTCACTGGAGTTCCAAGTTTTTCACTCAGGATTCTTTCTCGCTCCTTGTTTTCCCAGCTGCTTCCCTTGGTTTTTCCAGCCTTTCACACTCTGCAATCCCAATTTGAATTCCTAAACTTTTGGCTCCTAATTTTCGCTCCTCAAGTTTTTGTTCCTAAATCTTCGGCTTCTAATTTTCCCTTCCAAATTCGGGCTCCGAATTTTTGCTCGTAATTCTTCTTCCCAAACCTTGGGCTCCTAAGTTTTGTTCCCAAATCCCAAGCTCTTCATCTTTACTCCGAAACCTTGGGCTCCTAATTTGGGTTCCTAAATCTGGGATCCAAATTTTTGTTCCTAAACCTTGGGCTCCTAATCCTTCTTCCCAAATCCTGGGCTCCTAACCTTTATTCCTAAACCTTGGGCTCTGAATTTTCCCTCCCAGACCTTGGACTCCTAATTTTTGCTCCTTATTTTTGCTCCTGAAACTCGGGCTCCTAAATTTTCTTCCTAAACCCTGGGCTCCTAATCTTTATTCCTAAACCTTGGGCTCCTAATTATCCTTCCTAAATCTGGGATCTGAATTTTTCCTCCCAAACCGTGGGATCCTAATTTTCCTTCCTACATCTGGGCTCCTAATTTTTCCTCCTAAACCTTAAATCCCATCCCATTCCACACCTCCCACTATTCCAGGTTGTTCCAATTCCCATCCAACCTGGCCTTGGACACTTCCAGGATCCATCCACAGCTTCTCTGGGCAGCTTGTCCCAGTTTTTCCAAGGTTTCCCTCCAATGGATATCCTGGGCGAGGATTCTCCTGCCTGACCATGACCCCTGAGCATCCCCATCCCTCTCCAGCTCTGCTTCCCTGGGATCCGATTAATCCATGGAATATTTAATTGATTCCTCATCCCTGCCCTAGGAGTGTTTTTCCAACCCTTCCCATTCATCCAGCCTTGTTTGTTCCATGTTTTTCCATGTTTTGTCCCCCCTCCTCTGTGCTCGAACCGACAGAGCAGCTTATCTGGAAAAGTGGGAAAAATATCCCTGCTCCCTCTTTAATCCTGGAATATCAGCAGGTAACGTGTTCAATATGGCGCAAGGGCCCCGGGTCGAGGGGGGAACTCTGACTCTGAGCAATAAACAAAGCCTGCCTTTGATTATTCCTGGGAAATTCCTTGATCCACGCCCGATTAAAGACTCATCCTGTGGAACCAGACGGTTCCTTGGGAGGTGGATCCGTATTAAATCGAGCTGGAGCCCTGCCCACCCCACACAGCTCATAAATTCCTTCGGATGTGCTGCAGCTTTGGAGATTTTTCCCTCCTCTCGTCCCTCTCCTCATCCCATTCGGATCCAAAGCCTTACCTGGCATGCACATGGAATCCTTTAGGGTGGAATTTGGGGGGAAAACCCCCCCTCTGATCGCTCCTCGATGGGGACAAAGGGACTCCGAGACCTTGGTTTTCCAACCGGCTCCTTTGGCAGCATATCCAAGGGGGGAAATATCCCTGCTTTTCAAGCGGAGCCAGGGCTGATGTAAATATTTATGGAATATTTTATTGCCATCCCAATTTACTCCTTGATTGGAAACATTTCCTAATAACCCTCTGGAAAATCCAATTAAAGTGCAATTTAAGGCTTTTGCTGGGGGTTTTTTTTGGAATGGCTGCTTTGCCAGGAATGCTGATCCATAGGTCGGGTGCAGGGGTCGGGGCTGAGGAACTCCACCGGGGTTGGGTGTCTGTGGAAGAGCCTGGATTTAAAAATATAGGAGAAATGGCTGCTTCCTTGGGAAATCCTGGTTTTCCTTGGGAATGGGGCAGCTCAGCCCTTCCAGCTGCAAATCCCTGCTGCCTTTTGTCCCTCTTTTCCTTGGCTTGGGAAACATCAACACATCCCAGGGATCCCATCGGCTCCGATGGGATCAGGGACATGGAAGGGCCTTGAAACCCCCTCGGTGTGAGTGTGAGAGGCTTTGGCATCTTTATCCCGATGGGAATCCCAAAGGATAACGATTCCAAATTGATCATTGAGGTTTGGGATGCCCGGTGCTCCAAGAACTGTGGGATTTATCCTTGGAATTGTCCAGTTGCCGGCTGAATTCCCAACATTTATTACCCAGCCCAGAACTTGTTCCTGGTCATCCTGGTCATGGTCATCCATCCAGCTCCCATCGAACTTCCCTCTGCTCTTCCCCCCTTTTTCCCTCTGAATCCCACATTCCAGCTTTTCCCATCCCAACAGAAGGATGTTGCATCCAGTGAGGATGCCAGGAATGTTTAGGAAGCTTTAAACAGGGCAAAAAATCCTCCTCGGGTACTCCTTGGAGACCCAAGACCTCAGGCAGGAGGAACAGGCTCCTTTTAAATTTAAAACCAGGGAATGCTGGAATTCTAACGAGCCGGGAACGGCACTAAACACTGGGAAAGACAATTATCTGCCTGGAAAACATTGGATTCGTTAGGATGAACATAAAGGCAAACTTTGGAAAGATAATTGGATCTTTTAAATCTCCATGTTCCTGATCCCTGCTCGTCTCATAAATATGGATTTTTATAGAATCCCTAAAAAAAACCCAGGCTCCTGTTAAAAAGGAGCACAAAAAGTGCGATAAATGCTGGAATTTTTGACATGGAATCAAACAAAAAAGGAACAAAAAGGGAAGAGATTTGAGTTCAAAGGCTCCTCCTGGCACATTGCGGGTGCTCCTGGTGCTGGAAGGGATGGATCCTGCTCTGCTCCAGGTGCTGGATGGATCCAGCGGCTCCTGGGAGCTGGATCAGCACCGGGAATCAGCTGGGTGCTGAGGGAAGGGATTTCCATCACCCAGCCTGTCCCCATCCCATCCCGTCCATGACTCCGCTGACCTCTGGGAATGCTGAACCTGCTCGGGTGTCTGTACCTGCTGATCTCCACTGGTGACGGGAAAAGGCTTTTCCCAGAGGACTCCAGGCTGATGTCCTGCTCCGTGTGCTCTTGGTGTGGCACTGGGAGCTGGTTTCCATGGCAAAACCATCCATGGCTGGCCAACGCCAGGAATGGCTTTAAATCCTCCTCCTGCTGTGGATAAGGTTCCCATATTTTTGTGCTTCTAGTCCCAGAATTCCAGACTGGTTTGGGTTGGAAGTGATCCATGGGCCGGGACACCTCCCGCTATCCCAGGCTGCTCCAGCCTGGCCTTCGACACTTCCAGGGATCCAGGGGCAGCCACAGCTGCTCTGGGAATTCCAGCCCAGCCCCTCCCCACTCTCCCAGGGAACAATTCCTTCCCAGTATCCCATCCATCCCTGCCCTCTGGCAGCGGGAACCCATTCCCTGTGTCCTGTCCCTCCATGCCTTGTCCCCAGTCCCTCTGCAGCTCTCCTGGAGCCCCTTTAGGCCCTGCAAGGGGCTCTGAGCTCTCCCTGGATCCTTCCCTTCTCCAGGTGAACATTCCCAGCTCTCCCAGCCTGGCTCCAGAGGGGCTCCAGCCCTCGGAGCAGCTCTGGGGCCTCCTCTGGAATTGCTCCAGCAGCTCCAGGTCCTGCTGATGTTGGGATGCGGAGCTGGAGCAGCTCCAGAGGTGGGGCCTCACTTGAGTGGATTTTCCGATGCCAAAGATTCCTTTGGGATCACTGGAATTCCCCAGGTGCCTCCGGGGAGCTGGATGTGACCCACGGCAGTGAGGAGCAGAGAGGGGACAGAGCTCAGGGGAAGGGAAGCCCCCCGGAAAGGCAAGGCCACGAACTCCTCCAGCTCTTCCCAGGGTTTGTATGACTGGCAAGGGAGGCAAGTCAGGCTTAATAATTAATCCAGGCTTATTTAAAGCCATGGCTCCTCTCCGTGCAGCAATGATCCATCAGACACGTTCTCCTCCTGTATCCAGGGTCATTTTTAGTGGATACTTCTGCAGCAAAAGCTGGTTATTCCCCGTTTAATTAAACCTGTCATTAGTCTCCAGATCCTGGGTCAATCCTTGGGAAAATCCAACGCCTTTCCCTCCCTCCCAATGATTAAACCATTGATCAAGAGTGGCTGTTTAATCTCTCTCCCCATAAGCAGCCGCGGTTCGCAGGGCCGGCCAGATGGGCAGATAATTTACAGCATAACTTGGAATCTATTGGAGTTTCTGGAAGCCTGGCTCGGAAAAAGCCTGGAATATCCCAGGGATGCCCATGCAATCACACGGCCAATTTGCGGGAGTAATTACCTCGATTCCGTGCGCGCTCCCGGTAATTGGCGCCCCAGATGGTGTCGGGATGCATGGATGGCCACTTGTGCATGGAGAGCCGCGCCACGGGAATCGCACGTGCCAATCCAGCATGGATCCCGAATATTCCGTGTATCCCGCGTCTCCCTGGAGCAGGAAGTGCCGTGGTCAAGGTGGGTGTTTGAAGCATTTCCATTGGACATTGGAAGGGACCCACAAGGGTCATCCAAGGGCAGCCCCAAGAATTCTGGGAAATGCCCTGGAGAGAGGGAGGAGCCTGGAGGGTATCCGTAAGTAACCGGAATCCGGCCCCGTGTCCCAACTGGGGAATGCTACGAGCAGCTGGAAGCAGGAGGGTATCAGAGTGGTGCTGCCAGTCTGTGATTTCCATGGCATAAATCCACCTTCAAACGCCTTTTCCAAGGCTGTAGTGAATCCCTGTGCCATTCCATAGGTGTGTCCGTGTTCCATCCCACTGGTGCATCCGTGTTCTATCCCATGAATCCATCCCTGTGCCATCCCACTGGTGCATCCGTGTTCTATCCAATCCATGCATCCCTGTGCCATCCCATTATTCTATCCCTGCGCCATCCCATCAGTGATCCCTGTGCCATCCCACCCGTGGCTCAGCATTCCCGAGTCTCCATCTCCTGCTCTCCACCAATCCCTACCGCGGCCACGGGAGGCTGAGCCCTTCCCGGGAGGAGCCTCCGAAGCCAGTCCATCCCGAGTCGTTATCCCTTTTTATTGCGGTGCTGCGGCTCTGGAGCTCCGGCAGAAAATAAATTCCAAGGAGCGATCCGTGCCGGAGCCGCCGGCGGGGCTCAGCGCTAACATTTACACTGTGCCGGGGTCGATATCCCGCTGATCCCACTCAATCTGCTCCCTGTGCAAACTCCGGGCCGCCTCCCCCCGGATCAATCCCTCCTCCAAAGGTTATGTGAAGGTGGCCGGATTCTTCTAAGCTGTTTGCAGAGCCTCCGTTTGCTCTGCTAACACAGCCTGGAACTGCTTCCAAGGATTCTGTTTGCCTTGGATTAGGGCTGTTTGCCCAAACACCTTCCCGAATCCAATCGAGGCCAGGCTTTCCAAACATTTGGGCACATCTGTCAATCAATAGCAGCAATCGGGTTCCTGATCCAAACAGCAAACTCGGCCAAATCCAATATTTATCCAAACTTTTACTGACTCGGGCTGGTTTTAAACAATCCAAAGCCACGGAGCAGCCGTTGGTGCCGAAAGGTCCTGGATAATGTGTAACTCTGGGCAAACAGAGCCCGATTCCAGCAAGGAGCGGAGAAAACCAAACACTGGAATTATTGTCCCGCTTTTATTGCGGATAATTTGCTTAAATGTCCAGCGATTATCTGCTAATAAGGCTGGGGTTAATTAGGCGGGGCCTAAGAGGGCTTTGGCTGAGCCTCGCTCAAGGGCAGGGTGCAACTCCCGAACTTTGGCCCTCGGGATGGGAGCGTGTCTGGGCAGGTGACTTGGGGGTGTTATCGGGGTGGAAAACACCTGAGTCCAAACAAAAAAAAACAGGGAAAAAAAATCCTGGGAGCACTCCAGGCAAAGCTGGATTGGGGCTTGAAATGAAGAGGAACAGGAGAGGCCAAATGTTTTTTGGGACACACTGCCAGGCGGGAATGGCCAAGAAGCCATCGTAAAACCGGGAGATGTTTTTCATCTGCAGCCCAAAGGAACAGGAGATGCCAGGAATGACACCCAAACACGGGCAGGGCCTGGATCCAGTGCATGGCGGGGATCCGAGAAGGAAAAGGGATGGGAACATCTTCCCAAAGTCATAGAATCACGGGATGGTCGGGGTTGGAAGGGCAGAGACACCTTCCACTAGCCCAGGCTGCTCCAAGCCCTGTCCAACCTGGCCTTGGACATTCCAGGGATCCATGGGCAGCCACAGCTTCTCTGGGAATTCTGTCCCAGCCGCTCCCCGTCCTCCCAGCCAGGAATTCCTTCCCAATATCCCATCGAAATCTCTCTTTTTTCCATTTAACACCATTCCCCCTTTTCCTATCACCATCCATGTCCAAATTCACTCTCCTTGGCTTTGGTAATTCCCTTTTAGGCACTGGGAGTTTAAAAAAGGAGGGAGAGCGCTTGTCCTTAATTCCTGGCAGATGGAAGGAGAAAAGCGGGATGAGAAATATCCACGTGATTTTCCCTTTGGATACCCAAATATATCCTCGTGCCAAGTGACAATTCGTATTCCAGAAGCCTCTTTGCAGGTGAGACGCTCCAGCTCCGCCATTTTCCCGGGAAAAGGAGCCTAGCTGGGCTCTGATCAAGAGCAAGGAACACCTAAAAGATGCGGGGAGAGACGTTTTCCCTGAACAGCGGCATTTGGAATTCAGGGAGGAACAATGGATGAGGTGCATTATCCATCTCCAACGCTTTGTTCCTGGCGGAGGGGATAAATATTGGATAAGGGCACTTAGGGAATGCTTTGGGAGGGAAAAGAGCAGAAGAGTAAAGGGGATGTTCCTGGACGCAGCAGCTTTTGGTGGAATGTGATCATTTCTGGGAATGGTAGAGAGCAAGGGGGAAGATTCCATCTTCCTTCCAAGCTGGAGAAGGCTGGAGTGGGACTGGGGACAAGGCATGGAGGGCCAGGACACAGGGAATGGCTTCCCAGTGCCAGAGGGCAGGGATGGATGGGATATTGGGAAGGAATTCCTGGCTGGGAGGGTGGGGACGGGCTGGGATAGGATTCCCAGAGAATCTGTGGCTGCCCCTGGATCCCTGGAAGTGTCCAAGGCCAGGCTGGACAGGACTTGGAGCAGCCTGGGATAGTGGAAAGTGTCCCTGCCCATGGCAGGGGTGGAATGGGATGATCTTTAAGGTCCCTTCCCACCTGAACCATTCCAGGGTTCCATGAAAACCTTCTCAAACTCTTTGGAAGTGGATCCATGACATTCCCATCAGCGGAGGTGTGACAATTCCAGCACCACATCCTGGCTCATCCCAGCTGCCATGGCCTTGCTGCATCCCCACTTTTGATCTCATCCCTTCTCCGTGCAGAAATCCCATGGATTCAGGCTGATCCCTTGATCGCCCGTGTGCCAGATCCATGGCCACCCACGAGCCCTGACCATTCCCAATGCCAGCCCTGGACACATCCCAAGGGAGCTGGAGGGATGGAGCAGCGCACCCCTGGGAGCAGCCACGTGTGCCATGCCCACAGAAGGGCACACGGAGGGACACACAATTCCCGAAGTTTGGCGGATCCGAGGCTCCGGAGCAGCCGCAGCCAGAGCAGATGGTGATGGCTCCATGCCCTGCTGACCCTGGCAGCTGATGAACAAATTAAATCCTGGGACACTTGGAAGACGTGGGATTTGGGGACCTGAGATGAACTCCCTGCTTTCTGTTCAATGTCACCTGGGAGGATTTGTGTGCGATGGTGTTGGAATTCCGGCTGGGAGAGGGGAATCGCTTCCTCAGCAGCTGAGCCCATCCTTGGCCCATCCCCGCGGGGGTTTGGCCCCATGGGAATGTTGGGCTGGATCCATTGCTGAGGGTGGGGGGTGGAGGGAATGCTTTGGAATTTCAGGAGATGCTCTGTGTGGATCCTGGTTGGATCCTGGCCATTCCCTTGTCCTGCCACAGAAGGGTCTCTTCCTTCCTTCCTTCCATCCGTCCATCCCTCCATCCATCCTCCATTCATCCATCCATCCATCCATCCTCCATCCATCCATCCATCCATCCTGGATTATGCTGGGAAGCACCAGAAGCCTCAGAATGGGGCCCCATCCCACAAAAACCCTTGGAATGCCACCCAAGGTGACAGGCAGCAGTGGTGCCATTCCAAAATATTTACAGAGCACACAATTCCGTAACCTTGGGAGGCTTGAGGAAGCCCGGGAGCGTCACTGCCAGCACTGCATCCCCCACTTGTACGGGATTTTCCCGCCGGCATTCCGGCGTTATCCCGCGGTGGGAATGGATGGGCTGGGGGCTGCGCACGCCGTGATCTCCGCTTTGTCCCGATGCTCCTCAGACCCCGCTGGGAACGGCCGGCTCCGTGGGAGCCGTGTGGGAAGCAGAGTCAATATTGGCTGAGCAAACACCGCCAGGAAGGAGCCGCTGTTTGCGGAGCCGTGGGGATTCGGAGGCTCGGCTGCCACCTGGAAATCAGAATAATCCAAGGAATCGGGGGATTTTGCAAGTGGTTTTTATGGAGAGGACAGCAGGTGGCTCGGAGGGACGTTCCCGGTTGCTCCACTTGGGGTTGGGGTGGGAGGAGGCCACACTGTGGGCTTCCTGACCTTGAATCCATAAAAAAAAGTGGGAATCCACCAGAGCCGAGTGCTGAAGCAGGAGATGGAGTTATCCATGGAAAAGCAGCTTGTGGAGGAGCCGGAGTCTCCCAGCAGTCGCGGAGTTGCTCTGGAGCGTTGTTCATCCAGTGATGGATCCCTGGAATGTCCAAGGCCAGGTTGGGCGGGGCTGGGAGCAGTCTGGGATAGTGGGAGGCGTCCCTGCCCACGGAATGGGATGGGGTGGGATTTAAGGTCCCTTCCCACCCAAACCATTCCAGGATTCTCCATGTCCGAGGAAGCTCCTCTGCCGTACATGGGAGCGCCTGTTCCCTCTGGATTCCATTTGCATTTCCCTGTTCCTCAGGAAGTTCCTGGTGCATTCCAAAGTTCCCTCTGTGACCTCCAGAACTCCACATTCCCATTTAGAACCCGCTGCCCGGGGCCTGGTGCAAAATCCTGGGAATGAAATCCAACAAACCATTCCCTCGTTAATATTGGATATCCCGATATCCGCTCCCAGGGTCCATCCTAATGATGGGATTCCAGAGCCCAGCGTTATCCCAGGCTTCTTTCCTCATGGAAAACTGTTAAATATCCGGGTTATCCAGGGGCAGCCGCTCCCTCTCCCTGTGGAATCCTTTCCAGCTGGGGATGGATGTGCCGCATTCCGTTTTCCATGGAATCTCCAGCCCGAGATGCTGCAGGGAACTAAGGAATAGAGCTGAGGGATTAAATAATTTGTCCCAAAAAAGGAGAGGAGCTGGGAGTTGCAGGGAAGGGACGAAATAGAAATAAAAATGTAAATATAATTATAAATGTAGAAATGTAAAGATTGATCCATTTATTATTTATTGATTTATTAATTGTTGGCTCATCCATTTATTAATTTATTTGTTCATTCATTTTTATTCTTTATGCATTTATAATTTAGAGATTGAAATATGTCAATACTTTTGCATTTCCAGCAGTCCAGCTGAGCAGGAAAAACGTGGAGATTTGGGAATGATGAAGAGCAGGCTGCCTCTTCCTGGAAAGTGCAGGGAAGAGGGATCTGGGGCTGGGAAGGCTGGAAAACGCTGGAGGAGTTAAGGTGGGGATAAGGGCAGTGGGATATTTTCCTGAAGGAACCAATGGATGAGAATCTGGGATACCAGGAAGCCTTCCAGAGTGGAGAGGGGATGTGGGGGAAGAGTGTGCCTGATGGGAACTGGAATGAGAATCCTGGAATGGTTTGGGTGGGAAGGGATCTTAGATCCCATCCCATTCCATGGGCAGGGACACCTTCCCCTATCCCAGGCTGCTCCAAGCCCTGTCCAGCCTGGCCTTGGACACTTCCAGGGATCCAGGGGCAGCCACAGCTGCTCTGGGAATTCCAGCCCAGCCCGTCCCCACCCTCCCAGCCAGGAATTCCTTCCCAGTATCCCATCCATCCCTGTCCTCAGGCAGTGGGAAGCCATTCCCTGTGTCCTGTTTCTCCATCCCTTGTCCCAAATCCCCCATGTGCCAATCCCAGGAGGTTTTGGATGTTCCAGTGGCAAATTCCCAAAGCAGGGCTGCTCCTGGTGCCCCAATGGGCCCATATTCCCAATTATCAGCGGTGGGATTCCCAGTAGGAATGACAAAATAATGGGAATTATCCTCTAAGAGCCAGTGCAGCCCCTTCAGACCCTTCATCCCTTTCCCTGGCACCATTCCCCCCCGGATAACGGGAATGCTGCGAGCAGCCACGGAACTGGGGCAGAAAACCCAAATTAGAATCCACTTTTAACCATAAATTTCCATAAATATTCCAAGATGGGCCTTTCCTTCTTTTGGACTGAGGTTTCCCTTCAGTTTAAAAAGCAGGAAAAGGAAAAAAGAAATCCAGGAAAAGAAAAAAAATCCAGGGAAAGGAAGAAAGGAATACAAGGAGTGCCTTGAGGAGAAGGGATTTGCCTGTTGGTTTTCCCATTTTTTCCGGGAGGAAAGGGGAGGAAAAAGGTTCAAATTGAGGAAAAAAGGGATAAAATGGAAGGAAAAAAAGGATGGAATGAAAGGAAATGCTGGAATTTCCTTGTAAGGTGCCTGGGAATTGCTGCGGGAGCAGCAGGATTGTGACCCCGGTCCCTGCCTGCTCCAGTCCCCTAGGCTGGGAGCATCCCGTGGGATGCGCCAGCTGTTCCTGGCATGCTGATTCCCAGATTGCCGCTGATTACCAGATTGCCACTGGTTCCCAGATTCCCTGGATTTTTAAGCCCACAGAGGCCGGAGCTCTGCCTTCAGCCCCCACTGGCCCAGCCCTGCCCTTTTCCAGCCGTATTCCTACAGCTTCCCGCTTTCCCTCCATCCCATTGTGCAACATCCCCTCCAAACCCGGAGGTTTCATTCTCCCGGAGGTTTCATTCCCTTTGGACGAAGGAAATGGAAAAATTGACCAACAATTCCATGCATCCAAGGCCGGCCTTTGGAGAGGCTGTTTATGGAAAGCTCCCGTGCCAACGTCTCCTCATTTTTCCTGCTGCTCTGGCACTGGGAAGGACAAATATTTATATCCCAGGCTTTTCCGATTGTTTCTGTGTTGAACGGCTTTCCAAGGAACTCTTCGTGTGCTTCCACGGATTTGCTGTTAATTTTCACTCCCAATTGGATCCAGCTTTCCTCCAAGATCTTAAAGTTGGGAAGGATTTGGTTTGGGAATGTGGTGCCGGACTGGCACCACTCAGGGGGTGGGAATGTCACATTCCTGGTTTATTTCAAGGATAATTAAGCTTGGAATATTATATTCCCAATCCCTGGGAGTGTTCCAGGCCGGGTTGGAGCAACCTGGATTAGTGGGAGGTTTCCATGCCCATGGAAGGGCGTGGAATGGGATGAGCCTAAAGGTCCTTTCCCAAAACAATTCCATGATTAAAATACTGCTCCTCCGTGGGAGAAATTCATTCAGTGGGAAAATCCAGCTGAGTGTCCCTCCAGCACCTCCAAATCCCAGGAAATACTCCATGGGATGCTCAGGCTCATCCATCCCATCCCACCCCACCCCGGGATTTGCCTTTCCCTCCTCTCTGGCTCTTTTGGGAAAGCAGGAAGGAGGGAAGCGGCTCCCTGATCCCTCCCTTCCGCATTTAACAAAAGGAATAAAAGATCAGAAACCTGGGAAAAATCCTTAATAATTCACCAGCCTCGAGCTGGTCCGTTACCTTGAGTTGGTGAACATTCCGGCAGCTCCTGACACCTTCCCTCGCGCACGATGCCATCCCAAAAAACCTGGGAATGCCGGCTGGATCCACCTGCCCTCATTATCAGGGACGTGCCTGGGAGCGGCCCCGCTCCCAGGAAAACACAGCGGGTTTGACCCGGAATCGTTGTTAGGAAGAGAAAACCACTCCAGGGATTCTCCCACCACCTGATGGAATCCAGGGATTATCGACATCTATTCCTTCCAGGTGAACGGGAGCTCCAATCCAGGATTCGATCCCCTTTTTCCTTGGGGTGTTCGGGTCGGGATTGGGGCAGCACCAAAGCTTGGCTCCTTTTCCTTGGGCTGTTTCCGTGCTGGGATTCGGGAACTGGGAGTGGATTGCAGCTCCCAAGGTTCTCTTCCCAAGCTAATTCCAATGTCTGGCAGGTGCCGGAGCTTCGGGATGCGGGAGCTTTGGACTCAGGTAATTATCCTTGGATTTTAAGCTGATTATGGCGACTTCGGAGCGGTGTTTGTTTGATTTCCCCACGCTCGGTGTTTGCTCGGCGGCTCCCAAAGTCAACACGGGCCTGATCAAACATTCCCGGTTCCTCCCATGGCCCTCTTCCCAAGGATCTGCTCCCAGAAACAGGGACAGGGAGCTGGGAATGCACTGCCCCGGTAGCACAAAAGAAATCGGGATTATCCCGAGCCAGGGAAGCTGAGCCAGAGGTGTGGCCCTGCTCAGGGATGTCACGGTGGAGGGGACACAGCGCTGGAATTCTGGGAAGCATCCCGAGAGATTGGGATTGTCCCGAGGGATTCGGATTGTCCCAGCCCTCTGTGAAGCTGGGATGAACTCGGGAGGACAAAGGTCCCTGTGACTGCCTGTGGCACTGGGATGGGAGCAGGATTCCATGGAGCAGGATTCCATGGAGCAGGGTTTGCATGGAACAGGATTCCATGGAGCAGGATTTGTATGGAGCAGGATTCCATGGAGCAGGGTTTTCATGGAACAGGATTCCACGGAGCATTCCCACTAATCCAGGTTGCTCCCAGGCCCACAGAGCACCCGGGGCTCCGTGTCACTGGCATCCTTCGGTCAGTGCCTCATCCCTAATTAGAGTAATTAACTCCTGGAGCAGTAATTAACTCCTGGAGCAGCATCTGCAGGCGTTCCCAGCTCCCAGCCCTCGGACGATCCCTCTGGGTTCAATGATTCCCATGGGAACCCCCGGAGGTGCGACACAGGCAGGATCCCGCTGCTTTCCCAGTGTGGACACGGCATCCTGGCGGGATGAGCCAGGCTGGGAATGGGCTCCACGCTCTCATCCCGGGAAATTCTGCAGGTGCCACATCCTTAATAAAAGTTTTTCTTTTCCTTCCTCAGCAAACTCAGAATTACTCCAGAGTAATTCCAGGTTATCCCAAAACCTGGGATCCCTCTGCCATGGACAGGTTAAAACCTGTGCGGCTGATCCAGGTTTTTTTCTGTCCTGGCTGTGCCAGTGCCTTTCCTGCTCATCCCAGCACCAAGGATCTGCTGCTCCTGAGGGAAGGGCACCCAGCGAGGCAGAGCCTCTCCCACAGCTCCTGGAAAACCAAGGGATTTCCGGGAATGGAGCAGGGATGCTGGACAAGCCCCGTGGGATGTCCCTGCAGGTCCACGTGGATCCATAAGGAGGCTCAGGATCCCAAAATTCCCTTGCCAGCTGCTGAGGTTTGCCAAGGTAGGAAAGGGCTGGCGGGAGTTCAGGGTTCCTGTGGGATCTGTGTTGGACAGGTTGGAAAAGCTCCTGGTTCGCTGTGGGAGGCTCCCCCTGCTCCTCCCACTGCCACTGTCCGAGATCCCGGGATGCAGCTCCAGCCCTGGCCTGCATCCCATGGATTGGCTGCTCACATTCCAGAGGAAAAGCTGCTCCTCTTTCCACTATCTCAGGGTGCTCCAGCCTGGCTTTGGACATTCCAGGGATCCAGGGGCAGCCACAGCTTCTCTGGGAATTCCAGCCTGGCCCCTCCCCATCCTCCCAGCCAGGAATTCCTTCCCAATATCCATCTAAATCTCCACTTTTCCAGTGGGAAGCCATTCCCTGTGTCCTGCCCCTCCATCCCTTATCCCAAGTCTCTCTCCAGTTCCCCTGGCCGGCTCCGATCTCCCTGGAGCTTCTCTCAGCAGGAATTCACCTTCCAACGGTCAACCACAAACCCCAAAAAAATCCATAAAAAACCAGGAAGCAACCAAGCAAGCCCTCCAGTGCTCCGGGAACATCAATTCTTGGGATTGGCAGGGAATGAAAGCATTCCCTGCTCCCTGCCAGCGCCGGGCTGAGGAGCTGCTGCTGCCGAGCGAAATCCCAACCCCGCTCCTGCCACGCATCGCTAATGAGCCAACAGCCCCGAGGAGCCGCAGCTTTCCCTCGTTCCCACTCTGGAGCCGCATTCCCGCTTTTCCGTGTTCCCTGGCACATCCATGAATATAGATTGACCTTATTAGAGCAGCAGCTGCCGCTGCCGGCAGCGCCGAGGCCTCGTTTGCGCAAATGAGAGCTGTCAGCGGGAAATTCATGGAGCAGCGGGAACCGGGAGCAGCTTGGGAGGGGAACGGCTGGGATTGGGAAGCAGGTAGGGAAAGAGGATGGATTGCGGGATAACACATCCCACTCGGGACAATGGATTGCGGGATAACACATCCCGCTTGGGACGGCACGCTCGAGCGTAAGTGGGGTTGGGCATTTTTTAGTGGTTTCTTGCTCAGGATGATCCCCTTCCCCTTCCCCTCCCCCCTTCCCCTTCCCCTTCCCCTTCCCCTTCCCCTTCCCCTTCCCTTCCCCTTCCCCTTCCCTTCCCCTTCCCCTTCCCCTTCCCTTCCCTTCCCCTTCCCCTTCCCTTCCCCTTCCCCTCCCTTCCCTTCTGACACTTCTGTTCCTGTATCCAGGTGGGAGCTCGTTTAGCCAGCTCCTTTCCCTGGAATTGGCTGTGTGGGGCAGCCTTGGGACACACCAGGGGATGGTGACGGACAGGGAGAGGAATGCAGGGAAGTGCTGGAATTTTTGGTGGGTAGATCACAGAACAGAACCCTGGAATGGTTCAGGATCTTTAAGATGATCCCATTCCACCCATTCCATGGGCAGGAACACCTCCCACTATCCCAGGGTGCTCCGACCTGGCTTTGGAGACTTCCAGGAACAGCACATCCATGATTTCCTTGGAAAAGCTGTGCCAGGGCCTCCGCACCCTCACTGGAAGGAACCTGTTCCTCCCTGCAGTGGGAAAAGAGACACAAAATCCAAACTTTCTGCCCCAAATCCGTCCAATCCCACGTGGATCCCAATCCCTCCCTGCTGGAGCCACCCCTTGTCCCACACTGATCCCGGTGGGATCACAGACAGAGCAGCAGCTCCAAGGTTGGATTTGTGCCATGGGATTTGGAGCCAGGGCTAAATTTGTCCCGTTGACACTCGGGAGCAGTGACAGGCACGAGGAGAGGGAAGAGCCTTCCTTTTCCAGTGCCAGGAAGATCGGCTGGAAAAAGCTTTCCCGCTGGATTAGCACCCGCAGGTCCTTGGAGCTGTCACTTCCAACGTGTGGGATCCATGGATTGACCTCTGCTGGCTGCTGGGCTGGAAAAAACAGGGAAAAAGCCACTTTTTATGGATGGCAACATGTGACAATCCACAAATCCAGCCTGGAATTCCCTTTATAAACGCCTAATTCCGCGGCTCTCCCAAAAGCTGGAATTCCAAGTTTTCCAGCAGCCCGGGGGTTATTTATAGCAGGAATAGGAGTCGGTGTTTTCCTTCTCCCGGGAACTTGGGAAGGGGACAAATGACCTCAGTGTGAAGGAACTTTAGTGTGAAATCCCGGATTTGGGGCTGCCTCTGGATTTCTGTGGGAATCTGGAGCAGGATTAGCACCTCTCATCCATACCCGGGCGGGAGCAGGGAAGGAACCCCGGGAAGCAAAGAGCTACAAATTCCCCACCAGCCCCAGATCCGGGACACGGAGCTGCCAAACTCCTCTTCTTCCAGGCATGAGGAGTGGGATGGCGGGAGCAGGAGCAGCAGGAATGGGATGGGAATGCCCCCTGGGTGTCTTTTCCTTGGACAGGGCATTTAGGCATCCGATATTTATGGGATCAAGTGGCAGAGATTCCTGCTTTTCCCAGAGATATCAACATGGGAATGGGTTTGTATCCAGCCCTTGCCATGGATTTCCAGGCGAGACCCTCTGGGAATTCATTCCTGTAGGAAAAACCTGGATGCAGCCTGGAAATAAATGCAGGAATTGCTGCTGGGGGAATGGTTGGAGCTGATGGCCATAAAGGGCTTTTCCAACCTAATCCGTTCTGGGATTCCATGAGTTTTCCTCCTCCTATCCCAGGGATATTAACATGGAATAAATTTAGAACCACCACCATCCCTCCAGCATCCTCCAGCATTCCATCCTCTCCAGCTGTTCCCAAATTCCCCTCCAGCATCCCAGTCATGGAGCTGTGAATCATTCCCGTTGGAATTGGTGCAGGGCCAGAGGGATTTTCCCTCTGGAATTTGCTCAGGACTTTTGCTGAGGATTTTTCCTCAGGCTCTCGCCAGCAGTGGGATGCGTTGGATGAAGCTGATTCCCTGAGCTCCCTGGTGCTCCCTCCCTTTCCCACCCAAGGATGAATTCCGGGAGTGCTCATATCCGGGATATTTTGAGGATTTTGATCCCGTCTTTCCAGTTGCTGCCATTCCGAGTGCCCGTGCTGGTTACGGTTCCCCGGATAATGCCTTTGGAGCAGCTCCTCCAGAAAATCCAGCAGAGCCATCTGTGATTTTCCGCTCTTGGATGGATAATTGGATTCGAGTGGAGGTTGGGCTCGGGGCTGGAATTTTTCCATGCCTGGAAACACGGAGGTACTCACGGACAGGCTCCAAGAAGATTCCAGGCAGGAACAGAGCCATTCCCAGCTGGAAGACAGCACTTTGTCCCTGTTATCTCACAGCTGCCCCTCTGGAATTCTGGTGGCCACTCTCATGTTGTCACTTTTGGGAAGGAACCTCATTTTTCCTGCTCTGCTTGATCCCATATTTTAAAGCATCCCTTAGGAGCTGCAGAATTTCCTGGATATCCTTTGGATCCATGAAGATCCATCAGGATAGGCCAGAATCCCAATAATTCATTAAACATGGGATAATGTTGTCATTTCTGATGAGAAATGGGATTGTTCATCCTGGAGAAGGGAAGGCTACAGGGAGACCTTGGAGCAGCTTCCGAGGGGCTCCAGGAGAGCTGGAGAGGGACTTTGGACAAGGGATGCAGGGACAGGACACAGGGAATGGCTTCAGATTGGAAAAGGGGAGATTTGGGTGGGATATTGGGAAGGAATTCCTGGCTGGGACGATGGGGAGGGCCTGGAATTCCCAGAGCAGCTGTGGCTGCCCCTGAATCCCTGGAAGTGTCCAAGGCCGGGTTGGACAGGGCTGGTTTCCCTCACATTCCCCTCCTGGGGCACCTGGCAGAGCCAGAGGTTGAGTTTTCCACGGCTTCACCTTCCCCAAACCATTCCCTTAACACTGTCCTGGGCTCAGCCAACAAATCTGGGAAAATCCCCCCATTTCCCCACTTTTCCTGCCCCTTCGGAGCTGCAGCTGCAGGTGTGCCGAGGCTGGGCTGATTTATGGGAGGGCTGAGGAGCGGGGCTGGAACGCGGCAAATTCGGGATGCTGGCAGCCCTGCTTCCCATCAATCTTCCCAAGGATTTCCAAGGCCTTTCGTGCCAGCTGCTTCCCTGTATCCAGCCCCTTTTCCGTGCAGTAGCCTAGGAAAATATTGAACCCATGCCCAGAGCAACACCGGGATATGAAGGGGAAAACTTTAGGATGTTTTGTAACTCCTTTTTTTTTCCTCTTTTCCCAGGACCTGCCAACTCTTAATTTTTCCAGTTTGGAATAAGAGCCTCGGAACCATCTGTTTGCTGTCAACCGATGTTTGTTTGGAAAGGGATTTTATGGATTTTTTCCAGCTCGCACTCCTGTTCTTCCACCCGCTTTACTGAACTCCATAAATGTTGGCTCTGGCAGTTTTTTGGGGGGTTCTGATTTAGGATCTCATCGAAATTGAGCCATCAGTGTCTTTAATCACTGGGAGCAGAGATCAAAACCAAAGGAATGGGAGTGAGGAATGAAATGTTTAATGGATCCCTTTGAAAGCGCCTGATTCCCAACCTAATGGCTACCAGGGATCATTAGGACAAACTTCCCCCCAAAAAAAATAGCCTCCAAAAAGTGCTCGCCATGGTTTTTAAAGATAAAAAGGGGGAAGGCAACTTAAGGCTTAAAAGCAATTCCAGCCTTTTATCCCATTAAATACGAACAATAAACCAGCGCCAGCGGCTCCGGGGCTGCCAGAGCTCCCGGCGACAGGAATCCGTGTCCAAAGAATCCTTTGCTCATCCCGGTTTGGGTCCTGGGGATGGAGCAGTGCACTCCTGGATTGGGCCGAGCTCTCCATGGCTCGGCGGCACCGGCATTCCCAGCCCGATGGATTGAGCGTGGGAATAAATCAGCAGAAGGTGGGAAGTGCAGCCATCGTTCCCATGGCACCACTTCACCCCCAAATCTCCATCCCGACAACACTTCATGCCTTCATCCTCTGTCCCTTCAACCCTCCATCCCTCCAAACTTCCATCCCTCCATCCCTCCAAACTTCCATCCCTCCATCCCTCCATCCCTCCATCCATCCATCCCTCCAAACTTCCATCCCTCCATCCCTCCATCCCTCCATCCCTTCAACCCTCCATCCCTCCAAACTTCCATCCCTCCATCCCTCCAACCCTCCGTCCCTCCGGGCTCGGCTCCTCTCGGCCCCGTTCGGCTCCTCTCGGGCTGGGGATTCGGCCGGGTTGGACTCCACTCGGTCCCGCTCGGCCCGTCTCGGCTGGGTTCGTCTGGGTTCGTCTGGGTTTCGGCTTCGTTCGGCTCCTCTCGGCCAGGTTCGGCTCGGGTCTCTCGGGGCGCCCCCTGCCGGGTGTGTTCCGGGTGCACTCCCATGATCATGGAAACAAAAAATCTTGGAAGGGTTTAGGTGGGAAGGGACCTTAAAACCCATCCAGTGCCACCCCCTGCCATGGGCAGGGACACCTCCCACTGTCCCAGGCTGCTCCAGGCCCTGCCCTTGGACACTTCCAGGGATCCAGGGGCAGCCACAGCTGCTCTGGAGAACCTGTTCCTCACAGGGAACAATTCCTTCCCAGTATCCCATCCATCCCTGCCCTCTGGCACTGGGAAGCCATTCCCTGTGTCCTGTCCCTCCATGCCTTGTCCCCAGTCCCTCTCCAGCTCTCCTGGAGCCCCTTTAGGCCCTGCAAGGGGCTCTGAGCTCTCCCTGGATCCTTCCCTTCTCCAGGTGAACATTCCCAGCTCTCCCAGCCTGGCTCCAGAGGGGCTCCAGCCCTCGGAGCAGCTCTGGGGCCTCCTCTGGAATTGCTCCAGCAGCTCCAGGTCCCGCTGATGTTGGGATGCGGAGCTGGAGGTCTCACCTGAGGAAGTAGAGGGGGACAATCCCCCCTTTCCTGCTTCCCACACTGTGGGATGATCCCGGGAGATCCTTTGGGGGTTGATGGTGCTGGAGGCCGCTCCTGCTTCCGGAGCCCTCAGGAATGACAGGGACAGAGGGTTTGGGATGAGCTCAGTGCCACCTTGTCCCCTCAGATGCCACCAGCCAACTGCAGCCGCTGCGGGGGTCGCTCTCACGGTGCCTCCAGCTTCCCCTGCCGCTGTATCCCGGAGAACTGGCAGGGATGATCCCCATGATCCCTCCTCTGTATTCCCATGGATAAAACCGGGATAGCGGGACACCTGTGGCTTCAAGGAGCAGCTCCCCCGGCCTCCTTCTGGCACGGCTGCGTTTTTAATCAGCTTTTTTAAATTTAATTTCCAAGCTCTTTCTTCTCCTGGCGTTTTTATCTCCGCTTTGGATGCACAAATCCCGACTATTTTGTTCCTGGAGTCAGCGGGATGATCAAGGGGTTTGCAGCCTCCTGAATTATTCAGGATAACGGAGTTCCTCACTAAATATTTTTGCTTCCAGCCTGTCAGGGAGAAGATCACAGGAATATTTTGTTCATTCCAAGATCTCTCTCCGAGCGTCGGTGATGGGCGAAGCGCTCCCATCGTTTGAGAAGGTGCTCGTTAAGGGAGGGGCTCGTCATTAATTAAAGCAATGTCATTGTCACCCCCACGGCGGCTTTGGGGACACGGGGCGTGCTGGGAATCTTCTCCAGGGCTTGGAGAGGGAATGGGAGGGCACTGGGGCTGTGCTGGTGCTGTTGGATCGGGGTGGGGTGGTGGGAAGTCACTGCCCGTGTCCCTGGCTGCAGGTGGCACTGCCACCCCTCCCAGCTCAGGGAATGCCAGTGCCTGGCTGGGCTCTCCTGGGCTGGGGACCCTCGGCTCAGCCGTCCCTGGTTCCTGGGAGGGATGGAATCCCAGAATTCCGGAACAGCTGGGGCTGGAAGCGGCCTCTGCCCAGGTGGGGTCACCCAGAGCAGGTGACACAGGGACACATCCAGGTGGGTTTGGAATGGTTCCAGAGAGGGGGACAATGACATGGCCTTGAAGGGACAATGACATGTCCCTGGTGGGATGATGGCATGTCCCCAGTGGGATTGTGGCATGTCCCTGGTGGGATGGTGGCACATTCCTGGTGGGACGGTGCCACGTCCTTGATGCAATGGTGACATGTCCCTGGTGGGATGGTGGCATGTCCCTGGTGGGACAATGGAATATCCTTGATGGGATGGTGGCACATTCCTGGTGGGACAATGGAATATCCTTGATGGGATGGTGGCATGTCCCTGGTGGGATAATGGAACATCCTTGATGGGATGGTGGCACGTCCCTGGTGGGGCAATGGAACATCCTTGATGGGATGGTGGCACATCCCTGGTGGGGCAATGGAATATCCTTGATGGGATGGTGGCACGTCCCTGGTGGGGCAATGGAACATCCTTGATGGGATGGTGGCACATTCCTGGTGGGACAATGACATGTCCTTGGTGGGACAATGGAACATCCTTGATGGGATGGTGGCACATCCCTGGTGGGATAATGGAACATCCTTGGTGGGATGGTGGCACATTCCTGGTGGGATAATGGAACATCCTTGATGGGATGGTGGCACATTCCTGGTGGGACAATGGAACATCCTTGATGGGATGGTGGCACATGTCCTTGGTGGGACAATGGAACATCCTTGATGGGATGGTGGCACATTCCTGGTGGGATAATAGAATATCCTTGATGGGATGGTGGCACATTCCTGGTGGGACAATGACATGTCCTTGGTGGGACAATGGAACATCCTTGATGGGATGGTGGCACATTCCTGGTGGGACAATGACATGTCCTTGGTGGGACAATGACACATCCCCGGAGCTGCTGCCACGCCCTACCTGTGCCTGGCACTTCCCCACCGATGTTTTTTGGGATTTGTGGTGGATTTTCCCAAACCATTCCAATCCAGACAGCTCCGAGATCTCTGAGGTGCGACCTGCTCCGCATTACTCCGGAGCGGCACCATGGCTCCGCTTCCCGACGTTCCCCTTCCATGCACAGCATTCCAGGGCTCTGCTCCGCTCCATATTGTCACCATTATCCAACCTCTTCTTGTGGTTACATCATAAAAATTCCTTGGATGTTGGAAGCAGCCCGGGAATATTTGCATATGTATATCCTTCATTTTCGCAGCACAGCCTGGCTGCCAGATGGGAAAACCGACGGAGCCTCCAACATTTATCCACGACTCCGCCGTTTTCCTGTGCTGGGAACTGCAGCGGAAACGAGGTGGTTTTCCAGCCGCTGCCAGGCCAAACCTTGGGATACTTTCACAGGGATCAGGGAAAAGGGGAGGGGAACCACATGGAATCAATAAAAGGCCCTTTCCCAAAGTTTGTTTGTTTAACAGTGCGGAGAAGATTCCTTTGTGGGCCCTTGGAAAAATGGGATCATGGCACCGGCCTGCTCCAGAAATCCCTTTTTCCTTGGATTTCACCCCATGTCCAGCACATGGATTGGGTGCCCTGAACCCCATGGCCCACACCAGGATTTATCCCAAAGAACCGGAGAGGTTTTGGGGGAAAACACTTCCCTTGCGAACACAGGAATTCCAAATTTTTATTTCCAAGCCCAGATTTCAGTGGTTGGGATGTAATGGTGGTTTTTTGGGATATAATAATGGTTTTGGGGCTAGAATGATGGGGTTTGGGATATAATGGTGTTTTTCGGGATATAACGGTGATTTTTAGGTGGGGTTTTAAGATACAACGATGCTTTTTTGGGATGTAACGATTTTTTGGGGATATAATGGTATTTTTTGGGATATAATTTTTTTTTGAGGATATAATGATTTTTTGGGGGATAAAATGATGGGGTTTGGGCTATAATGGTGTTTTTTTGGGGTACAGTGATGCTTTTGATGGTGTACTGATGGGATTTAGGGTACAATGATGGCTTTTAGGGTGCCGTGATGCTTTTTGGGGTGTAAGGACGAGTTTTAGGATGCAACGATGATTTTTAGAGTGAAATTATGGCGTTTAGGGTATAATGATGTTCTTTAGGGTACAACGATACTTTTTAGGGTACAATGCTGATATTTTGGGATGTCGCAATGATTTTTTAGGGGTCTAATAATTTTTTTGAGTGTAAAGATGAATTTTAGGACTTTGGGAACATAATAGTTCCTTTCAGGGTGCAATGATTTTTTGGGGTACCACGATGTCATTTTGGGGGTATATTGAGGGGCAGAATGGATTTTTTGGAATATAATGAGAATTTTGAGGATCTAAAAGTGTTGCCCCACATCCCTAAGATGATCAGGGATCTCCTCCATGTCAGAGAGCTTGTAAGGGATTAATCACCCACCCTAATTGTTTTGGAGCATCCCAAATTATCCAGGCAGAACAGCAGGAAAACAACGCGGCCTCGTCCTCCAACAGAGCCTCATTCAAGGAATCCGTCATCTGGTCATTCCTTAAAGCTCTGACATCAAAAACCGGGATGCAAATGTCCCTAAATGATTCCCGATGACACGCAATGGGAATTTTCTGGCGTTTTCCGGAAATGTAACGACAAGGGCCCTTCCACTGGGATTAATTGGCTCCTAAGTGGTTGCATGTGTTGTGTTTGGAGTGCTTGGATCCTGGGCTGCTGGAGGCGGGAATTCCAGCCTCGGGGAAGGGACTGATCTGGCTCCAAAGGGTGAAGCACAGTTTTCCAGGATTGGGATTTGAGCATCCAACAAATACACTGAAAAAAGCCCCAATTAAAAATATGGTTTTAAGGAAAAAAGGCTGGTTGGGATTTTTTTTCCCTAGAAATCCACAGTGGATTTTAAAAGCAAATTTTGGATTTTATTTTGGTTGGTTTTTTTTACTTTTTTAGGATTTTTTGGGATTGTGGAGCCATCCAGAATCTGTAAATCAGGAGCACCAGGGTTTCTGCTGGAAGGTGCAGAGCTGGGAATGTTCATGGAGTCATGGAATTCCAGGATGGTTTCCAGATGATCCCATTCCACCCCTGCCATGGGCAGGGACACCTTCCCCTATCCCAGGCTGCTCCAAGCCCCAGCATCCAGCCTGGCCTTGGACATTTCCAGGGATCCAGGGGCAGCCACAGCTTCTCTGGGAATTCCATCCCAGCCCCTCCCCACCCTCCCAGGGCAGAATTCCTCAGCTTTCCCCGGGATGTATTGGATACCCTGGGATGGATGATGGAGCGGCAGCAACGGAGCAGAAGTGTCTTTGTGAGTTGGCAAAACCCTGGATTTTGTCCTGCTGAAGCCGGGTCTGTGCTTTTCCAAGGATCTAAAAATCGCTCTCAAATGATCCATGAGTTCCTTAGGAGCTGGGCAGGGAGCTGGGAAATTGCTGGGTTTAATGAATTGCCTGGATTTACTGCCCCTGAGGAGAAGCCAAGAGCAGCCACAGGGCCTTGACAGAAATTCTGGGAGGATGAGGAATCCACAATGACCCATCAAATCCTGCAGGGGCCAATAAAAAAAGGGAAAAGCGGGGATGTGAATCCCCTTTGGGAGCATCCCAAATGTGGCAGTGGATCATCTTTGATGCCCCATCCCTGGAAATATTCCAGGCTGGAAGGGGCTTGGAGCACCCTGGGATAGTGGGAGGTGTCCCTGTCATGGCAGGGGTGGGATGGGATCAGCTTTAAAGTCCCAACCTAAACCATTCCAGGATTCTCTGCAATCCCATCCCATGGAAAAATGGACTAATTGCTATTCCTTGTGCTGTCCATGTGCCCGAGGAATTCCCAGCTCAGAGGGATGGGTGAAGAGATTTTGGGAAGAAGCAGATTCCAGGCTGGAAAGGGACACACAGAGGTGGCTCATCCATGCCATCCATGACCCTTCCCGCAGGGATGGGAATGTTCAGGGGACAGGGCCATTCCCGGTGTCCTTGAGGGGACGAGATCCCCCTGGAGCTGTCCCGATGCCATGCCCAGAGCCATCCGTGCCTCCACATTCCCAGTGGATCCTCCAGCACCCCGGGCAGGGCACCTTGAGAGCCGCCACCGAGATTTTCCATCCAGTCCCAGCGACATCCCCGGGGTTGGGAATGGGGACGCTTTGCACCCCCTTTATTTATACCCAGTGGCTGTTCGCCAGCGGAGGGAGGGGATAACTCTTCCCTGCAGAATTCCATGGCTCTGTGCTCCGCCGGATTTTAAATAGCACAGAGGAATAATGGGACTTTTTGGTTGGATGGGCTGAGGCTGAATCTGACCTTGAGTCCGCGCTCTCCTGACTTTGGAACTCCAGAGGGACACGGAGCGTTGCCTTTCCCGATTTTTTTCCTTTTTAAAGAAGAGATAAATCCCTGGAGCCCTGGAGCAGGAGTTGCAGCCGTGGCTCCCGTGATCCGTGAGGAGTTTTCACAGCTTTCCTTTCAGCTGGAAAATTGCTCCAGTCGGCTGTGAGCGGCTCGGCAAAAAGCTGAAGCAGCCTCATCCCGTCCTTCCGAGGGCACCTGGATGAACAGGGACATCTTCCTGGCACAATTCCTTCAGCTGGGAATGGTGATGATTGATTTGGGATAATTTGGGACGTGCAGCTTTGGCTCAGCAGAGCTCTGGGAATATCGACGGGAGTGTCACGGAGTTACTTGAATTTTTCCTCTTTTTTTTGGGGGGGATGCTGTGATTCCCAGCCGGACTTTGGGAGGCAGGAAGGGCCTGGCAGAGGAGCACATCCATGACTTTTGGAAGCTTTTGGAGACTTTGGAAATCCTTTTAGTGCTTAGGGAGGGAAGAAAAAGGCCCTGGCACGGGAAAAGCACCTTCCAAACCCCAACAGAAAACGGAGCAAATCCCACTCCCTGCGCTCGTTTTCCTCTTGAGAGCCGGAGTCTTTGGGTTTTCTGGGTGGCCAAATGGGAGGCTGGGACGGAGTAAAAAATGGGATGTTGGATACCCCATGGTGGAGCAGGGAGTGATTCCAAACTGTCCTAGGAGATGGGAAAGAGCAGCTCAGGGAAAACGGGATGGATTTTCTCTCCAGCCCCGGGAATACTGCAGCACTTTTCAAGTGACTTTTTGAAGTGGGATTTTTATTTGAATCCCAAATTCCCTGAGGCTGGAAAAGACTTCCAGGATCATCATGGAGTCCAACCTGTCATGGATCAACGCCATCTCACCCAGCCCAGAGCACGGAGTGCCACATCCAGGAATTCCTTGGACACCTCCAGGGGTGGGGACTCCAAACCTCCCTGGGCAATTCCAGTGTTTAACAACCCTTTCCATGAAGAAATTCCTGGAGCAGGCTGAGGCCATTCCCTCTCTTCCTGTTGCTGTTTGCCTGGGAGAAGAGGCCGAACGTATTTGGGAATGGCCTTTAGTGGGATTTTCCCTGTGTTTTCCCATGTGAGGCCCCTTGACCTGCTGGAGTGAGGGGATGCGATCCTGTGGGTCTCCCGGGATTTGTTTTTTGGGCTCTTTTGGGTCACAGAAATCCCAAATTTTCTGACATCCATTGGAAATCTTTCCTCTGGCCGCAATTTGGGCAAAGCTGAGGGGAGGAATCGCTCCCTGAGCTGCGGGAGGGGTGACGGGGACACAGATCCTGGAGCCAAGGGCTCATCCCTATTCCCAGCTGGTGGAGTTGACCCCTGCTGGCTCTGCAGCCGAGGAAACCTCCCTTCCAAGGAAACCTCCCTTCCCTCCCTATTCCAGGGGCAATTTCCACCTTGCTCTGGGAAAGCAGCCACTCGGAGTGAGCCAAATTCCGTTTGTTGTTCCGCCTGCGCCGGGAGCCGGAGCTTGGGAGCTGTTCCTGGCATTCCAGCTCCTTCCCAGCCTGACATCGGCTTTTCCTTGCCGGCAGGGAACAGCTGGATCCCTCACTCCCAGCTCCAATCCTCTCCCTGCTCCGGCTTTAGGAAGGAATGAGCTCCGAAGCCGTTCTAATGAAGATCTCCGTGGAGCTGACAGTGGGAAGAGGCGGAATGTGGAGCTGCAGCTCCGAGCCTCAGCTGTTTCTTCCCGAGCTGCCACTGGAAAATTCCAGGGGCTGGCCAGGATATTTTTAACGCGGCAGGACTGAGGGAGAGAGATCCCGATTATCCTGATTCACCTTGGGCTGGGAGCGGGGATGAGATGGGGCTGCTGCTCCTGGAGCCGCCTCTGGCACTGTGAGAGGCCCGAACCATTCCCAGCTCCCAAAAATTGTCCTCCACCTCCCAGATTCCAGCTTCTCGGGAGGTGAAGGTCTGGAGTGGCTTGAGGATCTCATCCTGGGCTCATTCCCGATGGGAAAGGGGGGATTGTCCCCCTCTGCCCCCTCAGGTGAGGCCCCACCTGCGGAGCTGCTCCAGCTCCGCATCCCAACATCAGAGGGACCTGGAGCTGCTGGAGCAATTCCAGAGGAGGCCCCAGAGCTGCTCCAAGGGCTGGAGCCCCTCTGGAGCCAGGCTGGGAGAGCTGGGAATGCTCACCTGGAGAAGGGAAGGATCCAGGGAGAGCTCAGAGCCCCTTGCAGGGCCTAAAGGGGCTCCAGGAGAGCTGGAGAGGGACTGGGGACAAGGCATGGAGGGACAGGACACAGGGAATGGCTTCCCACTGCCAGAGGGCAGGGATGGATGGGATATGGAGAATGAATTGTTCCCTGAGAGGGTGAGGAGGAGCTGGGCTGGAATTCCCAGAGCAGCTGTGGCTGCCCCTGGATCCCTGGAAGTGTCCAAGGGCAGGGCCTGGAGCAGGCTGGGATAGTGGGAGGTGTCCCTGCCCATGGCAGGGTTGGGATGGGATGAGCCTTAAGGTCCCTTCCAACCTAGCCCATTCCATGATCCGTGTCTCCTGGGCGGGAGACAGGACTCAGACAGTCGGGATTGAGCTGTCTCAGGATCCTCTGGAAGCAGCTCCAGCCCGGTGCCATAACCCGACCTGGGGGTGCCATGGGAAACATCAGCGAAAATAAATCTGCCTAATCCCGAGGAATGAGCGGGAACAGCGGCAGCTCCAGGGAGATTAGAATCAAGTCTTGCGTTACAGCACTTGGAAGGGCCGGGATTTATTTGGAAACCGAATCCCATTAATTAGCATTCTGCTAATGGCAGTCCTGGATAAATATAGAGTTCCCTAATCCCAGCACGAGGCGCAGGTTGACATATTTAGATCGTTGATATCGAAGTCATTAACGCCTCTCCGTGGGAAACCGATTCCCAGGCGGGGCTGGAAATGGGATTCTCCCAAGCCAATCCATCTTCCTAACGCCCCGGCAGAGCCCGTGGATCTTTAGCCACCGACTGGATGCGGCTTCCCAAAAATGTGCTTGCATCTGTCAGAATTCCAGCTGGCTGGCGCAGCCGAAGGTCAGCTCGGCTCGGAGTGGGAAAACAGGATCCCGGGACAAGCAGCGCCGTTGTATCCATCAGGATGTGCCCCCCGATCCGGGTGTGTGTCCCTTCCTGGGGCACGTGGGGGGGATAAATTTATCCGGAGCATTCCTCAGGCGGCCCCTGCGGTCCTGGAACTTCTCCAGGGTTTAGTGGACTCCAAGAACATCAAAGGATGGGAAAAGGCTGCTGGAATTTGGGAATTTGGAGAGCTTAATGATTATTTGGCACTAATTAACCCCTAATTTAGGGGTGGTTATTGGCCTGATTAACCCCCCCAGCTGACAGCAGGAGAAGGGAATACATTCCTATAAAACCTGATGGGAGGGAATTCCAGCATGGAAGGAGCAGGGGACTGGGACCATTCCCGAGAGTCCACTGTGAGTATTCTTCATGGAATTACTGATTGGATCTTAGAAGGAATTGTTCCCTGGGAGGGTGGGGAGGGGCTGGGCTGGAATTCTGATGGAAAGCTGTGGCTGCCCCTGGATCCCTGGAAGCATCCAAGGCCAGGTTGGAGCAGCCTGGGACAGTGGGAGGTGTCCCTGCCTATGGCGGGGGTGGAATGGGATGGGATTTAAGGTCCCTTCCAACCCATCCCACTCCAGGATTCCATGAAATGCCGATCCCTCTCCCAGACCAATGTGTGGCGCTGGGAGCAGTGGCCGGGCAAGAGCCATTGGCATCCTGGGACAGCATTCCCGTGGAGTTTGGGGTCCTGGGATGGAGCCACAAGGAGACCCCACCTCTCCTTGTCCTTGATTCCATCTGGGATTTTCATTGGATCGCGGTGACAGGGATTAAACAGCCCAACTTTGGAATTGTCCAAGCCCTGTCTGGTCCAGGATCTCCCTCCATGCTGTCATTTGAGGCCGAGCATTCCAGCTTGGGAACTTCCATTTGGAATCCTCTCCGTGGTATCCAAACAACGGCAGCACTTTCCACAGATCCCACCCTGGGCATGGAGAGCCCATGGATGCTCCCTGCCTCCCAAAATCCAGCTGGATCTGGGCTCTGAGGGGCATCCCTGGGGTGGGGGCACGTGGGAACACCTCCCCATTCCCTGGAGCCATTCCAGGCCCGCTGCGGTGTTGGGTTATTCCCACCTCTCCAAGACCAGCCCGGGAGCGGGAGCATCGCTGGACTCGGATAAAAACCTGGGAAAAGGCCGCATTTTCACACGGGAGGTCGGAATCCAGGCAGATCCTGCGGGATCCTGGCCTGAGCATCACTTCCCTGCGGGTTGATCCTGGGGGGATCCCCGCTCTGGGTGCTGAGGGCTCCAAAACCACGGAATAAACTCTGGGAGGAAGGAAAAATGCTCGGAACACGTGGAGCTGGGAGAGCTTGTTTGGACAGGGAATTTTGGGGGAGTTTTTGTGGCTGGGAGGTTTTGTTCCTCATAAAACCTGCTCTTGGCTCATGGGTTGGGAATAACACTTATCTCATGGATGGAGCCAGACGTGTGTCAGCCACATTCCAGGGCCATGGATTCCCCGTCATTATTCCCACCTCCGATTTTGGGGAGGGGGTTTAACCAGCCTTGAAACCCCAAAGCAGATGCAGGTGGCAGCCAAAGGATTTTGGAATGTTCTCAATCCATAAAATCGTGAAATAGCCTCAGAAGCTGCAGGAAAATTTGGGATTGAGATTGGGAAATGCAGTTGATGGGAACAAATACTTTTTTCATTCAAAAAGCAGGCATGGGGGTGGAAAAATTCCCAATCCTAAAAATGGCCAGGGTGATTTGTTCCTCAGAGCTGGAGGCAGCTTTGGACGGAATCCTCTTCCCAAGGAAAAGGGAGCAGAGGAAAAGGTTCTCCAAGGAGGAAAGGCTTTAATGAGCTGTGAAGCCCTGATCACCCACAGAGAGCCGAGGTTAATTAGGAGCTGCTGAAAGCCGAGCTTAATTAGGAGCTTGAGCCGCTCCCAAGGTGTGCACAGGCTTCAAGTGCCGGGAAGGGCCGGGATTGCCACTGGATTCCCTCCCTTGGTTCCCCCGGGATGGAGAATGAGGCTGCGCCCCCAAAAGCCTGGCCCAGCTCCGCCAGGTGTCCCAGCTATTCCAGGTATTCCATGTCCCTCTGGAATGCAGTGCCTGGCTGACCGGGAATGAGGCTGGGAAGGGGGAAGGCTCCGGAGAAGAGCCTGCATTGGATTCCCTGCTGGATTTCCGCGTTTCCAGCATCCTCAGGGATTCCCTGCTGCTCTTGGCTCTGTCCCATCCTGGCTCCATCCTCAGCAGCATCCCAGTTCCGGGGGGGGAGATCTGAGTGTCTGCAGGGGCTTCGTGTCCATCGGGAATCGGGATCCCACAGCCTGGGAGGGAAAGCAGAGTCCTGATGTCCCTATGGATCCATAGGCTCCAGCAGCTCCTTTTCCCAGGTTTCTGCCAGTGGTGGAGGGACGGGTTTGGATGGCCACAACATCCCAGACCACAAATTCCTGTTTCTTTGATCCAGAGAACTATGGAATCCTGGAATGGTTTGGTTTGGAAGGGACCTTAAAGCCCATCCAGTGCCACCCCTGCCATGGGCAGGGATACCTTCCCCTATCCCAGGCTGCTCCAAGCCCCAGTGTCCAGCCTGGCCTTGGACATTTCCAGGGATCCAGGGGCAGCCACAGCTTCTCTGGGAATTCCATCCCAGCCCCTCCCCACCCTCCCAGGGCAGAATTCCTCAGCTTTCCCCGGGATGTATTGGATACCCTGGGATGGATGATGGAGCGGCAGCAACGGAGCAGAAGTGTCTTTGTGAGTTGGCAAAACCCTGGATTTTGTCCTGCTGAAGCCGGGTCTGTGCTTTTTCCAAGGATCTAAAAATCGCTCTCAAATGATCCATGAGTTCCTTAGGAGCTGGGCAGGGAGCTGGGAAATTGCTGGGTTTAATGAATTGCCTGGATTTACTGCCCCTGAGGAGAAGCCAAGAGCAGCCACAGGGCCTTGACAGAAATTCTGGGAAGATGAGGAATCCACAATGATCCATCAAATCCTGCAGGGGCCCTCTGGCAGTGGGAAGCCATTCCCTGTGTCCCATCCCTCCATGCCTTGTCCCCAGTCCCTCTCCAGCTCTCCCGGAGCCCCTTTAGGCCCTGCAAGGGGCTCTGAGCTCTCCCTGGATCCTTCCCTTTCCCCGGTGAACACCCCTTTCCCAGAGCCTCTCCACCCTCCCAGGGAGGAATTCCTTCCCTATTTCTGACCTAAACTTCCCCTCTTTCACTCTGAACCCACTCCAGCTCCCGAGGAAACTTCCGGGATGCTTCCCAACACATCCCCATTCCCGGATCTCCCCCACGTGCACAACCTAATAACGAGCGCTCACAAAACATCCTAAACCCGGGAAATTTATGGAGCGTGACCCAAATTGAATTCTCCATTACAGCAGGATAATTGATTTTTTAGAAGAGAGATTAAATTTATTTTCCGCCTCACTAACGAACAGCCAGATTTCCCTTAATTGCTTGGAATGCAGAGTGGGGATGATTCATTAAAGCCGGAACATGCCTGGGTACATTACACTGTGACTAAAGCTTCCCTGCTTGGAGCAATTAAAGTGGAGAAATTCGGGATCTCGCAAGGAATTGAATAAAAATTCCAGCTCGGGATGTCTTATTAAGATCCTCAAGGAAAAACTCACAAATTCCCCCCGCCTCATTCTCCAGGGAATTGTTTGGTGATTTTTTTTCCCCCCTGCCTGGCGTTGTTTTCTCCTCATGCCAGCCCTAAAAAGAAGTGGTGTCTACGAGACAGATTTCGTGCCTCGCTTCACAGTTTAATTTTATCAATCACAACATTTAGAGCCCAAATTGACAGCAGCGAGGAGACATCCCCGGATTCCGAGGGGAGGAATTTTGGGCGGAATCTCGGAACATTTGGTAATTATAGACACATTGCAAAAATAAAGGTAGCGATTGAGGAAAACAGGAGTGAGCAGAGAGGGAGGAGGCTTGGAGCTGGCAGGGATAAATGAGGATTGTTTGGCACATTTGAATCCAATCCCACCCGGGCTCCAAGGGCTCGCGGAAAAAGCGGAGATGGATGCGGAGCTGAGGCCGGGATGGACACAGGGAGAAGGGCCGGGATCCTTGGAAAACCAGTGGGATGTCATCGCTGGCATCACCTCACGGCAGGGTTATTATTCCCACTGCCAGAGGGCAGGGATAGAGGGGATATTGGGAATATTCCCTGGGAGGGTGAGGAGGCCCTGGCACAGAGAAGCTGTGGCTGCCCCTGGATCCCTGGAAGTGTCCAAGGCCAGGTTGGACGGCGCTTGGAGCACCCTGGGACAGTGGGAGGTGTCTGTGCCCAAGGCAGGGGGTGGCACTGGGTGAGCTTTAAGATCCCAGCCCATTCCAGGATTGGAGCACCCTGGGATAGGTGAAGGCACCGTCAGGAAGGTGGGACTGGATGAGCTTGAAGGTCCCTTCCCACCCAAACCATTCCAGGATTATTCCTGCCATCCTGGGTCCCGCAGGCCTGCTCAGTGCAGAAACCACCTTTGAATCCATGGAATTGCAGAGTGTTCCAGAAGGGAGAAAATTCCCAGCCTTTCCTCCCATGGAATGGGCAGTGCCGGGGTGGCTCCTGTGGAATAATTTCAGGGAAGAATTTGGGATGAGCAGCCACTCTGGATCGTGATTAGGGGTGTGATGAGCAGTTTTCCAGGAGCAGGGCTGGAGCACACACAGTGTTGGGATTCATGAGCATTTCCCAATCCAGGATCATCATTTACTCCCTGCCCGGAGCCCACAGGTCAGAAAATTCCAGCTGGATGCTGTGAGCAGCTCCCACAAAGGCTTCCTGGGAAAAAGCAGCCTTTAATTAGCAGGAACTCTGAGGTGCCACTTTCCCAGACATCTCCTTAGTGACGTTAATTAGGGAGAGGCTCAGCACGTGCGTGGTTTATCCCTGTTTTTCCCTCCTGTCCTGCTTTTCCCGGGGTTTTGCTGGGCTGGTAGTGGGTGCTTGTGGGTTGGGATGGGGTTCTGGCCACCAATCCATCTTTTCTTCTGTTTGCATCCAAGATTTCTCATTGTGGATGTATCCATCTCCCTGCTGCTGGTCCTGGCTGTGCTCGGTAGGAATCTTGGGATTAAGGTTTCCATGGACAGGGATACAGCTGTAATTGTATAGTCTGTGGTTACTGAATGAGTTTTGGAGCTCGGATGGGAAGCTTTGAGGGGGAAAAGCAGCGAGGCTTTCCTGAGATATAATATGGATTCCCCATCCTTGGAATTGTCCAAGGCCAGGTTGGAGCAAGCTGGGATAGTGGGATGTGTCCCTGCCCATGGAATGGGGTGGAATGGGATCACCTTTAAGGTCCTTTCCAACCCAAACCATTCCAGAATTCCATGATTCATCCAAACTGGAGGGTCTAAAACTGGGAAAAACCCACAGGATGGCCCAGGAGCTGTGATGCCGATGGGCTGCTGGATCGATGCCGATGGATGCAGGGCGAGATCCCGGGATTTCAGCCATTGTGTGGAGGATTGTGGGGTTTTAGGCAAACCTTTCAGGCCTGGGATGTGCAGCCCTAATGGGAACAAAGTGTCGATGTTTTGTCTCCTGAAAAATGGGATATTCCTTCCCCACTCCGAGCTCCATCCCTCCCTGCTTCCCTTGGATGCCTTAAGAGCTCCTGCGCTGCAAGATCCTGGGAGGATTCCAGCTCCAGGAGGGAATAAGCCGCTCCCGGAGGAGCTGCAGCGGGGTGACGGCAATTCCCGCGTGCCATCCTGATCCCGGGCTTTTCCTTTTTGGTTTTTTTTTCCGGGAGATCAAGGGACACGTGGAAGAAGGAGCTGCCCTTTGTGTCCGTGTGCTCCGGTCCCTCGGAGCTGTTCCCGGGAAGGGGGAGATCATTAAGGAATAACGGATGGCTCCACCCCGCTCGCGGTGCTGGGGAGCCTAATTAGAGATAACGAGGGAGGGAATCTTCGGGGCTGCGGCCTGCAGAGGCCACAAAGTCATTAATTATGCTAATTACGGGCGACTTTTGTCACCGCAGGCGGAGCCGTGGAGCTCCCGCCCCAACCCGCAGCGGGCTCGCACCCAATTCCCTGCCCATCCCCCAAAATTCCTCATCCCGGTGTTTGCTTTGGGATGGGTTTGGGGGATTCTGGAGGGTCCCAGGTAAGCTCTTGGGGGGATCTTGGGGGGCTGGAGCCTCAGAGCATCGCAGGAGGGGGGATTCGAGCACCTGGATGGGGGTTCTGCTCCACCCCCCAGAGCAGGGAATGCGGGATCTGGGATACGGAGTGGGGCTCCCCGAGGAGGGTTCAAATCCTCCTCAGATGCCCCATCCCTGGAAGTGCTTCCATGCCTGGGAATGTCCAAGGCCGGGCTGGACGGGGCTTGGAGAAAGCTGGGATTGGAATGGGATGGACTTTAAGGTCCCTTCCAACCCAAACCATTCCAGGATTCTGTGATTCCCAACGCTCCACTTCCCAGCGAGCTCCAGCGCTAACAATGCCAGGAGCTGCAGATCCAGCCGGGAATATCCGTGTGCCTGCTGGGGGGGGGTTGTGGAATGTTAAGAAGGGGCAATTCCTGGGGTTAAAGGATGGGATGGGATGGCATGGGATGGCATGGGATGGGGTGGGATGGCATGGGATGGGATGGGATGGGATGGGATGGCATGGGATGGGATGGCATGGGATGGGTGGAACCAGCCGTTCCCTGCTTGCCCAGAGCATCTCCAGGATACGATCCCACATGGCCGATCCCACTGATCCATGGTTTCCAAACACCTCGCTCCATGAGGAGTAATTGGTGTTAATTGGCACTAACGATGCCCCCCAACCCCAGGGCTGCCTTTGGGGGTGCTGCTTCCAGCTGGTTGGAGCTGGGGGTGGAGTTGTGGGATGGCGTGTGAGGATCCATCCGGCAAATCCTCAGAAAGGGCTTTTCCCAGCTCTGGGGCTTGCAACAACACGGAGAAATCCTGAATCTAAGTGTGGGACAATAGCCCTGCTTTTCCACAGCCATTGTTTGGAGAGAGACATGGAAGTGTTCCATTAAACCTTCGGGCTGGGACATCAGGAGAGGCCAGGGATCTATTCTGGAATATTTTGGCCTAAGCCAGGCTTTGTGATGGAGAGGTCTGGCCTAAAGCACGTGTGCCCTAATGACCTCCAGCAGCACAGGAGGTAATTAAGGCTTTGTCTGGGCCTGTCTGAGGCGATCCCAGCACCTCGTTACTCTCCAGCTCGTTAATGCCCTTGGCAGGCGTTGAAGATCCTCCTGGAAATAAAAAAATGATGGAATTTCTTCTCCGTTGCTGATGAGAAATGATAAACTGCTCGCTGCTAATGAGGCCTGGCTTTGTCCAGAGGTGATCTGTAGAGCCAGAGGAAAGGGAGAGGGGAAATGTGGAGAACTCTCTGAGGCTTCTTTGTGAGGTCGTTGGAAGCTCTGGGAAAACGAGGGAACAAAGGCGGTGTTGGGGGTCATGAACCCTCGGGAGACACGGGCATGGATTCCTTATGTAGATCCATTGTTTTTCTCCATTTTTTATGGGTATAGCAAATCTGATAAGGAGCAGGTGATCCCCAGCAGGGTTTCCTATCCTCTCTTTTCATGGAATCCTGGAATGGTTTGGGTGGAAGGGACCTTAAAGCTGATCCCATTCCACCCCCTTGGGCAGAGACGCCTTCCACTATCCCAGATTGCTCCAAGTCCAACCTGGCCTGGCAAGAGGGAACACCCAGGGTGAGAGTGAAGTCCAGGACGAGGTCACAGCACATCTGGTCCTTCCCGCATTCCCACACGGTGATGTCGGCTGATCCCAGCGGGAAAACCAGCCAATCCCTTCCCCCATCCATGGAGACATCACTGGCCAAGACTGCAGCTCTGGAGATAAGCATCAGCACAGTCACTCCTCTCCCAGCCTCCCCGCTCCGTCTTCCCACCTGGAAACATCTCCAGGGCAGGCGCTCCCTCCTTTCCATACCCCGGGATAGCACTGTGGTAATTCCCATTAATTCCAGCAGCTCCTTCTCTCCAGCATTGACCAACAGCGAACAAAGGGAGAATTTCCTAAGAGGAGGCGGATTAATCATCCCAGCAAATGCACCTCATTAATGAGCTGAGATTTATGGAAAGAATTCCTCCTGGGAGGGTGGGGAGGGGCTGGGATGGAATTCCCAGAGAAGCTGTGGCTGCCCCTGGATCCCTGGAAATGTCCAAGGCCAGGTTGGACACTGGGGCTTGGAGCAGCCTGGGATAGGGGAAGGTGTCCCTGCCCATGGCAGGGGTGGCACTGGATGGGCTCTAAGATCCCAATCCAACTCATCCCAGATTCTGCGACTCAAGAACATTCCCAAAATCCCAGCAGACCCCCCCCCATGGTGCAAACAGCTCTGCATCCCCTGCCATGCCATGCCATGCCATGCCGTCCCATCCCATCCCATCCCATCCCATCCCATGCCATCCCATTCCATCCCATCCCGTCCCATCCCATGACATCCCATGCCATCCCATGACATCCCATCCCATGCCATCCCATCCCATCCCAATGCCATGCCATCCCATGCCATCCCATCCCATCCTGTCCCATCCCATCCCATCCCATGACATCCCATGCCATGCCATGCCATGCCATGCCATGCCATGCCATGCCATGCCATGCCATCCCACCCCATCCCATCCCATCCCATCCCAATGCCATCCCATCCCAATGCCATCCCATCCCATGCCATCCCATGCCATTCCATGCCGCAGGAAGTCATTCACGCCGAAGGAAACGACAGCGGAGCTGCGATGCTCCGTGGAGTGTGGATAATGAAAATCCCAGGCCACGAGGCATCCGCGGATAATAAAAGGAGATTCCTGAAACACTTCCGAGCATGAACCATCTGCTCGGCTGCGCTGGCCTAACAGCTCCGACTAATTTTTAATGCCGGTTTTATGACGGATCCGCGCATCAGCTCATCCATGCATAAGGAAATCCAGGCTGGCTGCGCTTCGCCTGGCGAGGAATTTGTCTCCCGTTTTAATTCCTTTCCCTACATTAAAGGTGTAGTGGACCATGGAAGTGCCTTGTCTGCTTCATCCCCAAAGTGCCGGAGCCGCCTCCACCTCCTCATCCGTGCGGAAAACAGGGAGAGGGCGGAAGACTGCCTGGCGCAGGACTCGCTCGCTGAACACATCAGGCCACCAGCAGCAAGCCCGTTCCGGCAGGTTAATTAATTCTTATTAATTACGTCCCTTGAAATGTTCTCCGGATCGGTGCTGCCCGCTGGGGTTTGCAAGGAGGCCTCGGCCTTCAGTTCCCGGAAAACCAGAGCAGGAGCTGGTGCTGGAAGAGGCTTTTGGGCTGCAATCTCGGCCAGGCTCTGGCTCTTTAATGAATTTTTTAACGACTTTATCGGCTTCCAAACACATTTATTGGTTGAGTGATTGATTTTATTTCTTGATCGCCGCCCAAAAGCGGAACCGTTTATCTGAGTGAGCCCCAGCTGTTTGGGATGGCGCTGGAATACGACTGGATTTAGTCGGATCCAAACCTCAGCAGGGTTTTTGCCTGTTTCTCATGGAATTTGCAGCCTGGCTGCCCCTCTCCTGATTCCCAGGAGATTTCCAAGGTGAGCATCTCCTTATTCTGGCAAAATTCAAATGACCCTTGAATGCTTTTATTTGGGAGGACTCTGCTCCTGTTTGTTCAACTTTTCCTATCTTTTGGGGGAAAAATGGGGAATAATGAAGGAAGCCCAGCCAGGGCTGCCATGGCCATGATGTCCTGTCATCCCTTGTCCCTTCACGGTGACATTCCTGTCCTCTCCATCCTGTTATCCCTCTTCCCTTCATCCTGACCCCCCTCTCCTCTCCATCGTGTTCTCCCTCTCCCACCACAGTGCCTCTGGAACACCTCAGCTCCAAGTGATTTCCTTTCCAGGCCAGTGACAGCTCCAGGACTTAATTTATCCATGAAAACCTGCGGCAGGACTTCTGGAAAGAGGGAGGCTTTTCCCGGCTCCCCTTTCTCCTCCCTTCCATGGGGCCTGGAATGGGCCGGTAATTCCAAAGTCGCTATCTGCTGACATCAGGCCTTTGTTCGCTCTGGAATTCTCTCCCAAAGCCATCGGGATTCCTCTCCTGCCTCATCCCTCGGGATGAATGAGCTTCACTGTAGTCTGGGAATTCAGCTTGGCTGGCTTTGGTGCTCCTTGTCCTGGTTTTACTCATGGATTGGCGGGATGGAACATTTTCTATGGGAAAAGCCTAAGGAATGAGTAACCTGTCTCCTCGAGTGAGGATCCAGACGGGCTGGATTCCACAAATCTTTTGGGATTCATTGGGATTTGAACAAATAAACCACCAGTGCCGGATGGAGACGAGCTGAGGAGCAGCCATGGATAAACCAGGATTTTAATGGGAATATCTACAAATCACGGCTCACGTGGAAACTTCAATTCCACTCTCCTTGGAAAAGAAAAGCTAATTAAAAATTCCCTAACGAGCCCGGGCTCGGTGGCTGAGCAGAAGGGAAGCACCTCCGAGCAGCAAATCCATTGCCAAGGACGGAAAACCCTCCAAGTGCAACGTGTTACAAGGAAAATGTCACTTTATTGGATGTTCCCTCGTCTCGCTAACGAGCTCTCGGGTTAATTTTAGCTCTTCCGCTGCATCCCAGCTCCCTTGTTTCTGGGGATTGTGGAGCTCGGCTCCCTCCTTGGTGAGAGTTTTCCCTTTAACTCCCAGTGGGAATGGGGCTGTTCTCTCCCATTTGCTCCCAGTGGGAATGGGGCTGTTCTCTCCCATTGCTCCCAGTGGGAACTGGGTTGTTCTCCCATTTGCTCCCAGTGGGAATGGGGCCATTCTCCCATTAGATGCTGGTAGGAGTGGGGTTGTTCTCCCATTCACTGCTGGTGGGAATGGGGCCATTTTCCCATTAACTCCCAGTGGGAATGGGGCTGTTCTGCCATCAGCAGCACCAACAGCGAGTCCAGCACTTCAAACCAAGCGATGGAAGGGGTTTGGTCTCTCCCAATCCCGATTTTCCAGTGGGATATTAAATGCCTCCCTGGCCCCTCCGCTGCATTCCCTGCTCCTGCCCAGAAGCAGAGCCTGCTTTGGGGAATTCCTCACAGTTGGCCTTGTTTGTTTAGGAAAATATTTATCCAAGTTGTCCTTTGGAGAGGGAGCCTTGCTGGGAGGCTTCACGAGGAGTCGGGAGGGAATGGAGGAGCTGGGATTGCTGGGATGCCCAGCATGTTTCCCATGGGTATCCTGGAATTTGCAGGCTGCATCCAGACTCCTTTCTGCTCCCCCAGTTTGGCATCCCACTGGGATCACTGCATCCCACTGGGATCAGAGCATCCCACCGGGATGGGATCCTCCCAACTCCAAGATCTGCAGTGGGGGAGAGGAGCTGCCTGGGCCTTGTGGAGAGGTTTTCCAGAGTGGAAGGAAATCCAGGTGCATGTGGGAGGAAATCCAGGTCCAGCACAGGTCAAGCTCTGCCAAGGGAGGCTCAGGGTGGACACCAGCAGGAATTTCTTCATGGAAAGGGGTGGTCGGGCCTTGGAATTGCCCAGGGAGGTTTGGAGTCCCCATCCCTGCAGGTGTCCTGATGGCCTTGGAGGGCTTTTCCAACCTCGGGGATTCTGGGATTCAGGGAAAAACAGAACATGAATGGGAAGGGAATGTTGGGAGAAAGGTGGGAAAGCTGAGGTGGGGGGGTGTGGCAGTGCCCCGCCCGTGCACCGGTGGCACTGTGCGACATCGCCCTCAGTGTCCCCTGTCCGGCGGTGCCCGGAGCTCATCCATGTCCAACAGCCATGGAAAACCAGCGCCGTGGAGGTTCTATTCCACCCAGTCATAGCCGGGACAGTCAGACTCCATCCCAACTAGCACAACCCGAGTGCTCCAGGATCCTGGCGCTGTCCCCACCCTGCCCTCGCTCCCAGGGACGTCCCTGCATCCCTGGGAGCCGGGATGGTGCTTCCAGCCCCGCCTGGTGCGATGGACACTCCTCCTTCCCTAATTCCCTGTTAATTGTTGGCACTCCCGAGGTGTCCTCAATCCATTGGTTACACTTCCAGGGATTGGAGCCGGCAATAAATCCCCTGCTCTGCCAAGGACTCCCACGCCATCTTCCAGAGGCTCATCCCAGTGCTAATTCCATTGGAGCGAGGCTCAGCTCTGTTCCCGGTGCTCTGGATCCCCCCGGGGCCGCTCCTGCAGAGGGCTGATAAGGGAATCGGCTTTGGCGGCCACGCCAGAGGTGAAATCCAAAGATCCCGAATATTTCGGGATGTTTATCCACAGTAATCAGCTCTTCCACTGGCTGGATGTCCCCCGGAAAGCCTGGATTGCGCTCCGTGCCCGGGGGCAAACAGCTCTCATGAATATTTCACAACATTTTCCTGTTTTTTCCCCTCTTTTATTTTTTCCCTGCTCCCAGAGCCTTGCTGGAGAGCACCACGATATTTTCCCATCTCCCGTGTTTGCCTGCGCCAGTAATCATTGGATTCAATCACTCGGGCGATGTTTTTATGGATTAATAACAGGCACTTTGGAGATCTGGGAGCTGCAATCTGTACAACTGTAATGAGCACCGTGGGGACCCGGTGCCATGGTTTCCCAAATCCTCTCCGTGCTTCCCTCTAAATCATTCCCTGCTCCCGATGGCTCTCCTGTCTCCAGCACACCTGGCTCCCCACTGGAAGTTGTCCCAATTAATTTTTTTTCCTGTTTTCCCTTTTTTCCCCCTCCCTTTCCTGGAAGCTCAGCTTTGTCAGCGCTGACAAAATGTTTGTCTTTGCTGCCTCGTCGGGATGGAACTCCGGGGTGGGAAATCTCCGCTCCTGGATCTGGGAGTGATGGGATTGAAACGTTTTGCTCTGTAATTCACTGGGAGGGTGGGACTTGGGAGGGGGTTTGGCTCTGGGCGACACAACAGAAGGGAGGGGACACCAGCAGGGGCAGGCACCTCTCCGGAGGATCATGGAATCATGGAATCATTTGGGTTGGAAAAGCCCCCTAAGGCTGTCGAGTCCAGCACTGACCACGTCCCCAAGGGCCACATCCGCATGGATTTAAATTCCCCCAGGGTTGGGGACTCCCTGTGCCAGGGCTGGATTTCCTCTCACGAGAGTCATGGAACTCTCCAAGGATCCTGAGGGACAACTCCATGAGAAAGGGATCCCTTGCTCACTGGATTTGCAAAGGAATCCTTGGGAAGCAGTGGGGATGTAGGGAAAGCCCAGTGCCCACCCTGGGGACAGTGCAGACGTGGCTCCGCTGCCTGGGGTGCTGACCTGCTCCTGAAACCCCTGGGATGCTCCTTGGATCTTTGGGAAGTGATGCTGCCTCCGCTGGATCATCAGCTGGGGATCACCTGGTGGGGCCCTTGTGTGGGGTCTCCGTTGAGGACAACGGATTTGTCCCCCAGGGCTGGGGACACCGTGGGGGCAGGGCTGTTCCAGAGCCTCCGGAATCATCCGCAGGCTCCCACATGGCTCCTCATTCCCAGGGTTTGCAACTGAGGCCTGAACAAAGGGAAGGAGCAAAGGACAAGGCCTGGAAAACATCTCCTCCTCTGGAGGCGCATCCAGGCCCTGCCCACGCCTGCCCTGGCAGAGATGGAGCAATTCCTGAATTCCTGCCCTGGCAGGGATGGAATTCCTGAATTCCTGCCCATTTTCCTGTGGATAGCCCAGGAACAGCCAGCCCAGGCAGTGACAAATGCACCTTGCCGAGCATTCCACAAGTCCCTGATTTATTCCCAACCCCCTCCATCGGAAATCTCCCAGCCTTTCGGAGCAGGCCCAGCTCCGGCTTCTCCCCCTCTCTGTTTACTTCCTGGGATTTTTCATGGCCTTTTGGAGGTCTGTTCTCAGCCTGCAGCTATTCCAGAGCCGTGGGATGCAGCTCTGGGTGACTAATAAGGAATTTATGGAGCCTTGGCTCCAAGACTTCTCCGGCCAGACGAGCTCACGGCGCGGCCGACGTGTCAGGACAGAGGCCTTGGGCAACACCAGCCCATCCCTACTGGGCTCAGACTGGGAGAACTGGGAGGATAAACAGGGCAGCGTGGGCAGGCCCTGGATGCTGGGATGCCTGGATTTCCATGGGTGCGCTGCAGGGGAAGCTCATGGAAAAGGAATTTCCCCCAAACAAGGTCTGATTGTTCACCTTTCCCAGCGAGCCGGGAGCTGGGCAGTGATTCCCGTCTGGAGTTATGGCTGGTGTGATCCGGGCCTGGAGAAGGAGAGCCAGATTCCTGCTGGGATGGGGCTGGAGAGGGGTCCTGGCTGCAGCAGGATCGTGGAATCATGGAATGGTGGAACATCTTGAGTTGGAAGGGACCCACAAGGATCATGGGACGATCCCAAGAATCCCACGCTGTGCATCCTGGAGAGATGCGGGGGGGGTTGGCACCCAGGACCCCCTCGGTGGCTGGGGACACCTGGGGACACCGGTGCCAGTGCTGGTGGTCAGTCCCATGCACTGCCCATCCCAGTTCCTGTCCTGCCCATCCCTGTTCTGATCATCCCTGTCCTGCCCTGGCGATCCCTGATCCATCACTGAGAATTCCTATCCCTGCCTTGACCATTCCCGATCCGGCCCTGACCATCCCTGTCCCTGCCTTGAACATTTCCCTCCCAGCCCTGAGCATCCCTGGCCATGCTTCGTCCATTCCCGATCCTGCCCTGACCATCCCTGTCCTTTTCGGAGCATCTCTATCCCAGCTCTGCCCGTCCCTGATCCTTCCCTGCCCATCCCTATCCCAGCTCTGCCCGTCCCTGATCCTTCCCTGCCCATCCCTATCCCAGCTCTGCCCGTCCCTGATCCTTCCCTGCCCATCCCTATCCCAGCTCTGCCCGTCCCTGATCCTTCCCTGCCCATCCCTATCCCTTTCCTGCCCCATCCCCTGCCCAGCCCTGCTCCTGCCCTGCCCGCCCCATCCCCTGCCCTCACCTCCAGCTGATTTTTCCTTTTAATTCCTTTTCTTCCGCCTTCCCTGTGATCCCGCCGGTGCCGAACAATCGCCGGCATTGATCCGGAGCTCCCGGCCTGGCCAGCTGGCGGCAGATCCCACTTCCCATCCCATTCCAGGGCTCTTAAAGCCGCCCGGAGCCGATCCCGGGGTTTAGGATGCTCTGACGGATCCCCGCTCTCTTTGACACGCGGGCACGGGGACAGTGGATGCGGAGCGGGGCATTCCCGCTTCCCGCTGCCATTCTCCGGGAACAATGGGCTGCTTTGTCCGTGGAATTTCCGCTCTGGTTTGAAGGAATCTTCCCGGCATTGGGCTTTCCAATGCAGCCAGACCATCCCGGCGATATTCCTGGGAAGAACGACTGCAAACAGGGCGATTTTTGACATTTAGGGGAGGGGATTTCATGGATGGGGACAGAGGCAGCTGGGCCGGGGCACGGACACGGCAGCTGCTGGCTCTTAAATATAGAAATAGATTTTTATAGAAGTATATTTATAGATAAATAGATATTTTATATTTTTATATAAATGTCTTTTTATACATGTGTATAACCACAGAGTTGTGGAATGGGTTGGTTGTTTTCTTCCAGGGATGTGCCAGAGGTTTTTCCTTCCTCCCACATCGGCCCAGGTGGGAAAGGAGCTTGGAGCAGGCGTGGAGCAGGGAGAGCTGGGAGAGCTCCGGGATCAGGGCTGGAATGGGGCCGGTCCTGCTCCCCAGACTCGGCTCCCACTCCCGGCCCAGCCTCCCGCGCTGATCCAAGGTCCCTTCCCGAGGATTTCCCCCGGCGTTCAGTCCAAATTCCCGCCGGGGAGCCGGGGCCTGGCAATCAGCGCCTCATTCCTGGCGCACCGTCCCAACCCCGCGACTCCAGACGCGGCTGGTGCCGGGCAAAGCGGGGATCCCAACACCGGGAATTCTGCAGCGCATCCCTGTTTCCCCCTGCAGGCTCCTGTCCCCGCCCAGGACCCCTGGGGACACCGAGGGTGACGCGTGTTTGGTGCTGGCCCCACGGCGGCCGCCCCGCGTGGGAAAAGGGGAATGATTCTCCTCTGTCTCTCTGTCCCGGGAAGCAGCGTTGGGATTTTGGGAATGCTTGGAAGGGCCACCTGTCAGCCGGGGCACATCGGAGCCATCCCGAGCTGTCGGGGACACTCAGGAGCTGGGGACAAAAAGGGGGGACTCAGGGAATTGGGGGATGATCCCTTCCCTGTCCCAGCAGGGCGAGGAAACCGCGAGCTGAGGAATGCGGCAAAATGGGAGCGGGAAGGGAGAAATTAATAATTATCCAAAGCTCATCCCTATCACTGCTCATCAAAACATTCCCGAACTCCATCCCAGGCTCCTTTCTTCTTCGTGCCTCCAGTAAGTGCTTGAACATCCCTTTAAAAATTAAAGGAGGAGGGTTCTGGAAGAGATAAGGGATAATTGCCTGGCTTTGACTCCGGCATTGATGTGAAAATAGGATTGGAATTACTCACTCCGGTTGAAAGGTTAGTTGAAGGTTATTACAGGAAAATTGTTATTCATCCATTTTGCCTGTGCCGCTGGATAGCCCCAAAGATTAAATCCGGGGAGTGCATAATGACCCATCACGGCGGACAATGGTGGGAATAATCTCCAGAGGCTCCCGGGAGCGGCGCGGAGCCTTCCTGAATAATTCATGGCTCAGCAGCCCTCCCTCCCTCCCCGCAGATTACACGGGAGTTTTCTTTGGGAAGAGATCATTTAAAGGAGCTTTAAAAACCACCGCGCTTTTGAACGGAAGTGGAATTACCGGCAGCATTCCCGAGGTTTGTTTATGCCTTAATAAATCTCCTTTCCCGCTGACCTCCGTGCCATGGGAACAAAACGCCGCGGGATAAAGGGAGGCTTTGTTTGGGATGGAGCTGGAGGAGCTCCTGTGGGGCTTTTCCTGCTCCAGGCAGAGACAAATCGGAGCGGTTTGGTCACCTGGGAGCAGAAATTCCTGCTCGCCCAAGCCCTTGGCCCCCCGGACCGCTCCCCTCAGACCCTAAAATCCATCAGGAATTATTTCCTTCTTGCCAGGAGGGGATTGATGACGTTTCTCATCCCTGAGTTTCCCAAAGCCCCCTCTGGGCCCCGTCCTGCTGATCCAGCAGCGGTTTTATTCCCAGCTTCCGTCGAGATCCGGGATGAGGAGGGTGCTCAGGACATCCCTGGATCCTGCTGGAAAACCAAGAGCAAGCGTGGGATGTCACTTCCCGGCCTTCCCACTGCTCCTCTCGCTCCTCCAGCCCCTAAATCCCAGCCTGGTTAATCCTTTAATTTCATCTCCTGGAAGCGCTGTTATGCTTTAAAAGCTGATTGTTCGCTAAAAATCCCAGGATTTCTGGAGGTTTAGGGATGTGGGATACACATCCCTGGCATTGTTTGGGAGCTGGGACAAAAATATCCTGGATAATAATTGATATTTACTAAACATGTCATCGTTATCAGATGGAAATTAAATCCTAATTAAAGCTTCTCTGGGCTTTTCCAGCCAGGAGGATGAGGAAGGTTGGCATTGCTGCAGCGGGATGAGCGGGGAATGGCCTGGATTGGGAATTTGGGGGGTTTATCTTGATTTTGGGCAAATTTATCTTCATTTTGGGCAGGTTTATCTTGATTTTGGACAGGTTTATCTTTTGAGCAGGTTCATCTTGATTTTGGATAGGTTTGTCCTAATTTTGGGGAGGTTTAATCTTGATTTTGGGCAGGTTTGATTTTGGGTAAGTTTATCTTGATTTGGGTCAGGTTTGTGTTGACTTTGAACAGGTTTATCTTCATTTTGGGCAGGTTTATCTTCATTTTGGGCAGGTTTCTCTTCATTTTGGGCAGGTATGTCTTGATTTGAGCAGGTTTATCCTGATTTTGGGCAGGTTTATCTCGATTTTGAGCAGCTTTATCTTCATTTTGAGCAAGTTTGATTTTGGACAGGTTTATCTTGATTTGGGTCAGGCTTATCCTGATTTTGGGCAGGCTTATTCTGATTTCAGACAGGTTTATCCTGATTTTGAGCAGATTTTGGGGCTCTGAGCAAAGCTGGGAGCAGCGAGAGGCTGCAGATCCTGGAGGGAAGCACACGCTGGAAGCTGAGGTTTTCTCCCAGCCTTTTCCTCCTCTTTCTCCATCATTTCCAGGCTTCCCCGCTCCATGTGGGAAGCTGGAGATGGCGATCACTCAGTGAGGTGAGCCAGAGCAAATGTTTGCCCGGTGATTCATTCCCGGTGATCCAGGGATGTGCCCGCATTCCCGGGGGACAGCGAGCCTCGGGAAATGTTTCCCTTCCCCCCCCGCGGGATCTGGGGGCTCCATGCGGGGGAAACGCTGAGGAAAGGCCCCGGAGCAGCGCCGGGACACGGCGTGGAGAGGGAAGGCTTGGACATAAAAGGAGGGGTGAAAGGGAAAAGGAGTCACTGTGCTGCCAGCGATGGAATTTCCCTGGATTTGTTCTGGCGCTGTGAGAGAGATCTGCAGGAAAATGTGTGGAAGGGATGTCGGCTCTGATTGTTCCCGCCCTGCGGATGAGGGGATGGCACTGGGGAGGAAAGCTCCTGGAGTTCCTGTGGATGCAGTGGGTTGTGAGCTGTGTCCTCTGAAGGATGGGGGACTCCTTCCTGGTGCCACCGACCAGGGAACCACGGAGTCCTGGAATGGTTTGGGTGGGAAGGAGCTTAAAGCTCATCCCATTCCATGGCAGGGACACCTCCCACTATCCCAGCCTGCTCCAAGCCCCGGTCAGCCTGGCCTTGGACACTGCCAGGGATCCAGGGGCAGCCACAGCTGCTCTGGGAATTCCATCCCAGCCCCTCCCCACCCTCACAGGGAACAATTCATTCTCCATATCCCATCTATCCCTGCCCTCTGGCACTGGGAAGCCATTCCTGTGTCCTGTCCTCCATCCCTTGCCCCAATCCCTCTCCAGCTCTCCTGGAGCCCCTTTAGGCCCTGCAAGGGCGCTCTGAGCTCTCCCTGATCCTTCCTTCTCCAGGTGAACATTCCCAGCTCTCCCAGCCTGGCTCCAGAGGGGTTCCAACCCTCGGAGGAGCTCCGGGGCCTCCTCTGGAATTGCTCCAGCAGCTCCAGGTCCTGCTGATGTTGGGATGCGGAGCTGGAGCAGCTCCGCAGGCGGGGTCTCACCCGAGTGGTGACAATCCCCCCCCCGACCTCTCTGCCACCCCTGACAGGGAATTTTTTGTCCCTCTCTAACTCCAGAGGCTGAGCTCATTCCCAGCCTTCCCTGGGCTGTTCTCTGCAGGGAGCCCAGGCTGCCCCTGGCTCTTGGATCTGCCTTTTCCACTCCAAAGGGGAAATCCTGGAGAAGCTGCAGGGCTCTGTGCTGGAGTGTGGAGCTCAAGTGGCTCCTCCAGCCCTATCCCATCCCAGAATTAATGAGGAAGGATTTCCCGGGGGGCCGGAGCATGTACGGAGCTGCTCCTCCCTCCCCTCCGAGGGAGAAGGGCTCATTAGAAATAATCCTGGAGTTGCAGGATGTGAGCGAGGACTTTTATGGATTTAACAGGAAGCTCCAACATCATTTTCCACTAAAGCTTGTGTCAATAAGTCATTTTTTAATTATAAGCTTTAATTATCAGCTAAGCTTGGCTTAATGATCTCTGGAGTGATTCCTCCTTCAGAAGCCCGGGAAGGAACTTCTCCTCCTTCCTTTGGAGCTGCTGCTGTTTTTTCCCAGCTCCTGGAAAATCCCCCCACCCCCCACCCCCCCCCCCCGCCCCCCGGTGCCTGTGTGTCGGATGGGATCCTAATGAAATCCAAGCCTCTCCTAAATCAGGGGCTGTCCAGAGGCGCATCCAAAGGCTGTGGCTGGGTTCCACCCCTGGCACAGGACACGAGCCAGGGGGTGATTTAGTGCGGCTCCGGGATCAGGTCACATTCCGAGCGTCCCTCGGAGCAGCTCAGGAGCGCTCAGGTGTCCTGAGAGTTATTCCGGGATTTGGGACATGTGGCAGTGCTGGGGGAATCCCAGGGAGAAGGGGCTGGATGGCTCCCCGCTCCCAGCAGCTCCTTGGGATCCAGCAGATCCCTCATTTTGCCTTTCTTTTGTCTGCCCTCCAGGATCCAGGGCGGGATCCTTCCCATCCTCCAGGGAATTATCCAAGCCTGGAGAAGGAGATGTAGAAAATCAGTGGAGTTGCTTTGGTGGAGATGGGGCTGCAGAAGCTCCCGTGGGGCTTTACCTGCTCCAGGCAGAGACAAATCGGAGCGGTTTGGTCACCTGGGAGGAAAAGTTCCTGCTCTCCGAGCCCTTGGCCCCCCGGATCCCTCCCCAGCCCCCTCAAATCCATATAGGGCCTTCCCCACTGTCCCAGGAAACAATTCCTTCTCCATATCCCATCCATCCCTGCCCTCTGGCAGTGGGAAGCCATTCCCTGTGTCCTGTCCCTCCATGCCTTGTCCCCAGTCCCTCTCCAGCTCTCCTGGAGCCCCTTTAGGCCCTGGAAGGGGCTCTGAGCTCTCCCTGGATCCTTCCCTTCTCCAGGTGAACATTCCCAGCAGCTCCGGGGCCTCCTCTGGAATTGCTCCAGCAGCTCCACGTTTTCCTTGTGCTGAGGCTGGCCAGTGATGGCAGCAGAGGGATGCGGGGCTGGCAGGGGGGATGCTGGTTTTTCGGGATGTGCTCCCTTTCACTAACGGGTGTCCTCCAGCCAGGCGGGATATTGACTCCGTGTCCTGAGGATTTCCGGGATGGCATTGATGGGGAATTCCAGCTCCAGCCATCCCGGGGGCTCTGAGGGGCTTTTCTCTGTGCTTGATGATGTGGCTGAGAATTCCCCGCGAGGAGGGGGAAGCCGTAAATAAGGTTGGGTTTGGGTTCAAAAGCCTTTGGAGTGGGAATGTTGTTAATCCCGAGCTTTCCAGAGGGGCTGCTCTGGAGAGGGGCTGGGGAGTCTGAGGGGGGTCAGAGGCAGCTCCCAGCTTGGAGTGGGGATGGAGTGGGATGGGATGAATGGGATTGGGGGATGCACAGGGATAGGGGGATGTCTGGGATGAGAGAGGTGCAGGGAGCTGGGGGAATACTCAAGGATGGGATGCTTCCCTCAGCAAGGAAAGGGGTTCCTGCACGCCCTTCCCAGGGTAAACACTTCCCTGGAATGTCCCAGGCCAGGCTGGACAGGGCTTGGAGAGACCTGGGATAGTGGAAGGTGTCCCTGCCCCTGGGACGAGATCAGGGGTGGCTCCAGGATGATTCCAAGGATGCACATGGAGGTGTGGAGGGGAGGAGGGATCGCTGGGAATCCCTCCAGAGAGCTGCCCATGCATCTGGAGGGTCGGAAATGCAGGTGGTCCTGAGTGTCCAGGAATGTCCCTCTAGCAGGGACAGATCCCAGCACCGGCTCCATCGGCTCCCAGCTCCGTCAGATCAGGGCTGGGAATGACAGCGGAGTTCGGGAGCAGGAGTTAACAAGCAGGGAAAAGAGGAGATAAATGGCTCTGGAATGCTCCGGCCCATTCATCCCAGCCACACTCAGTGTACCATGGATGATTCCTGACGGGACTGAGCTGGGAATTGAGCTGTGCTCTGACCTGTGCCTTGGGAAATCCATCGTGTCTGCCGAGCATCCCGGGATCTTCCTGCAGGAACGATGCCTCTCCTCAGGCTGGATCACTCCCTGCAGGAGACAGATCCCAGGGCATTGTCCTGGTGCTTCTCGGCCTCTGCTCCTGGGGTGTGTCCCAGTGCATCCAGCATGGATCCGGAGTGTGCATCCAGCATGGATCTGGAATGTGCATCCCACATGGATCCGGAGTGTGCATCCCACATGGATCCACAGTGTGCATCCCACATGGATCTGGAATGTGCATCCCACATGGATCCAGAGTGTGCATCCCACATGGATCTGGAATGTGCATCCAGCATGGATCTGGAGTGTGCATCCCACATGGATCCACAGTGTGCATCCCACATGGATCTGGAATGTGCATCCAGCATGGATACAGAATGTGCATCCAGCATGGATCTGGAGTGTGCATCCAGCATGGATCCGGAGTGTGCATCCAGCATGGACCTGGAATGTGCATCCAGCATGGATCCGGAGTGTGCATCCCACATGTGCTCTCATTCCAATGGATGCATCCAACACACGTGTCCAGCGTGGGCAGCCATGGGAATCCAGTGCAAGCTCCCAGTGCATGCATCCAACCTGTGCCTCCAAGGGATGTATCCAACGTGTGCATCCAGGGGATGTATCCAACGTGTGCATCCAATGGGTGTATCCAACCTGTGCATCCAAGGGATGTATCCAACGTGTGCATCCAATGGATTTATCCAAAGTGTGCATCCAAAGGGTGTATACAAAGTGTGTGTCCAAGGGATGTATCCAACTTGTGCATCCAATGGATACATCCAACACGTGCATCCAATGCATGGAACCAATGGATGCATCCCACCTGTGTGTCCAACACATGCATCCCACTCATGTTCCAGCATGGAATCCAAGCCCTGCATCCCACCCGGAGCACGCCCCAGTGCGGGGTCCCACAACATTCCCCCCCCATCCACAGGCAGGGAATTGCTGCCCTCCTGCCGTTTCCAACCTGCCTCCCACCTTTCTGTGCCCGGATTTCCTCCCTGGCTGCTCTGGAGGAGGATTTCCCATCCTTCGGCAGGGTCACACGGAGGATAACGGCATTCCAGCCGCTCCGGGATGGATGGGGCTGCTGGAGCAGAGCTTCCGTGCCATTTATCCTCTGGATTTCCCTCCTCTGGATTCATCGACAGCACTGATAGGTTTTCTAAATTCTTTCTCTTCCATAAAAAATATTGGATGGCGGCATTGACAGAGCCCCGGGTGTCAGAGGACAAGGAAATATTTCCAAATTGTTTCTCTGGCAGCTGGGAATTCCAGCTCCTGTCGCTTATTGACCTCTAATTGTTTCCAGTAGGAGCGGGAGACAGGAAGATCAATAGGGATGGGAGGGAGTTAAAACCCTCCCGGTGCACTTAACTGTGGTTAGGAACCACTGGAATTCATCTTCCCGGGATTTCCAGTTGTAATTGGAACATTGGGATTGCTCCATGTGCTGGATTCTGTGCAGAGCATTAATTCCCTTCCCAATCTCGCTCCTCACTTGGTCCTGGGGCCCAGGGCGGCCTCGTGGTTCTCCAGCTGCCCTTCTCCACTGCGTTAGAAATTCAGGATCCCCAAACCGGGGGAAATTTTAAAGGAGCAGGAGGATTCTGGCAGCTGGAACTCCGCGAGAAAGAAGGGACAGATAAGTTGAGTGAGGAGAGCGGCTGACACACCAAGATACGGGAGAGGATGCGGGAATGATGAGAGTGGACATCTGGAAAAACCTTGGAGAGGCCAGGAGAGAGGCCTGGGGACCGAGCTGGATTTTCCCGCAGGGAGGTGCCGAGGCTGGGAAGGACAGGGATGCTCTGGGTGATTTTGGGGGTGGCAACCAGGTGACCGCCACGGAGCCGGTCCCCTCCTGGCCACCAGCGTTTCCCTGGGAATTGTGCTCCCCCGGGAGCTCCTCTGGCCAGTGGCGGTGGCGCAGGTGCCGATGGCGCGCGCATTCCCGATGGAAGCTCCCAGCTCCCGGCGCTGCTGTCACCGGGAATCACGGCCCAGCCCTAATCTGTCATTAGCGCGTTCAGCACTAATTGCTGGCAGGGTGCCACACGCCTGTTTTCCCGTTTTAACAAAACATTTATGCATGGAAGATTTAATGCCAGGTATCAAGCATATCATTGTAAATTTACCACCAATTAAACCTAATTAAAATAATTAAATGGCTGCGGAGTCACAATGTGAATGAAAATCACATTTCCTCTCGTGTGCTCGCCCCTCTCCTCGCTGGCCTCGCTCTGGCTTCCTGACACAAATATTTTCCCATTTGGATGCAGGAAGAGGGGATTTCATCCCAACCATAATGCTGGGATTTGGGGGGAAGTTTTTCAATTCCAGGACCTCTGGAAATTTTCCTTTCTGGGGATGAAGGATGGCCAATTTGACAAATCTGTTCCTCGGAGCTTTTGCATATTCATCCCTGCTCAGGTTTTTAATCAAAGCTGCTGCCGGAGCCTCTGCACCACAAATGCCTGGGCCATGAATAATGGATGGGATGGGAGGGAGTGGGAGGGAGTGGGATGGAGTGGGATGGGATGGGATGGGATGGATGGGATGGGGTGGGATGGGATGGGATGGGATGGGGTGGGGTGGGATGGGTTGGGATGGGATGGGATGGGATGGGATGGGATGGGATGGGATGGGATGGGGTGGGATGGGATGGGGTGGGATGGGATGGCATGGCATGGCATGGCATGGCATGCGATGAGATGGGATGCCATGGGATGGGATGGCGTGGGATGGGGTTGGGATGCAGGGGGGGAGGGAAGGAGGGAATCTGAAAGGGAGAAGGAGGGAAGGAGAACGGCTGGCCGGGAGTAGGAGGGAGGGAAGGAGAGAGGGAAGGAGGAAGGGACGGAGGGAGGGAGGGAAGGAGGAGCCCGGCTGCCCGTCCCCATTCCCCGCGGCCGCTGTCCCTGTGTGGTCCCAGCCCGGGCTCACAATGGGCTCAAAGCCCCTTTTGTGCTCTGGCTGCGGCCGCGCCGCATTTTAGGCTCAGCTCATTCAAGACCAGCCTGGCAAAGCTCCGATTAACCTTTGCTTTCCCAGGCACGGCCTCATTCTCCCTCGCGGCAGGGTCCCGGCACCCTCGGCCCGCCGGGAAGGGCCCGGGAAGGGGCTGGGAAGGGCCGAGAAGGGGTTTGGGTCCCGTCGGATTGGCGCTATTGCTGTGCCCTCTAATTCTAAATAAAGTCCCCACAGCTCCTGGTCAGGGCACCAGGATGGGATCCAGGCACGACCCGCTCCAGCAGGACTGGGATCTCCCGGGATACAGCGTGGAAGGAAGCGCCACGTGTTTAACCCTTCTCCCGCCTCGGGCTGCCAAGGAAAAGTGAGGGAGAGGACAGGTGGGACAGAGCTGGGGTTTGGGGACAGGCACAGACCTGCGCTCCATGGGCACCCCAAGCGTGGGAATTCTTCCCTGTGCCCTCTGGGATCACGGGAGCACCCAAAGTGCTGCTGCCCCTTCCTCTCCTTCTGCTCCGTGGGTCCCGAGCTGAGGGGACCTTGCTCCTTTTTTATCCCAGGGACGAACATCATCCTCCCCGCCATGCCATCATCATCCTCCCGCCATGCCGTCATCATCATCCTCCCGCCATGCCATCATCATCCTCCCGCCATGCCGTCATCATCATCCTCCCGCCATGCCATCACCATGATCCTCCCGCCATGCCATCATCATCCTCCTGCCATGCCATCATCATCCTCCCGCCATGACGTCATCATCATCCTCCCGCCATGCCATCATCATCATCCTCCCGCCATGCCATCATCATCCTCCCGCCATGACGTCATCATCATCCTCCCGCCATGCCATCATCATCATCCTCCTGCCATGCCATCATCATCCTCCCGCCTGCCATCATCATCCTCCCGCCATGTCGTCATCATCATCCTCCCGCCATGCCATCATCATCCTCCCACCATGCCGTCATCATCATCCTCCTGCCATGCCATCATCATCCTCCCGCCATGTCGTCATCATCATCCTCCCGCCATGCCATCATCATCATCCTCCTGCCATGCCGTCATCATCATCCTCCCGCCATGCCATCATCATCCTCCCGCCATGCCGTCATCATCATCCTCCCGCCATGCCGTCATCATCCTCCTGCCATGCCATCATCATCCTCCCGCCATGCCATCATCATCATCCTCCCGCCATGCCATCATCATCCTCCCGCCATGACGTCATCATCATCCTCCCGCCATGCCATCATCATCATCCTCCCGCCATGCCATCATCATCCTCCCGCCATGCCATCATCATCATCCTCCTGCCATGCCGTCATCATCATCCTCCCGCCATGCCATCATCATCCTCCCGCCATGCCATCATCATCATCCTCCTGCCATGCCATCATCATCCTCCCGCCATGTCGTCATCATCATCCTCCCGCCATGCCATCATCATCATCCTCCTGCCATGCCGTCATCATCATCCTCCCGCCATGCCATCATCATCCTCCCGCCATGCCGTCATCATCATCCTCCCGCCATGCCGTCATCATCCTCCTGCCATGCCATCATCATCCTCCCGCCATGCCATCATCATCATCCTCCCGCCATGCCATCATCATCCTCCCGCCATGCCATCATCATCCTCCCGCCTGCCATCATCATCCTCCCGCCATGCCATCATCATCCTCCCGCCATGCCATCATCATCCTCCCACCATGCCATCATCATCATCCTCCCACCATGCCGTCATCATCATCCTCCCACCATCCCATCAGCAGCATCACCATCATCCTGCTGTGACATCATCCTCACACCATGACATCATCACCATAATCATCCTTCTGTAACAGCATGTTATCATCACCATCATCATCCCACTGTGACATCATCATCCTGCCATGACATCATCATCCAGCTGTGACATCATCATCGTTATCATCATCATCGTTATCATCACCATCATCATCATCATCACCATCATCATCATCCTGCCGTGACATCATCATTGTTATCATCATCATCGTTATCATCACCGTTATCATCATCATCATCCTGCCATGACATCATCATCATAATCATCCTCATCCTCCCACCATGACATCATCATCATCCTGCTGTGACATCATCATTATCATCATCATCCTCGTCCTCCACCATGACATCATCATCCGCTGTGACATCATTCTCACACCATGACATCACCCCCCAACAACATCCTCCTGCCATGACATCATTCTCCACCATTACATCCTCCTGCCGTGACATCATCCTCCCGCCATGACATCATCCTCCCATGACATCCTCTTGCTGTGACGTCACCCTCCCACTATGACGTCATCCTACACCACAACATCACCCTCCTGCTGTGACATCATCTCCCCACCGTGACATCATCACCCTCCTGCCATGACATCATCCTTCATTTCCCATCCCCCAGTTTCTGGGAATCACATCCTTCCCAAACAACACCACCACAGGAGGCCCTGCCCAGGTGTTCCCAGGTGTTCCCAGGTGTTTCCAGCTGTGCCCGGTGGTGCCCCCTGCCCCCTCTTTGTCCCCGTGCCCCCTGCAGCTCCAGCTGCTCCCCCTGGATCAAACACTGGCTTTTCCACGGAATACCCTTTTTTCTGGGAATTGAATCCTTTTGCGTTCCCGAATCCTTGGGCAAACAGAGCCGTTTGTCTCCGTGTTTGCTCATTTCATCCCAAATATTTGCCTGCCAAGCAAACGCCGTCTCCCGGGATGTGCTATTAATGGGATAATTAGGCAGCCGCTAATGAAAAGGATTCCTGGGAATTATGGCAGGATTTGTTTTGGCATTTGGAGGCTGGAGTGCTCCAATCTACCTGAGAGTTAATTAGTTAATTAGTGCTGCTGGAGCACACCTGGAAAAATAGGGCAGCTAATGAACCCTACGGGTTATTTTTCAGGAGCCTGTGGAATGCGTTTTTCCATGGGATATTTGGGAAGAAAACAAAATCCTCCTTCTTGCCATAGGCTGGGAGGGGGGTGGGGTGGAATCATTGGGAAAGGCTCCAATCCCGGTGATTTGGGGTGTCCTGATCCTTTTGGGGTTCCTCTGCTGTCACTTCGGGGGTTTGGCGGGGAGCAGTGGGAACGGCCGTGGATTTTCTGGATCTTTCCTGGTTATGTAACCCCTGCCCGGCTCCCGCTGGGCCCCGGGTGCCGCTGCTGGTGACAAACCCGCGTGGGGCTGGCCCGCGATGATTAATTAGGAAATTACATTTATATAACCCCTAATCCCCGTTTGGGCCTCGCCAGGCCAGCGCACGGCTCAGGAATTACATCCCAGATTAGCTCCGAGCCCGAGAAAACCCCGGGCTGGAATTACTGCCAGGCACACATCGGCAAATTGGACCAATCCGGGGGAAAACGGCCAAAATTCGGCTTTTTGGGGTTTTATTTCCCTTAATTCCCTCCTTGCGCGGGGCCTCCGAGGGGTGAGAGCTCCGCGCAGCCGGAGCTGATTCCGGCTGAACGTGGCCTTCGGTTTTCCCAACAAAATTGCTTTTATCCTTCCCAACATGTGTTCCCAAGGATTACAGGGCTGTAATCCCGCATGGCCCAGTCAGGGGGGGCTTTGGGAGAGTGCTGGGAACGGCGGCGCTGGAATTTCCCCCCCCCCGGCTGGGGCAGGATTGGGAATCCTGGTTATTGAATTAGAAAGAACCTTAAGGGATAAAGGATCGGGAAGGAGGGATTGGAATGCTTGGGGGGATTTGGGGGAGCCAGGCGGTCACAACAAATCATTTTTAGTGTTTTCGTGGATTTGGGGTTTTGTTTTTGGAGGGTTGATTGGAAAATAGGCCATGGCTCCAGATTGATCCGGATCCTGTCGTTATAAAGGACATGTTTTCCCTGGAATTATGGGGGAAAATTCGCGAGGAAGCCTCGAGGCTTTGGGAATGTTCCATTAAGGGACAAAGAGCCCTGCATGGGTTCCCTGCTCCGAGGAAATTTTGGGATAAATCAGTCCTGGAAGGCACAGAGAATGGAGCGTATCCTTCGGAATGTCCATCAGGAGGAGGTGAAATTCCTAATAAGATTTGGGATAGCAAGGAAAGGACTCGAATCCTATAAACTCCCTCTGCTCCAGGGAGGTTGGGATGATCCAGCGAGGCTGGAGCTGCACCCTCCTCATCCTTCCCAGTGATGGGATCTGGCAGGAGTGGGATTAATTCCAGATCTGGGATTTGTCGGAGTGGGGAATTGCAGATCCTAAGGATTCCATTGTCCGGGATAACTTCTGCTGTCCTGGGATAACTTCTGCTGCTCTGGAATGATTTCTGCTGTCCCGGGATAATTCCAGCTGTCCCAGGATAATTCCTGCTGCCCTGGGACAATTCCTGCTGCCCTGGGACAACTCCTGCTGCCCTGGGACAATCCCTGCTGTCCCGGGACAATTCCCGCTCTCCCAGGATAATTCCTGCTGTCCCGGGATAATTCCCGCTGTTCCGCTCCCTAAGAGGATAGTGCGGATTAAATGAAATTGTGAGACACGCTCTACAAATCCCAGCCCAAATCTGATTTTCCCCTGGGAATTAGGGTTAAAACACTGGGAACAGGAAACTTTGCCCTTGGCTACTCCAGAGGGTGCATTCCCAAAGGTGCCATGCAGGATTGGCTCTGGATTCCTGGCTGCTTCCTTGGTGTTTTCATTCCCGGTGTTCCAAAACAAACCCCAAATACCCTTTGGCTGCTCTGGATCCTGGAGGCCTTCGTGCCATGTCCTGGATCCTGCTGGTGGGATAATTCTCCTGCAGCGTTATGGATCCAACCTGGAATGTTGTTGTACAGCTGGAAAATCTCCTCCATTTCCCTGGGATCTGCTGGGGTTGCTTTCCACCTTCTCTTTTGCTCCGTGGGTATTGGGAAGGGATATCCCAACCCATTCAGTGTCCCTCCCTGCCTCCAGAGCCTCAGGATCACCGGGAGCAGCCCCTGGATGTGGGAGCAGGATGGGAGCGACGGATCCAGCAGCAGGATTTGCTCCAGGTGTTTTCCCTCTGCTTTCCTTTGCATTCCAGGAATGGATCAAACTCCAGATAAAACCAGGAAGGTGATGCCAGCTCCCACTTCTGCCTCTGGAAAACAATCCCAGCCTGGGAGCGCAGCTGGGAATCTGGGATGGGGAGAGAGGGATCCCAGCCACTTCCAGGGGGGAATCCTGCACATTCCCTCCATGGAATCCTCCAAAGGGCATCGCAGAGGGATCCAGGGCCAGGGGGGAAAAGCTCCATCCATGGCAGTTTTGGGCTGGAGTTGAATTCCTGGTGCTCAATGTCTGGCCCCGGATCCCTTCCCAAACTCCCAGGCAGCCCCAGGGCCGCTGTTTTTCTGGACAGTTCATGGAGAGGCCGGATTCCTCCCCCATTTCCCGGTTTTGGGAAGGGTTTCCACGTCAGCCAAGGAGTTGTGCTTTGATCCCACAACTGCAGAGGCTCCGAGAATGGAAAACAAATGGAAGCAGGCTGGGAATGTTTAAAGGGAAACATTCTGTGAACGAGCCAGCCACGAGCACAGCCAGGCCTATCCCGCGGTGCTCGGAGCAATTTTGGGATATCAGACACCAATGGGATCAGCAAATCCCCCCAGATTCCCTGATCCCACAAACCCCTCACAGGGAGACGGGGTTGGGTTTTGTGGCTGGTTTTGCCCTGCCAGGACCCAAATCCTTTCAAATTCCCCTTAAAACGTGAGTGATTGGAATCTGCCCATGAACGCAGCTCTGCAGGGACACCTCCCACTATCCCTGGCTGCTCCAGCCTGGCCTTGGACACTGCCAGGGATCCAGGGACAGCCACAGCTCCCCTGGGAATTCCAGCCTATCCCAGCCCCTCCCCACCCTCCCAGGGAAGGAGTCCTTCCCAAAATCCCAGCTATCCCTGCCCTCCGGGAAGATGGGAATAAACCCCTGGGAGCTTCCCCATACACAGGCCCACCATTCCCTTTGGTCTCCAGGATTTTCCCCTCCATCCCTGGAAAAACGCCTTTTTGTGAGCCCATATTCCACAGCAGTGACGGCGTTTCCGAGCTCTGGTTTTCCCCCCTGCCAAACAGAGTAAGGAGATTATCCTGCTGCAAATCCGATGGAAAAGATTCCCTTCAAAGTCGCTGATAGAGCTCAATAAATAACGAGCTCCAGGGCTGCTTCCCAGAGATACCAGACCATAAAAAACATTTAAATGTTGTTATTTGAAGTTAAAAACCCCAAAACAGCACCTCCAGCAAACCCCGGGGTTTCCCTCGGTTTTGGGGCAGATCCCAAATGATGGGTCCAGGTTTATCCCCCTCCTCTGGAGGGTGGGCAAAAAAAACCCGTGGTTTAGGGAGCCCATGGGGGTGATTGGGGGTGCTGGGAGCTCCGGACCTGGAGTCCCACAGGAGGAAGAGGAGGAGAAGGAGGAGGAGGAGGAGGAGGAGGAGGAGGAGGAGGAGGAGAAGTGACAAAGAGGAGGAAGAGGAGGAAGAGGAGGAGGAAGAGAAGGAGGATGAGTGACAAGGGCACAGGGCGCTCAGCAGAATTTGGGATCAGCCCCGGCCAGAGCAGGAATCTCCGCTCGGACGCCGGCAGAGGCCACGGGGCCACCCAGCTCGGGGCTGCTTGCCCGGATAATCGATACCCTCCCTCCTTCCGACGTGCAGGAAACGGGGCTTTGGGGCGCCTTTTCCCTTTGTTTTGGCTGTTCCTTTCCCGGGAGGCCGCAGCTCCATTGGAAGCCCGGGGGATTTATGGCCTCTCCAGTTTTATTGTTGATCCAGATCTTTATCTGCCCCGGGCTCATAACTGACATTTAAATTACACTGCAAACAATGAATCAATATTTATGGATTCGCACGCCAATACGAGTTGTCCCGGGATTCTGGCTCCCGGCAAACGGGACAATGAGGTCAAGGTCAAGGCTTTGTCTAATGAGGGGTCGGCACAGACAGGAGCTGCCAGCCGGGTATTGACTTCCTAATAGGAATGCATTTATGGCCGGCATTTAGCCCATGGATTGAGCTGCTGCCTCGTTCTCCCATTCCTGCCATTTTCCCGCTGATAATTGGGGATAATTTCAAGCCCCAAGTCCAGAGTGGTTCCCCCTGCCTGGAAAAACCGGGGAGAAACACCCAGCTCCTCACAGCCCCCTAGTTTTCCATGAGGAAAGGCCCCGAGCTCCTTGGAGGAGGATCAGCACTTGGGAAATTCATCCTGGACTCTGAGAATCCAGAGGAGCCAGGATCAATCCTGAACTCCTTAAAAACTTCCTGGGTTAAAGCCAGGATTATCCCTGCACCCCTTAAATCCTTCCTGGCTGGAGTCAGGATCATTCGTGCACCCCTTAAACCCTCTCTGGGTCGGATTTGGGATCATCCCTGCACCCCTTAAACCCTTCCTGAGTTTCAGCTTCCAATGGGATCTTGCTCCCTTTTCCTACCTGGAATCAGGAGTCAAGGTGGCCAAAAAAACCCCATGGATTTTTAAAAATTATTATTATTATTTTTTAAAGGATTTTTAGGCCCTGTTCCTGTCTAATTCCAGCAGTGTGGATGTGGCACTTGGGGACGTGCCCCAGTGGTGGCCCTGACAGTGGAATCGAGGATCTCAGAGAGCTCTTCCAGCTCAAATAATTCCCCAATTCCGTGATTTTAACGCTTCTTTATAGCGCCAGGTCCCTGCTGCTCGCTGCCTGTCCCAATTCCCACCGCAGCCTGTCCCTTGTCCCCTCTCATCCCTGGTGGATGGGGGGGACAAACCTGCGCCGGGAGAGCAATTCCCAGCGATTTGACTCCTGGCAGAGCCACGGGCAATGCTCCCCTGGGATTTTACCCCGCAGTCCCTGCCGAGCTGCACCCCGAGTGGGAAATGGGGGAAAAGGGGGATTTGGGGTTGGGGGGGGGGGGGATGTTTTGGCGCTGTTTTTGAAGCCGAGTTTATGCCCCTCGTTAAAACCCAGCTGAAAACTTGCAGGGCTGAACGAGTCCCGTCCTCCCGGCCGCGTTTATTTACATTACAATAATCCCGAGCCTGCGAATTGTGTCAATTATTCTTTCCTCGGGGCGAGCCGAGCGTTCTTTGTTCCTCACTGGTTTACAAAAGTGAAATATAGGTGAGGTTTCGGACCTTTTAATCCCCCGATGTAATTACTGCTCCCCGCAGACTCGGCCGCGTTTCGGCGGCGCTGCCGGGCCCAGATTAGACACACAAAGTCCCTGCTCTCCATCAAAGGCTTCCTTATCTGCCCGAGACAGCCAAACAACAAACGAGCCCCAAATCTCGCCGGCCCCGCTGTTTATTTGACCAGGCCCGAAATAAATAAACCGGCCGCAGCCAAACAGGCGCTTTCCCTGAGAACGGGGGCTCGGCAGGCGCCTGGGTGGGAATTTCCAGGAGCGTGAAGAGGGCCCGGGACTACAGTGGGGCTTTTGAAGTGCTTTTTCCACGTTTTAGGAGCCCCAAATGAGGATGAAACTAAAATGACACGAAGAAATAATCCCCCATTCAGCCCTGAAAGGATTATTCTAATTACTTTGATTATTAAAGATCAGACAGATTTTTTTTTTTTCCCCTCTTCTTTTTTTTTTTTTTTTTCCTGCCAGCACAAGTAAACCAAGCCCGAAATCCAAATCCTCGCTGGGAATTGAGGAACGTCTTAAGTAAACAGCGGGAACAAACGGGCTGTGTGAGGACCCGCAGGGTCCGGCAGCCGGCGCGGGGGGGCCCCTTTGTGCCGGCCTCAATGGGGGCTGAACGCCCCCCGCCCCCGGCCCGAGCGAGGGGCCGCGTCTCGCCGCTTTCAGATGCAAATGCGGGGGGCTCGCCTTTATCCGCGCTCCGAGCTGCCGGAGTCAAGCTGCGCCCGCCTGAATGAACCGGGAATTTATGCTTTAGTGGGATCGGGGTGGGTTTTTCCCCGCTGCCTGCGCCGGGAGGGGCCGCGCAGATGGTGCCGCCGACCCCCTCTTTATCAGCCGCGATTCGTTTAAGGAGTCTGTTTGTTTCTGCTGATGAGGGCTGTTAATTTGCACAGCGGTCTCATTAGGCCTAAACCACCAATTAATTTCTTTTGTTCTCATTAAACGGCTGATTCCGAAACATTTCGGCAGCCACAATGGATGGCTCCGAGCCGCAGCCCCGGCATCCTCCCCGCCAGTCCTGGCAGCGCTCCTGGAGCCCCGGCAGCCGGCCCAGCAGCCCCGGCGTCCTCCGCAACACCCTGGCACCGGCCCCAGCAGCCCCGGATCTTCCCTGGCTACCTCAGCATCCACCCCAGATCTTCCTGGGTACCCAAACATCCTCCCCAGCCACCCCAGATCTTCCCTGGGTCCCCAACATCCTCCCCAGCAGCCCAGACATCCTCCCCAAAAACCCTGGCACTGGTCCCAGCAGCCCCAAACCTTCCCTGGGCACCCCAACATCCACCCCCGATCTTCCCTGGGTTCCTCAGCATCCAGCCCAAGTCTTCCCCGGGTACCTCAGCATCCTCTCCCACCATCACAGCATCTTCCTTGACTACTCTGCATCCTCTTCAGCAGCCCCAGCATCTTCTCCAGGTAGCCCAGCACCCTCCTGACAGCCCTGGCCCCTTCCCCTGGCATCGTTCCCAGCCCTGCCATCCTCCCCCGGAGCCCCAGCACCTTCCCCGGGTACCCCGGCATCCTTCCCAGGGATCCCAGCATCTTCCCCAGCAGCCCCAGCATCCTCCCAACAGCTCTGCCAGCTTCCCCAGCAGCCCCAGCAGCTTCCCCGGCAGCTCCCCCGGCATCTTCCCCGGCCACCCCAGCCTCCTCCCCGGCCTCGGTGGGTGCCACTCCCACATCCCGGCTGCCCTCCCTGCTCTCCGGCCTGATCCCTGCCTGGAAATCCGGGCATCACACGCATCCATCCTGCGCACAGCTGCCGCACCGAGCTGGAAAAGGAGGATCCCTGGATCCTGGAGCACGGGGATGAGCTTGCCAGGCAAGCCCCGAGCTCTCCCCTTCAAGTCAAAACCAAGATTTGGGGTTTTTTTGCTCTCTGTTCCACTCTTTTCCCCGCTCAGGGGCGTGCCCGGGCCGGCAGGAGCCGGTGCCTCGTGTTTTCCAGCCTGGCCACGCAATTCGCAGCCGCTTTGAAGAGTCCTCGACTGTCCCTGAGCGATTTAATGCCCCAAAGTGTCGCCTTTTGTCCGGGAATGCCGCTGGGGCGAGCACTTAGCCCCGCTTGACATTCCTGCGGCTCCGCCGCGCTTTGGGAATTAAACAGCCGAGGGGAGGCTCCGGACCGGGCTCGTCCTGGACCGAAAAATTCCCAATCCAAGCCCCACCAGTCGGAATAACCTTTTTGCCGTGGCCTCACACCAGAACCCGCTGCAATCCAAGCCCTGGGCTCGCTCCGGGGCTCTCCGGGTGCTGCCGGGATTGGTTTTCCCTGGATTCCAGCACATTCCAGCTCCTTTAAAGGCCGGGTGGGAGCACAGGGAGGCTGTGCCCCCTCCTGTCCCCTCCCAGCAGCGGCCGCGGGGCAGGGGGAGCTGGGCCCCGTTTTTCCACAGCGATTTTTCACTTTCTTTCACCTCCGCTCTTCCCGGTGTCAGGAATTCCCGTCCTCTGCTGCCCGGGCCTTGCTCCTTCCCAGCAGATCCAGGGGCTGGGAAATGAAAGAGGAGGAAAGGTGACACTTCCCTGTCCCGTCCCGAGCCCGGGGTGTCCTCGCTGGCCTCGCCCTGGGCGCAGTCCCTGGGTTTGGGTGTTGGTTTTACAGTCACGGCTGCGTTTGGGGATGTGCAGGAGTGGGGGACAAGGAGAACACAGAGGTGCTCCGAGGGCTGGAATTCCTCTGGAGCCAGGCTGGGAGAGCTGGGAATGCTCACCTGGAGAAGGGAAGGATCCAGGGAGAGCTCAGAGCCCCTTGCAGGGCCTAAAGGGGCTCCAGGAGAGCTGGAGAGGGACTGGGGACAAGGCATGGAGGGACAGGACACAGGGAATGGCTTCCCAGTGCCAGAGGGCAGGGATGGATGGGATATTGGGAAGGAATTGTTCCCTGTGAGGGTGGGGAGGGGCTGGGCTGGAATTCCCAGAGCAGCTGTGGCTGCCCCTGGATCCCTGGCAGTGTCCAAGGCCAGCCTGGAGCAGCCTGGGATAGTGGGAGGTGTCCCTGCCCTTGGAACGGGATGAGCTTTAAGCTCCCTCCCAACCCAAACCATCCCAGGATTCTGTGATAAGCAATAAATCCAAGCCCTGTCCATGGAGCCTGGAATCCTCTGGGAATGCTCCCAAGGACTCCCAGCTCCAAAGCCAGTGCAGGCAGCGCAGTGAGCGAGGGGTCCCCAGCATCCTCCCAGCGCTGCTTGGAAGCGGGAATTGCTGGAACAGGTTGGGATAATGTTCATTTGTCTTCATTAGGGCAGGAAAGCCGGGAAGGAGCCACGGTGTGGGCCCACAAGGGGCCCTTTCCAAGGATCACTGGGCCTTTCTGCCAGGAATGGAGACAAATGGGAAGTGCTCCGAGATGGGGATGGCACTGCCCCTGCTCCCTGTCCATGGAAAACCCTCCCTGCCCATGGAAACCCCACCCTGTCCATGGAAAACCCACCCTGTCCATGGAAAACCCTCCCCGTCCGGGACCTGGGGGACGTGCAGGTGGCAGCGCCCTGCTGGGGCTCCCTGGGCACAGCTCTGTCCCCAGCAGCTCCTTCCCAAGGTGGAGACCTTGGAAATGGGCATTTGGGGGATCCTTGGGAGCAGGCAGGCATCTGGGAAAGGGGGACTTGGGGAGGATGTTTGGGGGCAGGCAGGGATCTGAGAAATGAGGATTTGGGGGGAGTTTGGGAGCAGGCAGGGATCTGGGACATGGGGATTTGGGGATGTTTGGGGGCAGGGACACGCAGGGACTGGCTCATCCCAGCCTGGAGCTGCTCTGCCCCCGTGTCCCTGTGGGATCTTGGGGGTGGGTGGGCTCCTGGACATGCAGGGATATTCCCTGTCCCCCGATGAGGACTGGGAATGCTGCTGCCCCCAGCTCCCGATGCACTGCTGGGGAGATCCTTGGATTCCGAGTCTCGGGCAGGTTCTAGAAGTGTCCCTGGGGATTTGCTGGTGTTTTCTAAATTCCATGAAAAATTTATAGTCAGGACAGAAAGAAAAAAGGGGGAAGGGAAAAAAAACCCACCCGGGCTGTTCTCAGCTGAGCCTCTCCATAAATTACCGGGATTTGCTTCCCAGGGTGGTCCGGGAGTGCGTGCCAGGCCCGCCTGTGTTCCAAGGGGGAGGATCCCGAGGTGAAGTGTTGGGAAAGGGGTGGGGAAAGCTGCTTATTTAAGGAAGGGCTGGAGAAAGCCAGGAGAGGTCCTTGCGCCTGCTGCAGCTCCAGGCAGCTCCAGGCTCGGGAATTCCAGGCTGGGATGTGGTTAATCCCAGTGCCCTCCACTCGTGTGCAGAGCTGGGGAATGCTCGGAGGAATTTTTGAGCTGCTTTTGGGGATTGTGGGGAGCCAGCCAAGGGGATGGAGCTGGAGAGGGATCCGCAGACAGACCTGTGGAGCAGCACCGGGACCAGACCACTCCGAGCCCTGGCCTGGGACATTTCAGGGATCCAGGGGCAGCCACAGCTGCTCTGGGAATTCCAGCCCAGCCCCTCCCAGGGAGCAATTCCTTCCCAATATCCCATCCATCCCTGCCCTCTGGCACTGGGAAGCCATTCCCTGTGTCCTGTCCCTCCATGCCTTGTCCCCAGTCCCTCTCCAGCTCTCCTGGAGCCCCTTTAGGCCCTGGAAGGGGCTCTGAGCTCTCCCTGGAGTTTATCCCGGGAGGAGCTGGGCTGGGTGGGAGCCCAGCATGAGAACCCTGGGCCTGCCCAGATGTTGCTCCCACAGATGTTTTGGGCTCTCTTTCCAGGAAATTCCCTGTTTTCAGATCCCTTTAGTTCCTGTGGAAGAGTCCAGGGCAGTGGTGGCTTCCTGCCGTGTCCAGCAGTGATCCAGAGGGCACAGCCAGTGCCAGGGGTGCTGTGCCATGGAATCCGGGCTGTGCCATGAGATCCTGGCTGATCCAAGCCATTCCCTGCCCTGCAGGTCAGGCAGGGGCTCCCAAACCTGTGCCTGGAGCAGGAGCACGGGCACAGCTCCATCCTCACGGACTCATCCCTGCTGCACCTTTTCCCCTTTCCATCCATTCCCAGAGCCCAGCCGTGGGAGAAGGGATGTGCTGGGAACCGAGCAGCACCGTGGGAGGCTGTCCCATCCCTCCTGTCCAGAGGGGGATTCGAGGGATCCGAGCTCTTTTTCCCAAAAGAAGGGGCTGGGCACAGGAGAGGGACCCGACCCTGGCCACGATCCCACGGGAAGGGCAGTGCCACCAGAAGCAGCTCCCTGTCCCCCCACCGAGGTACCTGAGACGGAGCCACCCCCATCCAGGAGCACCCGGAGCGCTGCAGGGATGTGTCCCCCACGCTGGGGTCCCAAGGAGGAGCATTCCCGGTCTCTCCCTGCCCTGCAGCATTCCCAGGGGGTGCCGCGTTTATCCCCAGGGAAGGCGTCAGGCCACAAGTGCGGAGCTCCAAATCCTCCCCAGGGAGCATTAATGGATTACCGCAATCCCCGGCATGTTCTGGTTACACAACAAAAATTGGGATAATATCCCGACTCCCGGCGGCAGAGCGGGGTGGAGCGGCTCCGGCACCGCCTCGAGAGCGGCCCAGCTGCCACAGGGCACTTCCAGCTGCCGGGAATGCACTTGGATGCCTGGGGAAGAGCTCCTGGATTCCCAGGGAGGGGAAAGCGTCCCCAAATCCCGGCCCTGCGCTGTCTGTGCGCGATCCCGGTCCCGCCGGGAATGCTGTGCCCGGAGTCCTGCCAGAGGCAAAGCCGCGGGGAAGGCGTTGGGAGAGCCGGAACCATCAGCAGGTCGGGCTTAGCCCGTCTGGGGTTTAAATGAGGCATTAATTAACCCCCCGCAGGTGCTGTGGGACCACCCCAGGAAATCCCAGTTATCCATCAGCCTGTGTTCTCCTCCTTCAGCATTCCAGGTGTGCCCAGGGCCCATGGAGCAGCTCCTGGGGTGGCACGAGGTGCTGCCCGCGCTGCCACGTGTCCTACAGTGTCGCTGTCCCCATCCCGTCCCAGCTCGTGTCCGGCTTTGAAAAGGTTTGTGTGGGATTCCCAACAGCGGGAGAACCCGGAGCTGCTGGAGCAATTCCAGAGGAGGCCCCGCAGCTGCTCCGAGGGCTGGAAACCCTCTGGAGCCAGGCTGGGAGAGCTGGGAATGTTCCCCTGGAGAAGGGAAGGCTCCAGAGAGAGCTCAGAGCCCCTTCCAGGGCCTAAAGGGGCTCCAGGAGAGCTGGAGAGGGACTGGGATGGAGGGGCTGGATGATGGGCTGGGATGCTCCGTTCCCTCCCAGCCCTGCCGGCTCCCGAGGGAAGCTCTGCCCTTCCACCCTCCATCCGCTGCATTCCCAGCCTCCCCAAACCGATGGATCCACTGATCCCTTCGGTCCTGGCCCTTTGCTGCCAGTCCGGAATATTCCGTGTCCATCCCTGCACATCCAAGGGGAAGCAGAGGGGACACGGTGCCAGCGCTGTGCCACCGCCTCTGCCACCAGCACCTCGAGTGAGGAGCGCTCTGGGTGCTCTCGCAGCCTGAAATGCGCAGAAAGTTTTATGGAAGCATAAAAATCTCCAAAATCCCATTAAAGCCCAGCTGCCCCTGCAGCACTGTAATGCCATTTTTTATCTTTTCTGATTAACACAAAACTGGGATAAACCCAGCCCTGAGCCCCGGGAGCACCCCACAAACCCGGGGACACCCTGGGGGCTCAGCCCTGGCACAAACCCAGCCCTGAGCCCCGGGAGCACCCCACAAACCCGGGGACACTCGGGGCCCAGCCCCACAGGGTGACCCAGGCACACACAGCCCTGGGGTTGGATTTTCCAGGCAGGGCCAAGCTCAGCCGGATTCCTGCGGGCTCTGGTGCTCCTCGGCTTTCCCGAGGATAACAAGGCGCCTGTGTGCTCCCAATTTTTGTTTGGGGCTGGAGCTGGCTCCGGAGGGAAGTGTTGTGTGAGGGTGTTGTGGAAAAGCCTTGGCTCCATCTGGGAGCTGTCAGGAAAAGGCTGAGCTCAATCACACGTTGTTATGAATAGCAGCGTTTGAGCCTTTAAAACCTTCGCTTTTTTCCTTCTCTTTTTATTTTTTTCCCTCTTTTTTTTCTCCCCTCCTTTTTTCAATTTTTCCCCCCCCCTCCTCCAAGGTAAATTCCAGCCGGGATCAACACTCCCCAGGAATTCCCCCGGAGGAAGTTGGCTGTTCACCAACTCATCTTGTAATAAAAAAAAAGTAATAATAAAAAAAGATTCATTATTCCTGTTGAGCCGAGATGAAACAATTCCCTGGAATTAACGAGGCTCGTTTTGGCCAGCCAAGGTTTTGCTCCAATGAAAGTTTTTATTGTTACCCAGAAAAGCCAAAAAACCCCAAAGCACCCCCAGGGGAGAGGGGGGGGGGTGATAACGGGGCTGCATTTGGGGCTCTCTCTGGGCTGTCCGAGGGCTGCCCCCAAACCCATCCCGACCAGCCCAGCATTCCCAAATCCTGGATGGGGAGCGCCACGGGGCTTTTCCCAGGCGGAAATCAGGGATGCTCCGGGCTCAGCAGGGTGAGGGGCGGCTCGTCCCACATTGGTGGGGACAGAGTTGGGGATTTAAGGCAAATCCAGCCCCCCCCGAGCAGGTCTGACCATGGGACAAGAGCCTGGAATGTCAGGGGCCGGTGGGGACAGCCCTGGGAACAGGAGTAGGACTGACAGGGACGGGAATCCAGGGAAATGGGGGATTTCAGTAGGTGGATCACGGAATCCTGGAATGGTTTGGGTTGGAAGGGACATGAAATGATATCCAGGCCCATGGGCAGGGACACCTCCCACTGTCCCAGCCTGCTCCAAGCCCTGTCCGACCTGGCCTTGGGCACTTCCAGGGATCCAGGGGCAGCCACAGCTTCTCTGGGCACTCTGTGCCAGGGCCTCACCCCCTCCCAGGGAACAATTCCTTCCCAGTATCCCATCCATCCCTGCCCTCTGGCAGTGGGAAGCCATTCCCTGTGTCCTGTCCCGCATCCCTTGTCCCAGGCCCCAGTGTCACCGGCCCCTCCTGCCATGGCACCCCGTGCCAGCCCCAGGACGGGTTTTTCCAGCGCAGGGCTCCGCAGGGCTGGGATTTGTGCTGCTGGGCTGTTTTGCTTTCCGCCTTGGCTCCGCTTGTTGCTGGCTTTTTTTTTTTTTTTTCCAGCGGGGAATTAAGCCAAATGAGTTTTTATCCGTTGCTGCCGCTTTCCAGCGGGATCCAGGGAAGCACCAGCGCCGGGAAGAGGAGCACGATGAACATCTGAAGGCAGCCGCCGGTTTCTGCGAGCCTTCGGAAGCGATGCCACCCTCGGAGCAGCGAACAAAGCGCGAGCAGGGGCCGCCCTTCAGCACCGGAGCCTCCCCGCGCACAATGGCCCGGCACAATCACTCATTATAACTCAATTACTGTAATTAAAACGGGTGCGAGGCAGAGGCAGAGCCGCCGAAGGGAGCGGTGCCAGCAGAATCCGCACTCGGCGGCAGCAGCCAGCGACAGCAGCAGCTGAGGGTGTCCCCGAGAGCCGCCGCCATCTGTTCCCAGCCCGGGGTGGCACCCTGGCAACCGCACGGCTGCGGTGGGAAGGGCCGGGAAGGGGCTGGGAAGGGGCCGGGAAGGGACTGGGAAGGACTTCGATGGGGCTGGGAAGGGCTGGGGACGCCCCGCGGTGGGTGGGCGCTGCTCTGCGAACCCCGAAGGGTGAAGTCCTCCACGGGATAACAGAGCCCGGGATAACCGGGGGAAGGGGGATCCCGTTATCCCGGATTCTGTGGTGGGCAGGGATATCCCGTTATCCCGGATTCCGTGGTGGGCAGACGCCGTGGGCGTGCCTAGGGCACAGCTGGATGGGCTCTGCTTTGTTCCTGGGGTGGACACGGCTCAGCCTGGCACAGGACGCACAGCAGGGGACGGGACACACAGCAGGGCATGGGATGGGATGGCATGGGACACACAGCACGGCATGGGACACACAGCACGGCATGGGACACACAGCAGGACATGGGATGGCATGGGACACACAGCACGGCATGGGACACACAGCAGGACACAGCCCAGCATGGCTCTGCCACCCCTGCCCCTTTCCCAGTGCCCCCTTCAGGGACAGAGACCCAGCATGGGAAAAGCGGTTCTGATGCTCCAGGATCAAATCCCTGCCTGCTCCGTGGGAGCCCTTCCGTGCAGGAATTCCACGCTCACGGAAGGAAATCACAGACAAAAAGTGGGCAATGCCACAGAAGGTGCCACCTTCACAACCTCAGGCTCTTGGGGGAATCAGTTCCCGCTCGGTTTTCCAGCTGTTTCCAGCTCTGCCTTCCTGGCCTGGCAGCGTGGGCCAAACCCGACCTGACAGCACCTTTAAAAAGCCCTCATGAATTTATCATTTGAAAATCCAGCGTGGGGGCTGGGAATGACTGAATTACAGAATCTGGGAGCTGGCTGACACAAATGGGAATGGGAGAGCCCAACACCCCTCCCCAGCACTTGGAAAAGCCGGAGTCCAACCCCATGGACTGCCAAGGGCAGCAGTTTCCTGGGAAGGGTTGGAAGCGTGGCCAGAGCCGCTCAGGTGCCGAAGGGGCGGCGCGGGGGGTCCTGGGGGTCCCTTCCCCTTCCCTTCGCTCTCCCAATCTTCCAACAAAGGATTCCTTGCAATTCCTATCTTCTAATGGTCCCCTGCGTCAGCCCCTGGCGGCGTGCAGCCTCCAGCCCCAGGGAAACGCAACCCGAGCGCTCCCCTGCCCATTACCGGGAAGCCGAGCGGGCAGAGCGCCGCTGCCGCCCTTTATCCCTCCCTGGCAGCAGGTCCTGTCGTGTCCAATCCATCACGGGAGCCCCGCAGGACCCTACAGCTGTCCTGGCTCACGGCAGGGCTTTGTCTCCAGCAGGGCGCCGGGCCGGCAGCTCGGGAATGCCGGGGCTCGCATCCCGGGGCTCGAGAGCTGCCTGATCCCGGTCCTGAGACACCCCGCGGGCAGGGTGCCCCAATCCCAGCCCTTTCCCTGCATCCCCAAATCCTGGCAGGAGCAGAACTAAAGCTGCTGGGTGCTGCCTTGGAGCTGGGAAAGGGAGGGAAGTGGTTTGGGATGAGCCCATCCCACGGGATGGGGGAGAGGCCAAGGGATGAGAACTCCTCCCATGCATCCTGGGCTCCATCCCCGCTCCAGCATCCCCCCCCAGCTCGGGGATCCCTGTCACGGATGTCCTGTGCCCCCCAACCCTCCCCTGCTCCTGCCTTTCCCCCCAACCTCCGTGAAATTCTGTGGATCAGAGGGTTCAGAGACACTTTGCTTGCGGTTGAGCTTCAGTACATTGACTTTTTATTCTTTTTTTTTCGCTTTTTGGCCCTTTTTTACAAAAACCAGTGGTAGTTATTAACAGCTGTACAGATTCTGCTACATACTTTGGTGTGAAGTCGAGAGCCTGGCTCCGGGAGCTCCACCAGCTCCGCAACATGCAATTCCTGCACCTCAGTCCTGCCATTCGGGGAGGAAAACGAAGCAGCCCAGCTGCAGCCCTGGGAACCTGGGGGACACGAGCTGGGGGTGACCCCAGGGACAGGGCGGAGCCCCCCAGCCCTTCCCAACACAGCCCATCCGTGCAGAGCAGGATGCTCCAAAGGCCACGGAGCCGGGAATGCTGTGCCCAGGGTCAGGGCGCAGAAAGGGGCAGAGCTGCCCCCACAGATCCCAAGACCGACCCCAAAACACCCCTGGGACATCCCTGGACCCCTCCAAGGCTCTGCTGGCCCCAGGGCCAGGGGCAGAGCCGTCAATCTGAGCCAAACCACCCCAAAATGCCTTTCCCTAAAAGCAGCTTTAGAGACCTCGGCTTCTCCTTTCTTGGATCATCAATGCCCCAAACTGATCCCATCCTCCCACCGAGCCACCCTGGGCCTGGAACATTCCCTCATTTCAGCTCTGAACCCTCTCGTTTTGACGGGAAAACCAGGAGTTCCCAGGAGATCTCTCCTCCTTCCCAGCCCAGCTCCTCTGTCTGCCCCGGGAGCAGCCGGAGGGATGGGATGGATCCCTGAGGGATGGGATGGAGGCTCCTGGGAGGGCTGCAGTTCCAGGTCCCACCTCTCCATCCTCCTCTCCAAACCATTCTCCCCTCAACCCTAAACTTTTTTTTTCTCCTTTTGGACCAGATCCAACTCGCCAAAAATAATCCATAAAAATGCGGTATAAAAATCCTCTGCCGTGTGCTACAACACAGGTGAGCACTGCTGCTACACAAATACTTTTATTTTCCCGTTAGGTCTTCGTGGGTTTTTTGTCTCTTTTTTTTTTTTTTCTTTTTTTTTTTTTTGTCCTTTTCAGAACCCTTTAGTACAAAAGGCCTGTGGGGGGAGGGAGTTGCTCCATAAAACCAGAAGACACAAGACCATAAAGCCCACAAGGACCACAAGCAGCCCCCCCACCACACACAAACCCTACTTGTTAGTAAACTTTTTTGCTTTTAAAAAAAAACTGTATTTTTTTTTGTCTTTTTTTTTTTTTTTCAAGGTTATCAATTCTAATTCTTTACTTTCATTTGAATACAAAACACGTAAGTTTGCTATTATCTTTCGTGGCTCCCTGAGCTGAATTTTCTAAGCTTTCTTTGAAATCACTCCTCATTTGCTTCTGTCCGAAGACCAAGAAGGGCTTGCGTGGGCTTCCCCTTTTCTTCAAACATCCAAGCACGGAAAAAAAATAAGGATAAATCCATAAATCCATCTATAAAAAACAAACCCCAAGGTGATTGTGTCGATGTCCCGTCAGTAGCTGAGGATCCGAGCGATTCCCCACCATCACTAACACACAACGCACGACAGGAGGAACAACTTTTCACCAGTGGACATCTCTTCTCAGCCTGGATGGCAAAGTCCCCACGGACACTTCCAGAGGGGGTGGGAAAAGGGGGGAAAAAAAAAAACAACCAACCAAAAAAAAAAACCAAAAACCAACCAAAAAACCCCCAGAATAAAATTGCCACCACCAAAACCATCAGTGGAATACAATTACAGCAGACAAAAATACACAGCTAAGTGTACCGGGAGGGTCCCCCCTTCCCACGCTATTTCCTAGTCCAGTATTTACATTTTTCACAAGTCTTATGCGGGATGCACAAAAAAAAAGTCCCAATAAAAAAGGAGTCCTTGATAGTGCCACCAAAGCCAGACGGAGAGAACCGGAAAACCAAAAAAAAAAAACAACAACAACAAAAAAAAAAAAAAAAAAAAAAAAATCCAAAGAAACCCCAAAACCCTAAAACCAAATAAGAATCCGTTTAGGGCTTCCATGTGTGCCAGAGTTGCTGATCTCCAAATAAATCCGAGTGTGGCGGATGCCGGGCGGAGCGATGCCAGGCGGAGCTGGGCCGGGCCCGGGGCCTCCCCTCGGCATTCCCAGAGCATTCCCGAGTGCTGCCGGGGCCGGGAGCTGCCGGCCCGTCCGGAAATCGCAGGCTCAGTAGATGACCTCGTAGACTGTGGCCTTCTTGTCCCCAGAGCCCGTGACGATGTACTTGTCATCCGCGGAGATGTCACAGCTCAGCACGGACGAGGATTCCTTGGACTGGGAAAAGCAGGAGGGGGAAAAAATCCACCAGGCTGGGTTTCCAGGATCTCCCAGCAGCATCCACGCTGGGGGCATCACCACATCCCTCACCCTGATACCAACCCGGCCATCCCAGAGCATCTCCCCTCTCTCCAGGATAACGCGGAATGGGAATCTGGGAGAAGCCCCCATCCCGCACCCTTCCCAAGGTCTCCTACCTGGAAGATGCTCGCTCCGTAGGGCGTCCTCCAGGCGTTGAGCAGGTTGTCCTTCCCCGTGCTCACAAACCACTTCCCTGTGCCGGGAAATCGGGATCAGCAGCCGAACGCTGCCGGTGCCACCTCCCCGCCCCACAGATCCCAGGGCTGACCTTTCCCTGCCCCACAGGCTGCTTAACCTCAGGGATTTGGGAGAAGTGGGAAAACCTGGAGGTTCCCTGGGGAGTCCTGCCCAGCCCCGCTCTGCTGGGACGATCCAGGTGCTGCTTCCCACCTCCGGCGGTGCCCGGGGCTGTCTGCAGCACAGCCGGGATGGGTTTATGGGGATAAACCCCAAGTGCAGCATCCATGGGCTGGATCCTGCTGGAATTATCCATGCTCAGCCCCCCACCACTGCATTGAGCACCATCCCTTCCTGCAGCTTGTGGGCATCCCTGTTTCCCATCCCTGGAAGTGTCCAAGGCCAGGCTGGACAGGGCTTGGAGCAACCTGGGATAGTGGGAGCTGTCTGAAGGGGGCGGAATGGGATGAGCTTGAAGGTTCCTTCCAACCCCAAATATTCCATGATTCCACGATCCCCATCCATGAGCGGGGGGTCTGGGGGGTTCTATTGGGAGCTGTCCCAAGGGGGCAGAATGGGATGAGCTTTGAGGTCTCTCCCAGCCTAAACCATTCCATGATTCCATGATCCCCATCCCTGCCGGAGCTCCGGGTGGGAGCTGCTTACCGCAGTAGGCGAATTTGAGGGAGAGGACGCAGCTCTCGTGCAGGTGCAGCTGGTACTTGTCGGGCTTGGTGTGGTGCAGCACCTCCACGTTGCTGCTCTCCATGCCCACCGCCAGCCACTCGCCCGTCGGGCAGTATCCCAGGGAAAAGATCTGCAGCGGGAAGCGGGATACAGGGACATCAGCGGGAATTCACCGCCTGCTCTGCCCACAGCACCCCGCAGAAGGTTGGGATGAGAGGTCCTTGAGGTGCTTCCCAACCCAACCATTCTGGGATCCAGCCATTGCTGGCCAGCCCCAGATGAACGGAGCAGGCTGGGAGAGGCACATCCATGGGTTTGGATGGCTCCATCCCCATGGATATTGCTGCCCTTGCCGAACGGACATAAGGTCCCAGCTCGGCCCCTCCGAATCAGGGAGGCCATGCTGGAGGAGGCAGGATCCTGACCCCTACTCCCATCCCACCCTCAGGGCACCCCGAGAACCCTGTCACATCCACAGGCATCCCATGGGAAGAGCTACTTCCCTAATGGCAGCCTAATCCTGCAGGAGCTGGAACAAGATCCAGGGAGCCCCACAGTTCCAGCAGTCCCAGGTCACACCGAAACCAGCGGGAACAGCCACACTCGGAGATCACAGAGCCCTTTCCCCCACAGGAAAAGCCCCTTCCTGCAGTGGGCACGAGCCAGCGGCCGAGCGGGACTCCATGTTTTCCATGGGGATAAATCCTGTGCCAGCCCATTCCTGGGGCGGTACCTGGGAGGTGAAGTCGTGCTGCTGCAGCTGCCGCCCTTCCCGCAGGTCCCAGGAACGCACCGTGTTATCCAGGCCCCCCGTCCACAACTTGGTACCATCGTGGGAGATGTCTATGCAGCTGGCCCCATCCGTGTGGCCTTGGAATTGCCTTGGGAGCAGAAAAAATGATGGAATTCTGCAAGGGGAGTGGCTAGGAAAAGCATGGAGTTGGTTTCAAGGTACTCAGAGACTATGTTTAGGTGGCTCATCCACACCAAAGATTCCTGGAAATCCATCCAGGAGCATCCTGTGCTGAGGAGCACCAGCCTGGCCAAGGGTTGGGCTGGTTTAGGGATGAGCACCAGGAGATGGTGCAGCATCACCAGAGGGAGTTCCTGGCACCAGCCCAGAGGAACTGTGGCTGCCCCATCCCTGGAATGTGCAAGGCTGGGTTGGATGGGGCTTGCAGCCACTGGGGAGAGTGGAAGGTGGAGGAAAGGGATGTCGATGGGGGAAAGAGGAAAGAGAGGGAAATGGGGTGGGGAAAGAGGAAAAGGGACATCAACGGAGGAAGAGGAAAAGGGACCATGATGGGGAAAAGAGGAAAAGTCAGTCCTTTGCTGACAAAAGGAAGAGGAAAAGGGATGTGACAGGGTAAAAATGACCTTTAAGGCCCTTCCCACCCCAGCCCACGATCCCCAAGGTCCTCACACCCAACTCCCCGGCAGGACACCAGCTGGGGGCTCACCTGACGAGGGTCTGGTTGTGCAGGTCCCACACGGCGATGTTGCCGTCGCTGCAGCACGAGAAGCACACCTTGGCGTCGGGGCTGATGGCCAGCGCGTAGCACGCGGGCGCCGACGACGTCAGCTCGGCCTTGATGCGCGGCGTGGGCGACGCCAGGTCCCAGATGGTCAAAGTGCTGGCCTCGCCCCCCACGATCAGCGTGCGGCCGTCCGGCAGCAGCTTGCAGGAGCGGATGTAGTTATCCCTGTTCTGGGGACGGAAGGGACGGTGAGGGGCCGCGGGGGACGGGAGGGAGGAGTTGAGGAGCGGGGAGGTGGTGATGGATGGGGAAGAGGGTAGAGGGAAGGGGTGTTAAAGGGGGAGAGGAGAAGGGATGTTGAGAGGGAAGAGGAAAGGGAGCGCACAGGGGGAAGAGAAAAAGAGGGCAAAGGATGGGGAAAGAGGAAAAGGGATGTTGACAGAGGGAAGAGGAAGAGGGACATTTAAGGGGGGAAAAGAGAGATAATGGGAAGAGGAAACAGGGAAGAGGAAAAAGACAATAATGGAGGACAGAGAGTTGGTAATGGGAAAAAGAGAGACAGGATGTTAAGGGGGGAAGAGGAAAGGGAGGGCAATGGGGGAAAGAGGAAACATAGATGGCGATGTGGGGAAGAGATGTTGATGTTAATGGGGAGAAGGTGATGAATGCCATTAGAAGTGGGTGGAGGAGGGGACACAGCACTGGGGACAGCAGCAGCCGCACCCCAGCTCCGGCCACAGCCAGCCCCTCACCAGGCAGTCCAGCTGGGAGATGGGGCTCTTGCTGCCGGGCTGGCTGATGTCCCAGATCTTGACGCAGCCCTTGCCGCCGGTGTAGACGTGGCGGGTGGGGTTGCTGATGGTCACGGCGCACACCACCTCGCCGTGGCTCAGCGTGTTGATCTGCCGCGCGTGCCGCGGGATGCCGGGCCCCGCCAGCGCGTCGTGGGGAAACGGCACCGGCTGCATCTGCCCGTCCGCGCTCACGTGGAACGAGTAGGCCCTACCAGGGTGGGAAAGGGCTCATCTCCAGGGACAGAGCTCGTGGGGACAGCCCGCTGTCACATCGTGTCCCCAGCGCCAGCCCTGGGTGAAGCCCTCCCTCGTCTCCCTCCCGGCCACTCGTCCCCTCCGATCCCACAGAAATCCAAGCGGGGCTTACGGTTTCCCTCCGGGGATGGACGCCAGGCTGGAGGGTAGGCCCGGGGCTCGCATGGCGGGGTGTGGGTCAAACCCGACCTGCCAAGAGATGCACGGACACGGGTGAGGCCAGACCGGGGCTGGGAACAGCACACAGCTTCCCATCCATGACCCCCTGGGGACTTTGGGGCACTTTTCCCTTGCTGCTCAAAGCCAGTCGGTATTTCCCCCTGGCAGGAAGGGGAAACAGCCAAAGGTCTTGGGTCTGCAGGAACCAGGCTGGACACGCTCCCTCTCCCCATGTTATTCCCAAGCCCCCAGGGATGGGATCAGCCACGTTGGGCGCAGCACCAATGGCAGCACTTGACTCCTTGTTTTGCCTTAAAACAGGAGTTTAGTGAGAGGAATGAGAAGGGGGCCGAAGAATGGGTAAGGGGCTGAGGAATGGGAAGGAGAAACCCCGATCCAGTGGCACATCCATGTCATCCCTGAGGAAGCATCTCCACCCCCCCTTCAACGGTGGCCATTTCAAACTACAGCTGGCTTTGAGAAGGAGCCTCAACCTCCCAGCCCCCCAAAGCCCCCCAAGCCCTCCCCCCAGCGAGAAAGGAGCTAAAAGTGCTACGTACAGCTCCAAAGCTCACCATTGGTGACCGGCCGTAGGCGGCGGCGGCAGCGGCGGCCGCGCTCATCTGCGGGGGGAGGTTGTGCAGCCCCGCGTAGGCGCCGGGGCTCGTCAGGGACCCGTTCATCTCGTGGTGCCCCATCATGGCAAAGGGCGCTGCGTAGGAGCCCGCGATGGAGATGGGCGTCCGCAGGGCCGAGGCTGCGGAGAGACAGACACGGTCAGGGCACGGAGCATGGGCAGGGCCGGGACATGGGCAGGGCCAGGACACGGTCAGGGCACAGAGCGTGGGCAGGGCCGGGACATGGGCAGGGCCAGGACACGGTCAGGGCACGGAGCGTGGGCAGGGCCGGGACATGGGCAGGGCACGGAGCATGGGCAGGGCTGGGACATGGGCAGGGCACGGAGCATGGGCAGGGCTGGGACATGGGCAGGGCTGGGACACGGGCAGGGCTGGGACACGGGCAGGGCACAGAGCATGGGCAGGGCTGGGACACGGGCAGGGCTGGGACATGGGCAGGGCACGGAGCATGGGCAGGGCACGGAGCATGGGCAGGGCTGGGACACGGGCAGGGCTGGGACACGGGCAGGGCTGGGACACGGGCAGGGCTGGGACACGGGCAGGGCTGGGACATGGGCAGGGCACGGAGCATGGGCAGGGCTGGGACATGGGCAGGGCCGGGACACGGGCAGGGCACACAGCATGGGCAGGGAGAGGGACACAGGCAGGGAGCGGACACAGAAACACCCCACGCCACAAGAGTCCAATCCCTGACCCAGCACCACCTTGTCCCCAACCCAGAGCACTGAGTGCCACGTCCAGGCCTTCCCTGGGCACCTCCAGAGATGGCCTGGGCAGCCCCTCCCAAGGCCTGACCACCCCTTCCATGAACAAATTCCTGCTGATGTCCAAGCTGGACTTCCTCTGGCCCAGCTCGAGGCTGTGTCCCTTCATCCCAGCCCTGCGCGCCCTGTGACTGGACCTCCCTCCTCATGCCATCACCTGGATTATGTCCCCAGAAACCTGATCCCCCCTCCCCATCCCACTGACAGGGACGAGCTGAAGCTGTGCTGGGGACAGTGGTGACACCGCGGTGACACCGGTACCCACCCAGGGGGTCCATGCCGCTGGGTTTGCCGGGCATGGGCCGCAGCCCCGGGGTGCTGCTGGTGCCCGGGGTGGGAGCGTCGTTCCTGGGCGTCGGAGTGTTGGACTTGAGGCCAGGTGTGGAGGATTTGTCGTTCTGGGGAGAGAAGGGATGGAAAATATGGGATGAGCTCAAACTGCCGGGATCCAGAGTCCCCGCCCCGGTAACCCCACAGAAGGGACGTACGTGGCCCAGGTCCTTGGTCTTGGAGGAGGGAGTGCTGCTGGAGGAGGCCACCGAGGCCGGGCTGTTGGGAGCATCCCCCTTCTTCAGCCCGCGGGCTTTGTCCAGGCCGTTCTCCGGGGGGGAATGGGCCGGGCTCACCCGGGGGGTGGCGGGGTCCTGTGGGATGGGAAAAGCATTGGAACTCCCACAGTGGGAAGGGCTCCCTCCAGCTCCTCCTTCAGGCCGGTGTTGGGAAGCCCCTAAGGAATCGCTTCCCACATCCCAAACCCACACCGTGAGCCACCCAGGGCTCACCTCGTTGGAGACATCGACCACCAGGTCATCGCTCTTGTCACCATCGCTGTCCTGGAACAGAAAATGTGTCACACCCCACAGAGAGCTCCAAAAACTGGGGGGGATCCGCCCCCTGAGGAGCCAAACCACCCCAAGAGCAGCCTAAGGACACTCAGGCTGGAGATCAGGGACAATTTCTTCATGGAAAAAGTGGTCAGACATTGGAAGGGGCTGCCCAGGGCAGGGATGGAGTCAGTCAGGGAAGCAGACGTAGCACTGGGGACATGGATTATGGTGGCCTTGGCAATGCTGGGGGATGGCTGGACTCCATGGTCTCAAAGGGCTTTTCCAGCCTGAATGATTCCATGGTTTCTATGCCCCAGCTCACCCACACCACGTCTGGAAAATATCACCCACATCCCGCTTTCTCCCCCCAAATCCTGCCCCAAGGTGTCCCCGTGGCCACTGCAGCCCGTCCCTGTCACTCACATATCGGCTCATGCTGTCCTTCTCCTCCGCTTTCCGCTTCTTGGAGTCAATGCTGTAATCCGTGGAGCTCCGGTGCTTCTCGCTGGCCCGCAGGCTCTCCGAGGGGGACACGGAATTATTCTGTGGAGATGGGAAAAGCTTTGAAGGGGGAACAGAAGGAAACAGGACTCCACGAGCAGCAGGTCCCAAGGGGACACACACACGCAGCCGTGTCCCCACAGTGGGATGAGACCCCGTAGTCCCTGCCATGCCACAGGATCCAGGGGACAGGATCCAACACCAGCCTCGCTGAGGGCCCTGGGAATGCTGTGAGGATGCCCAGGGACACGTGAGCCTCTTTGCTGCAACAGCAGGAAAATGCAGGAGGGGGTTGTTTATAAAAACATCCGGGAAAACCCCCAGTGCTGGGAACGGCAGAGCCCAGCGCCCGTGGCACAGCTCTGCTCGGGGGAATTCTGTCCTTGCTTCAAGCAGCGAAGCCCAGGACATGCTGGCATCCCCAGGAAAGCTCCAGAGCCCAGGGGAGCCGCATCCAGGAGGAGCAAAGGAATGGCTGCATCCCAGCCCTGGAGCCAAAGGACAGCCACAAAATGTCCCGGAAAACCCACATGACCAGGAATGGCAGAGTCTGTGCCTGTGGCACAGGGGGAATTCTGCCCTTGCTTCAAGCAGCAAAGGCAAGGAGATGCCCGCATTCCCAGGAAATGCTGGAAGTAAACATGGCAGCACAATGAGGAGGGTGCCTGGTCCCAGTTCTGCATTGCCCGCAGCACAGCCCCGATCCCGCACCCCCCTCAGCATGGCCCCGATCCCGCACCACCCTCAGCACGGCCCCAATCCCGCATTGCCCTCAGCACGGCCCCAATCCCACACTGCCCTCAGCACAGGGCTGATCCCGCATCGCCCTCAGCACGGCCCCGATCCCGCACCGCCCTCAGCACGGCCCCGATCCCGCACTGCCCTCAGCACAGGGCTGATCCCGCACCGCCCTCAGCACGGCCCCCGATCCCGCACTGCCCTCAGCACAGGGCTGATCCCGCACCGCCCTCAGCACGGCCCCGATCCCGCATCGCCCTCAGCACGGCCCCGATCCCGCACCCCCCTCAGCACAGCCCCTTCCCTCCCCTCAGCCCCTGGGAGCAGCAGCAGGAGCACTCCCCGCTCCCGAGCCTGCCAGCCCCGCTAAGCAGCGCCGTTGCTGAGCTGCGCCCGCCTTTCTTCCCCGGCTGAAAGGGAGAACCAAAGCAGTTCATGTTTCTGCTCGGTCCCCACTAAGCAGCTTTGGATAACACGGAGCTCTTTCTTCCCAGGCAGTCATGCTGAAAACCCTCGCAGCTCCCAGAGAATCATGTCAGGCATTTAGAGGCATCGATCCATTCAGCCCCGCTCCTGGCCCGCTGCCAAGGAACTAAATATTTTTTATTGCACAGGCAAAGGCTGGGGAAAATATGAATGACTAACGCTGATTATCGCACACATTAAACCTCCACGGGGAATACCCCGGCTCACAGTTTATGGATTGGGAAGCTGCCCGGCTCCGACGGCCCCCTGCCCGCCGGAGGAGCGGGTTAATGATGCCCAATTCCCCTCTGCCTCCCCCGTCGCAGAGCACTTCCCTTCCCCGCTCTCCAAAGGGCCGTTTGTGGGCTCGGGGCTGGCAGGAAATCGCTGCAGAGCCGCAGCTCAGCCGGGCTTTGTCCTGGCAGCTTTTCACACGGAATGCTGGGCTTGGGAAAGACCTCCGGGATCACCGAGTGCGACCTGGGAGCCAGCCCCACCTTGTCACCAGCGCAGAGCGCTGAGGGACACATCCAGGCCTTCCTTGGACACCTCCACTGCCTCCCTGGGCTGCCCCTTCTGACGTTTAACAGCCCTTTCCACAGAGAAATCCCTTCCACGTCCCATTTTGCCTGCACACCGGGGTGGGAGGTTCTGGCTCAGCCCCATTCCATCAGCAGGGCAGCCCATGCCTGGCTCCTGCCACCCCAATATCCCCTCCATCCCCACTCCCAGGGAATCCATCACCCAGGGGCAGCCTCCGGAGTGTCGGAGCCCTCCAAAATCCAGGGATTTCCCTGGTTAGGAACTGCTTGAGCTTCCAAGTCCTGCTTAACACAGAGTAATAACCAAACCCATCCCAGATGAGATGACCCCAGATAATGGGAGAGTGACCAGGAATAAACCAGCTTCCCTGACCACCCAAGGATTCCGGGTCTGACCACGCTCATTCAGTCAAAATGACGGAATTTCCCAAGGCTCTGCCACCAACACAAGGATTGAAATCAAATTTCCAAACCACCACGGAGAAGGCGACTCCACTCATCCCAGCACAGGTCTTCCAGGCAGGATGAGGAATTGTATTGCCTGGTTCATTGTTTAGTAAGGCCTGTGCCAAAGGCAGCCCCGGAGCTCCCAGCCACCAGGTGGGTTTTTCAAGGATAAATAAAACTCAGCCGCGCGGCCACCAGAAAGTGGGAGCAAAAGGAAGGAATGGGACTTACTGCACTTGAGTCTCGCTCTTCAGGAGATGCCGGGGCAGAGGGGAGGGGACAGCCAAAATAAAGAGACAGGAAAATAAAGCAAGTTAGGGTAAGTCTTAAACCAGAAAAATAAACCCAGAACCTCTTCATGCTCTTAACTCAAACCCCTTAAACTCAAGCCCTGTCTGGCTTTAAAATCTCCCTCCATCCATCTCTCCCATCCAATTCCTGTGCCTTCCTTCCTGTCCATGTGAGTTATCCAGCCAAACATTTTCCAGCTGGAAATGCCCTGAATCCAAAGGGAATGGCAGCAGCCTCAGGTGCCTGTTCCTGAAGCCACCCACCAGTCCTGGGTGCACAGCTCCACATCCAAGGTGTGGCTCAGCCATTCATTTGTCCCCAAACAGCCCTGTCGTCCCTGGAATCTCTGGCCATCTGAATCCATGCAGGAAAAGGAATGGAACTCGGTAACTCCTACCAATAGTTTTGTCTCACTGCCTTTTTTTTCCCCACCCCAAATCCCCCAGCAGAGCCCAACAGCTTGGAGAGGCTGTGGGAACCTGCCCTGCCAATGGGAACACAGAGGGGAAATATCCCAAACCCTCCTGTGCTGGTGGACAGGGGGATCTGCCAGGACAATGCTGAACACTGCTGGCTTGCACCTGCAATCACAGATCCTTTGGTCCTCTGAAAAATGGTCGGATCCCTAATAATGGGAAAAACCACCAAGTTCCTGGTGCCCAGAGCTGGATCCCTGAGCACGGGAAGGCTCTGATGGTCACGAGGAGGAGGAGGATGATGAAGGCTGCTTTCCCATTAAGGCACAGCTGAACAAGGGCACAGGAACTGCAGCCAGGCTCCACCAAAGGCTGAGCATCATTCAGGGAATTCTGCATCCCTAAAAGTGCAATCCCATGGTCTGAATGCAGCTGACCCGAGGGATAGGGTGGTGGGAAATGAGCCATGACTGGACCAGGGTGTTCCCCCAACATCAGAGGGACCTGGAGCTGCTGGAGCAATTCCAGAGGAGGCCCCGCAGCTGCTCTGAGGGCTGGAAACCCTCTGGAGCCAGGCTGGGAGAGCTGGGAATGTTCACCTGGAGAAGGGGAGGATCCAGGGAGAGCTCAGAGCCCCTTCCAGGGCCTAAAGGGGCTCCAGAAGAGCTGGAGAGGGACTGCGGACAAGGCATGGAGGGATGGGACACAGGGAATGGCTTCCCACTGCCAGAGGGCAGGGATGGATTGGCTATAGGGAAGGAATTGTTCCCTGGGAGGGTGTAAGGCCCTGGCTCAGGGTGCCCAGAGCAGCTGTGGCTGCCCCTGGATCCCTGGAAGTGCCCAAGGCCAGGCTGGAGCACCCTGGGACAGCGGAAGGTGTCCCTGCCCTGGATAACGTTTCTCTCCTGTCCACCCGAACCACCCCAGGACTGTGCAGCTCCAGCAGCAGCGGCCCCTCTCACCTCTGTGGTCCAGGTCGTGGTGGTTCTTCTCGTCCTTGACTGCCAGGTGGGCCTGGCTGCCCAGGGCACCGAGCGCCAGCAGCCCCGAGCTGGTGCCGGTGACTGGCGGAATTCGGGCGGCTGGAGCCCTGAGGGATGCGGCGGCAGCTGGACCGGGGGCCCGTGGGCGGCGTGGGAGAGGTGCTGGGCCTGGAGCTGCTGCTGCTGCAATGAAAGCACCAGTGAGCCGGGAGGGGGCGCGGGAGCGGGGATCGGGGGCGGCGCCGGGAAGGGACGTTCCCGGGGGATGCTCCCGGGAGCGGCCCCACTGGATGCCTGCAAGGAGAAGCCCCGTTAGCAGCAGGACAGAGGTATCCAGGGACAGTCCCCAGGACACAGCACGCACGGCACACCTTCTGGGATAACCCTGCGTTCCCGGAACACTCATCCCTGTGGACATGGTTAGTTTGTAGTAAAAGGAAAAAAAACCCATCCAGGAATCCCACCCAGGAAGCAGAGAGACTCCGTGGCTGCAGGGCAGCTGCTAAACCAGTCAGGGAGAGAAAATTCCAGCACCCAGGAGCCTCCCAGACAGCTCAGGACAGGGAAGTTCTGTTCATTTGCTCGGGAGCAGCTTCATGCGGAGAAGGAAATTCCACACAATGTCCTGGTCCCATCCCAGGATCCTTCTGCTCCCAACCCCTTCCGACATTGCCGGGCAGGGATAAGTCCTGCCGGATCCTCCATTCCCACCATGGGGCTGGACATAAACCCCCACATTCCCTGGAGCTGCAGCCCAGCTGGGATGGCAGAAAGCCCCCCAGCTGCTCCCAGGTTTTTTTGGGAGTGAATCCCAGCCCTCCCAGCACTCATCCAGCTATGGGAGAGTCACTGCCTGCTCCAGTTCAGCTGGAAAAAACTGAGGAAAGGAAGGGAAAACCGGACACATTCCCTAGTTCAAACACAACCTTGGAAGAAAACCAGCTGCAATCCAAGGAGCCACTTCCGAGAGTCCCCAGGCCACCCCTGCTCCAGCCAGGAGGGTTTGGAGCTGGTGCTCCTGCCTGGGACCCTCCTGCCTGCAGCCATGGCCCCTCCAGCGGCATCCCACAACTCCCAGGGAAGCCACGTTTGGGCATCTGACCGCAATGGGAATCACAGGCTAGGGACACCCGGAACGAGGGGACATCCGGAAGGAGGGGACACCCAGAACGAGGGGACACCCGGAACGAGGGGACACCTGGGCTGCAGCAGAGCCCTCCGGGTCCCCACAAGCAGCTTGGCTCAGGGTTTCTCCGGGGCACTCCGAGGGGCAGGGATGGACAGCAGGAGCTGCTGGCACAAGGCCCAGCCCAATGGACACCCCCAGGCATGGAGGGCTCCGTCAGTGTTCCCAACAAGGAAACTCCTGGCACGTCTTCCCCAGAGCTGCAGAAGATGCACCCAGGTGCCCCTGGATCCCTGGAAGTGTCCAAGGCCTGGCTGGACGGGGCTTGGAGCGCCTGGGACAGAGGGAGATGTCCCTGCCCATGGCAGGGGTGGCACTGGATGGGCTTTAAGGTCCTTCCAACACAAACCATTCCAGGATTCCACGATAAGTTTCCCCACACCAAGTTCAAGTTTTGGGGGAACAGCTCCCGCCCATTCCCGATGGAAGGGCCCATTCTGGGCAGCAGCAGGGGCGATGTCCTGTCCCACTCCACGGACACAGCAGGACGGAGCAGGCCCTGGCTGGGTCACCCACCCCTTGCAGAGCTGCTTTCTCATCCTTGTGGGATGGAGAGGGAAATCCCCATCCAGGATGAGATTCCAGGCAGGAGCCGCAGGCACAGGAGATCCATGAAAGCAGCTCCTTCCAGGCAGCTCCGAGATCCCAGCTGGAGCAGAGGCCACACAGAGAAGGCCTTTAGGCCTCTGTTGCAGGAAATCCATAAATCCCTGTGCCCTCAAAAAGCAGGAGCTGGTTCTGCCAGCAGGATGGGAAGCATCCTCAGGATGGCCATTCCAGGAGTGTCCCCAAAGCAGGACGTGGAGCAGAGCTAGGGCTGAGGGGCACACGGTCAGAGCCTCAGCAGCTCCTGCCATGCAGTGCCAGGACCACTCCTCCAGCACCAAAACAAGCAGAACAGATCCCTGGCTCTTCCCATTCCAGTTTCCCGGAATTTCCACCCATCTGAGGAAGAGGCAGGGCTGGCCATTGTAGCAGAGCATCATCCCAGAGAATGGCCCCTCGTGGTTCTCCAGCGCCTCCAACCATTCCCACATTCCTCTCCTGGGAGCTCTCCAGTGGTGCCCATCCCTGGAATACACCAAGATCCAATGTTTTATCCTCAGCAATCTCCAGCTTCCAGAAACAGCTGCACGCTGTAACTCATCCCACGAGTTTTCCACCCAAAAAAGGGATGTGGCCTCGTGCAACGGCAGCTCTCCATTCCCGGGACGTCGATGGGAATCCCAGCCCTGGGACAGCCCAGGGGACAGCACAGCCCCACCACGAGCGAGACAGCAGCACCCAGAGGAGAAGAATCAGCACCCGGAGTGGCTCCAGCAGAGCCGAAAACTGGGATTTCTTCCTGGTTTTTAGGCTGCCAACAGATAAATCCATCCATGGGCTCGGTGAGCTGCAGGAACGGCCCCGCACAGGATGTGGGAACCAAGGCCGGGACACAACATCCCTGGGGGCCCAACACAACATCTCAGGGTGGTTTTGGTTTTCTCCCCTCTGGCAGCGGGAAGCGGAAAGCAGAATCCATGTGGGACGTCCTGAAGCCTCGTCCCTGTGTCCCCAGGGGTAGCCAAGATCCCAAAGCAGGGCTGCAGAGCTCCATCCACGTCCCAGCTGGATCATTCCCACGGCAAGGAGAGGAGGATGAGCCAAGGAGCAGATCCCAGGGTGGTGCTGGGCATTCCCAGGCTGCCTTTTCACCATCCTTCCCGTCACTCCGCATGTTGGTGTCACCCCTTGGAGCAGCCGCTGCACAGCCCTCGGGAATAACATCCTGGAGACTCCACGAGGGGGACAAACCCCAGCTGGCACTCGGTGGCACAGAGATCCTGTTTGCTCCGAGTGTCCTCTGCTGGAAAGGTCCCTTCCCTTCCCTCCCATCCCTATCCCAACCCTGTGTTTGAACACCACCGGCTGAGGGTTTGCTGCAGCATTCCAGGGATGGGGAGGCTCCTTGGGAACCCCAAATCCCCCTGCACAGGGAGCCAGGTCCTGGCGGCCAGGTGACACACACAGCACAAGGATTTGGAGCAGCATTCCAGGATCACGGACCCTCCTGGAGCAACTGAGCCCATCCACACCTCAGATCCCTCAGGATGCTCCTCTGGGGCTCCCATGGAATTCCAGCATCAATAGGGCTCCTCAGGGAGTGATGTCCCCGATATCCCAGGACAACAGGAGGCTGTGGATGACAATCCTGCGAACCCAGCCTGGGGTGACTCCGGCAGCGGCCTCCGAGCCGTCGCTCCTGGGGTCCCTCAGCGGTGCCAGACAGGGATGGGGAGATGGGAAGAGGTTCCAAATTTGGGAGGAAGGCTGGCAAGGAGTGTCTGGTGGCGGAGTGGCTTTAATTGGATTATGTCCATCACGCTCCATGCCTTTGTTCCCGATTTAATGGTTCAGCACTTCAGTTCAGTGCTGGCGTTAAATTTAGTGACGGAGTTTAATCATTTCCAGGGAAATCATTTCCAGGGCTACAACCAAATCAAGGCTCCATTTCAGCCGAGCCTCGAGCGCGGGAGCTGCGAGACAATGGCCCAGATGCATAAAATTACCGGTTCTTGACCTCAAAAGGGGCAAAAAAAAGAGCTTTACACCCTTTGGGGGGATTTGGGTGTTGCAGCTCCTGCACCGGGGTGTTGGGGCAGGCTGGGGACAGCGGAGCCACCCAGCAATGGCTCCCCAGGGACACCGGGACACGCCCGGCACTGAGCAAACCAAGCCAGGGATGTGCCCACGTGAGCAGCCCTACAGAAACAACCTGCTGAGGGCAGGGCAAAACACCAGATCCTCTGCACTTGGGGGCTCAGGGGCTGCAGCTGCCATCCAAACCAGCTCCACGCTCCGGGACGAGCCTGGAACCGTCTCTACGAGCCATGGGAGGCCATGGAACCACCACCACCTCCTGCCAGCAGCAACCCTGCAGTAACAATCCACAGCGTGCAGAGGGGAGGAAAAAACCACCAAATCCTCTGGATTTTCTGCTCTGGGAAGCACTGGAGCAGGTGCAGGAGCACAGACCCACCACCCAAATCAGCTCCACACCTCTGGGCTGAGCTCTGCCCTCCTGGACAAGCCACGGAAGGCCATGGGATCACTGATCAGCCGCTGCCAGCACCGTGTCCCTCCCTGCCCAGCCACCCCGGGAGGAGATGCCCATGATTCCCACTGGAAGTTCGTCAGGGAAGCGATTAAACAGCTGGGCTGGCTGCTTAACGACAGCAGGGCCTCGCTGTGATCCAGGGAAGCAATTACCTCGGGAATGGGGGTCGCGGGCCTCGCTCATCCCCCTTAATTGAATTCCAATATCTGCTCCAGCTGCCCAGGCCCCGGGCTGCTGCTTCCAGCAGCTCCATCCCTGCTCCATCCAAGCCCACCTGGAATGGCTGAGGAGCAGCAGGAGGCCGGGCATGGCAGGGTGCAGTGTCACCCCAAAACCCGGCTCCCATTCCTACGGCACTTCCCGAGTGCCACCAGCCCCGCCACGAGGGATCCGGCTGCTTCCTCATTCCCAAAGGCTGCAGGAGCCTGGAGCACGATCCCACACTTGGTGACACCCATAAATACAGGAAAATGGACGGAAAAACAAGTTAAACGCAGAGGATTATAAAGATCCCTGAAGTTTAAGAAGTGCAAATAGTTATTAAAAAATAAAAGTAATTATAAGTGAGTATTTTCTGGGAAACAAAGGCAGAGGAGCTCTGGAGCCACCTGCCCAGGACGTGGATTGGGAATTCCGATGTCCCGGGGTTCGCTGCGGGACTGAGACAGTGACAGCAATTAAAGGAATAATTAAAGCTGTTAATTTTCCATCAGAACCCCTCAGTCTGTGTGGGAAAGGGTCAATGCATGGAACAACAACTCCGCCAAGGGCACAGCACATTCCACACCAACAGCCCGGCAGAGACGAGCCTGGCCTCAGCGGCGGCGGGAGGCTCCCATCCCAAATCTCCCCAGCCCCACGGGGAACATCCAATTGGAATCCCAGAGCTGCCAGGGAGGCGGCAGCTCCCAGCCCTGTCCTGCTGGGTGCCGGACTGGGGCCGTTTCGGGGTTTTGGGACAGCCAGGAGCTGTGGGGTTGGGGCAGTTTTGGTGTTTTGGGATGGCTGGGGACTGGGAGCCGCCCTCTTTGCCCTCCTGAGCGCAGGGTTGCCTCTGGATATGGTAAATGATAGGAATAAAAGGGGAATACACACGGTGAGAGGCAGATTGGGAAGTCCACGTACCCCGATGATAGCATTCAACTCCGTCATTGTCACTTGCTTGGCACGTTCAACAGCCTGGGCCACCTGCTGTTGGTGCTGCGGGGACAGAGGGGCCAGGTCAGCCACAGGACCCCCACAGACACGGTCCCCCCTCTTTTGGGCCCTATTTTGCCTATTTTTCCCGATTTTTTTTGCCCTATTTTGGCTGCAGCAGCCTGGAGGTACCTCCTGGCTCTGTGGGGCGAGGCAGCAGCTCCTCCAGGAAAAGGGGGAGCCCCTCGCAGCCTTTTGGGCTCAGTGCAGCCCCCCAGATGAGCAGAGCCCCTGCAGGGCCCAGCTCCGCCCATCCCAAGGGTTTTCCAGCACACAGGCAGGATTTAAACCCCATTTCTCACACCCCCAGAGACCCCAAAGGGACCCAGCGCTGCCTGCGAGGAGGAACCCTGGGAGAAGCTGCATCCCCTCAAAGAGGGTGTGGAAAAGTCCTTACCTCTTGTGACAGAAAAGGCATGATCTGGGCTAAAATCGTGTTCAGTCTTTTAGCAATTTCTGTCTGGAAAAAGGGAAGAAGAAAAAGCAACGGTCAGCACCCACCAGCCTCCCACGGACGGGATGGCACGAGGCTTCCTGGCAGCAGCGCTGGCCCCTCCTGTCCCATCCCACAGATCCCCTCCTGTGCATCCCCTCTCCCTGTCCCATCCCACAGATCCCCTCCTGTCCCTCCCCTCTCCCTGTCCCATCCCACAGATCCCCTCCTGTCCCTCCCCTCTCCCTGTCCCATCCCACAGATCCCCTCCTGTGCATCCCCTCTCCCTGTCCCATCCCACAGATCCCCTCCTGTCCCTCCCCTCTCCCTGTCCCTTCTCAGCCCCGCAGGTGGAAGCAGCAGCTCCCAGCAGAGGCACTGGAAGCCCCTTCAAGCTCTCCAGCACAGGGACACATCCCTGCTTCCCTGGGACACTTCCATGGCCTTCCCACCACAGGATGAGTGTGCTGGACCAGTCCTGGCAGTGTCACACCAGCCCGGACTTCAAGAAAATGTAGCCAGGCACAGCTCCTCAACCTGGGAGCAGCTGCTGCTCTCCAGAGAGGCTGGATCCCAGGAAATCCAGGGTTTGGTGGCCCTCTCCATCTCCACCAGGGCTGTGGTGGGTGTTTGGTTTCTCCAAAAGAAACCTTGGCAAAGCCAAAGCCACCTGCCCCGTGCAGGGAGCTGAGTCCCCACCAGGGCTGCGGGTCTGCTCCGCTCCCTGCCCACGGGTGGCATTCCCTCTGCCACTCTCACATCCCACTCCAGAAACAACCCAGATCCACCAACACCTGCCAGGTGCTCTCTGTGGGAACAATTCCCTGGGGATAACGCTTTCCTGCAGGGATGACCTGGAGGGGTGCCGTCCCTGGGACACTCCCGGCGGGATGGCCGTGTCCCGGCTCCAGGGACGCTCCCGGCGGGATGGCCGTGTCCCGGCTCCCAGGGGTTAATTCCGGCTGCTCCTGGCCGAGGCAGCTGTGAAAACAGCTCCGGCTCCAAGTCAAACACGGCCAAGCGGCCGCGAGGATCCAGCGCCACAACAATGGCCGGAGCCGAGCGCTGGCACGGAATCAAACGCCCCGAAATTCCTTCCGCCAGCCCCAGCAGCTCGTTATCAATAACACAAGTGATTAACCGGGAGAGCTCCGGCCTCCTGCTGGCAAGGAGCCTCCTTCCCGGGACAGCCACAGCCACCCCCTGCTCCCAGAGCCTCCCTGTGCTCCCCAAATCCACCCCGAGGCTTCACCCTCCTGATCCCACAGCTCAGCTCCCCAGGACAGGTCCTACAGCACCTCTGGGTTTTAAGCCCAGGCAACCCAGGCTCCACCTGCTCTCAAGGAAAATCCCCAAATATCCCAGTGTGGACGAAAATTCCCAACGGACACTCAGTCCTTGCTGTGACGAGCTGGGGATGGCTGGGACACACTGCTCTTGCTACAGGAACAACCCAGTGAGCACAACCAGCATTCCCAGCACCACCATAAGCAGGGAGACACTGGGAAAATCCTGATCTCCCCCAGCCTGGAGTCACCCCCATGCAGGGAACCACCCCACAGACCCCAGAGCTCCGGGTCCTGCTCCAAGGGGAGCACAGAGCCCCCCAGGGGCTGCAAAGCCCCAGGAATATTCCTGGCCATCCTCTTCTCCAGAAGCACTCTGGTGATTGGGTTACACCTGATGCTTTTCTTAGCAATTCCAGAGGCAGGGAACGTGCTGGCACACCGTGCCAAGGCAGGAATGGCTGGAAGTGACCACGGCTTGGACTCAGGTACCCCGGCCACAGCCACCAAGTCACCAGGATCGTCACGGCCCTGAGCATGAAGATGTGTGGATCCAGCAGGCAGCTGGGGGATCATGGAATCCTGGAATGGTTCAGTTGGAAGGGACTTCACAGCTCATCCAGTTCCACTCCCTGCACCTTTCAGGAGCCCTGGTTGCTCCAGCCTGGCTTTGGACACTTCCAGGAATGGGGCAGTCATAGCAACCAGTGTCCCACCACCCTCCCAGGGAAGGATTCCTTCCCGCTATCCCGCCTATCCCTGCCCTCTGGCAGCGGGAAGTCATTCCCTGTGTCCTATCGCTGCAGTGACACTTCGCTATCGTGACCCCTGTCCCCAGGGCCAGGCTCTGGCCAGCACAAGGCTTTCAGCACCCAACACTCACAGACCACCCGACAGCTCCTCTGCTCTCGCAGAACCGGGCCGGGAGCTCCGAGTGCTGAATCCAAGCTCAGCCCCGGCGCCGTGGCCGGAGCAGCTGGGCTGGCACCACATGTGCCACCGGCCACCCATGGTGCCACTGCCGTGCCCAGCCACAGGAAAAGCTCCTTCCAGGCTTTTTGGCACTGGCACTTTGATCAGATTATATTTAGCTCCAGCTCCATTAAAGATTTATTCCTCCAGCTCCAGCCATTGGATTCGGGATGCAGCAAGCGTGGCTGCGGCTCCGGGAGCGCTGCCCGGCCAGCTCCCGGGTTCTAGAACAAATCTGATCAGTGTTTGAGGGGAAAACAGCAGTGCCAGCACCAGCTTCCCTCGGCTGCACCCTGAGAAAAACACAGCATCCAGCCAGGCTGATTCCATGGAGCAGGAAGGGAAGGAGCTGGGTTTTCCCCGGACGGCCCTGACCAACAACACAAGTGATGCTTCCACCTTTAAATCCAAAACTTCCAAGCAAGATGTGAAGCCAAACTCCCCGTTCCACACAGAAAGAGACTTCCCATGTGGGATCCGGCAAGCACAGAGATATTGGATGTCCAAAATATTATGTTTACAACTGTGAGGTTTCCTGTGAACATGAGATTCAATCGTCTTTAAATATTTGCTCACTTTCCCTTTTCCCATTCCCCGGCACATTGAACTCCAGTTGTCCCCATTAAAACTTTAACCGTGAGGGAAAGGGATCCTCTGGAACGCCGGGAACAGGGGAGGGCTCCATGCCCGAAACCTTCCCCTTCACGGGGCTCATTCATCACCTCGCCCAGAGCCACGGAGCCCCCGAGCTGCTCCTGCCAAGGAAAGCCTCCTTTCCCACCGCGGGTTGCCATGGCAATGCCGAGCTCCGCATCCCCTTCCGCTGCCCTGCGTCTTCCCTGGACCAGGGCGGGTAAAATGCCCGGAGGGGGGCACGGGGAGAGGCTCCCACCCACCCCAACACCTGCGGGAGCCAATCCCGGGATACTCCCCCCAGCACAGGGGTGCTGATGGTTGTTAAAAAGGGCAAGGAGTCGGGAGAACCTGAAATCCCAACTAATCCCCCCTCACTCCGTGCCCCTGCCAAGAATCTGCCCTGCTCCCTGCCCAGAACCTCCCGGGTGGGGTTTCAGCAGTGGGGAGGGCGAAACCAGAGAAAACATCTGCACCGGTGATAAATCAACACTGGGACCACTTGGCCCCGGCTGAGGCTCCTGTCACCTGCTCTTAAAATGGCCAGAGCCACCAGCAGCATCCGAAGCACTTGGGGACACAGGGAGCTGCTCCTGGCACCCGTCGGGAGCTGGGATGGGCTCGGAGCGGCAGCGGCTCGGTGTTAAATAGCTGAGGCTGGCAGTGCCCAACAGCTCCAGCTCCCTGCACTCCCATCTCTACACCTGGATGGGCCAGAGGGAATTTAAAAATAACCCCCCAGATGTCAGTCATGGGAGAGGCAGAGCAGCCTTAAAATGACCCAAAATCTGGGAGTGCAGAGCTCCAGGCTGGATCCAGGGGGTGGGGGTGACACCCCCAGACAGGGCTCTGGGCAGTGCCAAATTGTCTCAGCTTTGGATGTCCATGAGGCAAATGGGGACTGCAGGGATGTCCCAGCCCCAGAGTGACCCCCCAGGCTGATCCCAGCACGGCACAGGACTGGACACAGGACACTGGACAAGGGCTCCCTGTTCCTGGGAAGATGGAGCTGCCTGCAGGAACCAGCCCCACAGGCATCGCTCTGCAGGGAGCATCCCAAAAAACCCTGCACAGGCACCCCAAAACACCTTGCACAGGGCATGCCCAAGACCCTGCACACAACACCCCAAATGCCCTGCAGAGAACACCCCAAATACCCTGCACGTGTCACACACCCCTCAATCCATCCCCCAAATGGAACAGATTCTCAGTGGGGAAGGGAATCCCACCAGGCCATGGCAGGTGGAGCCTCAGAACAGATTTTGGGCCCCACCAGCCCCAAGTCCAGCCTGCCCTCGCTCCTGGATTTACGCAGCGGGATGAGGGATGGAGAGAAGGTGCTGAACACAGAGCACTGCCCTTCCTCCTCCAGGAAAACACCCCAAAACATCCATATTTCTATCATTAACTCCAGCAATCTCCAGAGGTGGAAGGGAACACCAGAATTATCAAAGGTCCTGCAGACACCCCACCAATCCCACCCTGTGCTCAGAGCGTTGTCCAAACGTTCCTGGAACTCTGGCAGCCTTAGGAACGTGACCATTCTGTGGGGAAGTACAAATACATCTCTACACACGATCACTGCATCCCTACACCCCCGGAAATGGCGTTGGTGGGGCTGCCAAAGGTGATGGGAGCCCCATCCATGGGATGCGGGAACACAGCACCAGCACCATCCCACAGCTCCCACTCGCAAGGCCCCAACTCCCTCCTCTTCTCCCAAGCACAGCTCCCTCTGCACACACCCCGCAGTGATTTTCGTAAGGGTCTGCACCCCACAGCCCCCACCGGGCGCCCCAGAACCCCCCCAAACCCTCCTCCCTGGCGGAGGAGGAGGAGTAAATCACACGAGGCGTGAAGCACCAGCAGCATTTGTTGAAACCAGGATATTGTCTCTTTAAGCACATGAAAATCAGGCCCTTGAGCAGTGTGGTTCTCACTCGGGCGCACAATTATGGGTACTTTCAGCTGTCTACCACTATTTCAAGTGCTCTCTCCAAGCGGGCTGTCAATGGCATGTTGAAAGCTATTTGTGGCTGCTATCGTTATTAGCAAAGTGGAGAGCCTGGCTGATGAGAATTAAATTCAGGGCGGGGGTGCGGAGGGGCAGGACACAACCCCTCATTAGGGAATTACCACCAGCAATGGGGTACAGCTCGCTGAGACCCCCAAAACACAGCCAGGACCCCCCCCGAGTCCAGAATTCCCTTCTGCCTTGGGAGGCCTGAGAGCACAGCTCACAAATTACTCGGCTTGTGAAGTATTTAGCAAATTATTACCTGGCACTCCTTGCTAACGAGCGCGACAGAAAGGATATTGTGTTCCTAGAATATTCTAGAAACACACAGAAAAAAAAAAGCTGCCTCTCTTCCCTGGAAGTGTTGGGGGCTTTAGGTTTGTTCCAAGCATTAGGCAGGAAAACAAGAAGTGCTTCAGTAGAGAGTTCTCAGCCATAACAAGAAATCAAAGGCCAGCACAAAGGTTCTGTCCTCCGAGGTGTCCCGTTTCCCCACGCAAAATGAGTTTTCCTTTTGGAATGGTTATTGCTCTCGGCAATTATCCACGGAGATCTGCACAGAAACAATGTGCAGCCGACAGGGGAAGCAAAGTTTCTTTTGGAAAAATCAATTAACCCGAACAAAAAAAAAAAAAAAAGAAAAAGAAAAAAAAGAAAAAAAAGTTTTGCCGAGGTTTCAAAAGAAAACTCCTGATTGGAGTCGGGTTTAGGAAAGCTGAGCCCGGGGAAGGAGTTGAGTTCAGCAGGAAGACTGATGTAAGGAGCGATTCACTGCAACCGACTGGGGAGTCACTTCCTAAATATTTCCTTGCATATGGAGTTGTTTATGAAACTCCATTTTTTTTCCTAACGAGAAACAAAACGAGAAGAAAGGAGGGGGGTAGGGCAAAAAAACCCCCAGCCCCACACGCAGCCACATATGCACACACTTAATATTCAGCGTGGAAGAGATAATCTGTTATATAAGCCCACAGACAGACAATCCCCTTTTGCTTAAAGATGAAGTATCCATCAATGTTTGTCTGGAGCAGATGTAATCACAAGCAGTCAAGTCTGGAGGGCAGGACACTGCATGAATAATTCAAGCACTTCAGTCTACTTGATTGTGTGCAGATAAACACAAGTCAACCGCTAAACAGGTCAGCTGATAAACTTGTTTGTTCAGGACCAGCCACCCTCAGCCAGATGCCGGCACGACCACGCCGCAATTAGCGGGATGCCTTGCGGGATGCCTGGCGGGGGGATGCTGCGCCAGGGATGCCTTTCAGGGGATGCTGCGGCCCCAAAGAGGGGGAAAGCCCTCCCCGGGCCCCCGCTGCGGTCCGGCACTCCCCGCCCGCCGCTCCCGCTCGCCCCATTTTCGCCTGGAAGCGCAGCCAGGGCTGCTTTGTTTGCTCCACGTTGCTGTCAATTACAGAACGAGACAGCTCCAGCTTCCCCAAGTTCCCGGCAGCGGGCACGCAGCAGATGTCACCGCGAAGGGCCCGGGCAGGCGCGGGATGCCGCTGGAATCACCCGCACAGCACCGAGCACAGGGACCCGCGCTGGGCCTCCTGGGCTGCCAGCACCGGGGAAGACCAGGACGGCGAGGGACCGAACCAAACTGGGAATTCTGAGGCTCCTCAGTCACCCCCGAGACCCCCACGGCACACGGAGGACGGGGCTGCTCCATCCTCATCTCCCAGCGCTCACCCCGCGCTGCCAAAGCCCGCCGATCCCTCGGGATGCGCCCATAGGCCGGTGGAAAAACGCTCGGCACGTCTTGGGAACGGCAGCCTCCAGCAGGCGAACAAGCCCAACATCCCGGGGCGTTATTCCAGCATCTCCCAGCACCGAGCAACCAGGTAGGAAGAGGGTGGGGAGAGGAGAGCCTCTGCCCCAAGGTCAGGTCACTCCAGAGCCCCCAGGCATTGCTGAGGCGGCTGCAGGCTCCGTGTCCCTCTGGACACCCCAAAGCCGTCCCCTCCTCGGCGGAGGACACCCCGGGCCTACCCCACAATCCTGAATTTTGGGCTGTTCCCGAGCACCCCAGGACAAACCCGCCCAAGGTTCCCCCAGCTCGGGGGTCCGGGCAGCCCCCGCACAAAGACACCTGGGCCGGGCAGCGGCCCCGGAGCGGGAAGTCGGGATTATCTGCGTGGAAGGAGATATTTATAAAAAACTGAAGACTAAGCAGGAATTATTTTCGTTGCCCTGTGACTACAGCGCAGAAAGGCAAAGGGAAGAAGAGAGGCGCATTCAGAGACGCTGCTTTGCATCTCATCAGCGCCCAACGAGCCTCCTCAGAGGAGGGCGATGCCGCTATTAAGCCAAACCACTTTGGAGTTGAATGGGGCTGATTTGCGAGCGGCAAAGTTGATGTCAACTTCTATCTGCCTTAAGTTCTTAATTAGAACTCCTTCTAAAACCAGTAAGCAGCAGCAGCACAAATAATCAGGTCTAATCTCAATAATAACTTTATTCCTTTAAGTTTTACCATCATGTGCGCAGCCTTTAGGCTCTTTACCGATAATCTTATCAAGGTAGCACACCACATTCTGCTGGGGCCTTCTCTATTTTTTCCTTCAGGCAACTTACATATTAGAGGAGACTGGAAGGGAACAAAAAAAAAAAAACAACAACCCAACCAGCCCCAAACATTGCTTCATTTCCCCAGATGCAAAGACAACTCCGTGACATTGAGCAACACACGGTGAGCTCTGGGAGCCCTGGAGATAATTCCCTGCTCTGTCTCACGCTCCGGCAGGGCCAGGAGCAGGGGATGACCTTACAAACAGCCCTGTTGTACCCACAACACGACCAGAGGCGAACACAGCACATATCAGTGTTTTCCAAGCCTTGGGAACTCGCTATTCCAGGTATTGACCTCCCAGCACGGGAGGAGAGGCTGTTCTCACCTCTCTGCACAAACACTCAGCCTAAAACCGAAATTCCTCATGAATATCGACAAAATAACCCCACCAAGTGCCATCAACCTGCGGCTGCCAATTTAACAGCCGGGCCACGGGATCCCACCTGGAGTCACATCCCTGCCTCCAGCACTTATTCCCTAGTTAGTGCAATCAGGGCCGATTTTACCTCAGGTGGAGGAAAAGGGCAACAGGAGATCAATTCAATCACAACTTCCCCCCTCGAAATTACTCACCTGTTTGTGCATTTCAATATTCAAACCGTACGACATTTCGTAGTACTGAGGAAGGAACAAAAAAATAGAAATAAATTCAATTAAACATGAGAGCCAAGGAGAATTTGAATTCAATTCACAGAAGGTATTTGCATAAGGTCATTACCAAAAAGCATCCTGGGCTAAAACTGGGCTTAAAGCACGGGTAGCCAAGGAAATTACACCTTATAATAAGCAGATGTTTATGGGTTTAACTGGCAGGCACTTAACGAGGGGACACTCCTTTTGACTCCTGTTTTCTCCTCCTAAGCTACTTAGAAAAACAAAGAGGCGCAGAGCTGGGTGACAGGCGTCTGCTCAGCCCTGGCAGAACAGGTACAGCCCGGAGTCTGGCCAAAAATCCAGCTTCTCACCGAGGGGGGGGGCGGGATTTGTTCCCCCCCCCGGGATCAGGGGAGCTGCTGGGAGCCCAGGAAGCCGCCGGGAAAGGGGGTGCTGGATCCTGCTCAACCCATCAGAAACCCAAACGAGCCCACCCGGGGGGCCCGTGATGCAAATTTAGCTAAAAAAAAGAGCGTTTTGAGGCAACAAAAGTGCCCATTTCCCTCGGGAAGGATGAGTGGGGGGGGGAGCTGGGATGGCTCCCGGGTGGCCTCGGGGGCAGCAAGGGGGGGACCCCCACCGGCACCAGGGAGCTCCCCCCGAGCCCGGGGTCGCCGCTCCAGTCCCCCCCCCCGACCCCCCCACGGCTGCAGGAGCGCTCCAAAGGGGTTAACAGGAAACTTGGGATTGCGCTTCCAGCCGTCTGGGGCCCGGAGCGCCTGGCACCGCCGCCCCCCCGCCCGGGGGTCCCGGGCAGGCACTGCCCGTACCGGGGGGGGGGGTCCCCCCGGTCCCCCCCGTCCGCAGGCTCGCAGCTAATGACATTTGCAGGCTGATCCGAAATCTGATTAAAGTCTCTCACCATAACGTAATGGCGCTGCATTTCGGTCTTCTCGTTCGCCAGCTTGTCATACTCCACTTTGAGGCTGGGGGGGGGGGAGAGCGCACGGTGAGACCCCGGAGAAACGGGGGGCTCGGGGCGGGGGGGGCGGCCGGGGGTCCCCCCGGGTCACCTGTGGTACTGGGCCTGCAGGAACTGGAACTCGTCCTTGATCCGGTCGCAGGACTCGGCCACCGTGAATTTGAAGCCCGGCTGGCCCGGCTGGTGCGGAGCCTGCGGGAAGCGGCCGCGGGGGGTTACCGGGGGGGCACCGGGGGGCGAGGGGGGGGCGGGAGGGGGGGGCACCGGGGGAGACGGAGGGAGGAGAGCGGGGGGGGGTGCGGGATGGGAGTCAGGAGGGGGTACCGGGACTCACCGGGTGCCGGCCCTGGGGGTACATGGCCGGGCTGGGGCGCGGTCACTGGAAGCAGCCGCGCCGAGCCTCGCTACGGCGATCGCGACGTGCGGAGCTGCCGCTGCTGCCCGCCGGCCTCGGAGTGCTCCCGGAGAGGCCGAGAACTGAACAAAGGGACGAGAGGAAAGTCCGTGCTGGGGGCGGAGGAGGGAGGGCGGAGGGGGTGGGGGGGAGCGGGCCCGGCCGGTTCCCCCCCGCACATTCCCCCCCCCGGCCCCGCACCGCCGGGGAGGCGCCCGCGGAGCCGAGCCCAGCCCCGCAGCGCCGGGGCCAGGTGCCGACCCCCCCGGCCGCCGCGCTCCGCGGGCCTCCGCTTCCTCACCCCCCCCTCCTTCCGGCACTCGCTGGCGGAAAAAAAAATAAAGAAAAATCACCCCCCCCCCCCAGGAAAAAAAAAAAAAGAAAAAAAAATAGATCAAAAAGCCACAGCGACAACAACAACAACGCGGCGGCGGGAGGAGGGTCCCGCGGTATTCCTGCGGCCGGGAGAAGGGGAAGCAAAGCCAGGAACTAACGCCGGAGCACGACGGCCATGGAGGAGAGGAGGAGGGGGAGGAAGGCCGTACACATCCGACTTCCCGGGCGCCGCGGACATGCGAGGTGCGAGCGGGTCCCCCGCCCGGGGGCGGCCGTTCAGCTGCGTCCAGCCGGGATCGCCGTAACTCCGGGAGCCATCGCGGAGCGGGCGCGGAGCGGGGCAGCAGCGCCCGAGCACGCGGTGCCGCCACAGCGCCCGGGCGGAGCGGGGCGGCGGGCGGGGGACAAAACCCGGGCGGCCTCTCCGCCGCCGGCCAATGGCGGAGCGCCGCGCCCACGTGGGGCCGGCGGCGGCGAGCGCTGATTCGGCGATGCCGGCGTGACGTCACAATGGCAGCTTGTGTCTGACGGAGGGGTGGCCGCGAGCCGCGCCCACCCCGGGCCCCGCCCCGCGCCGGCCCCGCCCCGCCCCGCGCCCCCCGGCCCGGCCGTGACTCGGGCCCGGCGCTGCCGTAACCCCGCTCCAGCGGCCCGGTTTGGGCTGTAAAACAAACACAAGCGCTTTGTCACCGTAACGCCTCCGCTCCGCGGGCCGCCGCACCGAGAAAACGCTCGGTACGAGCCCCCCGTACCGGCGGGCGGCGGCAAGGCCGCGCGGCCTCCCCCGGCGGCCGCGCGGCCCCTTTGATGTGTCGTGAGGGCCGCGCTGCTCCCCCTCCGCACCTCCCCTCACGCCTGAGGGGGTTTAACGAGGAACACGGGTAATGGCGTTAACGTCAGGCGTTCCCGCCGCGCCCGGAGGACACCCGGCTGCGTCCCCGGGGGGACCCCGCGCCCGCCGCAGCGGAGCAGGAGCAACGCCGGTCCCGGCGGGCCGGAGGGAGCGGGGCCGGGGCAGCCGCGGCCCCACGGGCGGGCCGAGCCCGGCCCAGCGCACAAAATGGCCGCTCGCCCGCGCGTCAGACGGAGCCTCCGCCCCACGTGGGGCCGCGCGCCGCTCACCGCCCATCCGCCAATCACAGCGCGGAGCGGGCCGCCGCTCCAACGCTATTGGCGGGGAGGAGCGGTGCTGTCAATCAAAGCCACGAGGGGCCGCCGGCGCGCAGCCCCCGCCTGCCGCCCGCCCGCCATGGCGGCGTAATTAGCCCGGGCCGGCGCTTCCTCCAGCTCAAACAATCTGTCACCGCCGTGCCGGGCGGGCCGCGGCACCGCCGCGATCTCTGCGGCAACGCCGCGGCTCGGGGCTTTCTCGACAAGAATGAAGCGCCGCAGCTCAAATAATAAACAAGGGGCAAAACGCCTCGAAATCCCGCCCCGCTCCTCGTTCCCCGGCGTGGGGGGTGCGAGCGCCCCGTTGACCCCCGGGGTGCGGGATGGGGGTGCCCCGGCCCCCCCGCCCGCCGCTAATTGGGCGCGTTCCGGTTGTTGACGTGACGAGCGCTGTCAGCGCCCGGCGCTGCCCATTGGCTGCCGCCTCCTGGCCCCGCCCCTGCCCCACGTGGGGGCCCCCGGCGCGGCCGGCGCGCCGGCAAAACGCGGTGCGGATGTAGCGCGGAGCGGAGTCACCGCGGGGCCGCTGCCCCCGCGCCCTTCCCGCCTCCTCCGCCATTCCCGGCTCTTTCTAATTCCCTGATTCTGCCTCATTTCGGCTTTTTTTTTTTTGGGCTTTTTCTCTGTCGAGGCGGCAGCTCTTTGCGAAGCCCCTGCACTCTATGGGGAGCATCGGGGTGAAGTTGGGGGATCCATTGGGGCATCCACAGGGGCACCCATTGGGATGGACATTGGGTGCCCATAGAGGTGCCCTCATTGGGATGGACATTGGGTGCCCATAAAGGTGCCCACCGGGATATCCATCCCTTGTGGTATCCACTGGAGCACCTATTGGGATGTCCACTGGAGTCTCCCTGGGGTGCCCATCGAGTGACCCATTGGGACCCCCATCGTGGTGCCCATCAGGGTGCAAAGCCCCCCTGGCAGGCAGATCCTGGGAGAGGGTGTGGAATAACGTGGGAGCACGGCCCTCCGAAGCGCATGGAGCAGGAGCAGCTCCTGGAACCGCCAATGCCAGAGAAACGTGAAAATTAACGTGAAGGAGCAACGCTGGAACTCTTCGTGGTGGAACCGGTCCTTATTTCTCCTGCACAGTGCTCCCTCCAGCAGCTCCTGCTGCCGAGGGCAGCCAAGGTGACAGAGATTTAGTGGGGGAACGTGTCCGGAGCTCCGGGTGTCACAACACTCCCATCGGTCCCAGGAGATCCCAAAGCAAAGGCAACAGCACCTGGAAATCCTCCCCCTGGGGAGGGACTCGGGAGTGGGACACGCTGCCCTTCCTCAGCACTCTGCCCTTCTTCCCACCTCATCCTGGGCTCATTCCCGGCAGGAAAGAGGGATTGTCCCCTCTCCCCTCAGGTGAGGCCCCACCTGCAGAGGTGCTCCAAGGGCTGGAAACCCTCTGGAGCCAGCCTGGGAGAGCTGGGAATGTTCACCTGGAGAAGGGAAGGATTCAGGGAGAGCTCAGAGCTCCTTCCAGGGCCTAAAGGGGCTCCAGGAGAGCTGGAGAGGGACTGGGGACGAGGGATGGAGGGACAGGACACAGGGAATGGGTTCATAGTGGAAAAGTGGAGATTTAGATGGGATACTGGGAAGGAATTGTGCCCTGAGAGGGTGTGAGGCCCTGGCACAGGTTCCTAAAATAGCTGTGGCTGCCCCTGGATCCCTGGCAGTGTCCAAGGCCAGGTTGGAACAGCCTGGGATAGTGAAGGTGTCCCTGCCCATGGCAGGGCTGGCACCGGATGAGCTTTAAGGTCCCTTCCAAACAATTCCAGGATCACATGATTCTGTACAATCCTCACTCTGTACCCACCGACCTGGAAAAGCAGGAAAAGGGGGCAATTCCCGTGGTGGGGCTGAGCCAGACTCTCTGTCCCAGGGACTTTCCAGGGCCAGACTCAGGGGATGTGAGGCCATGGGGAGAGGAACAGAAAGCGGCGATTTTGCACAGAAAATTCACTTTATTGCTCAAAATAGAAGCCATTAGCTGGGCTGTGCCCCTCCCCCTGTGGTACTTATGGACAAATTCTGATTTTTACTTAATGGTTTCCCTGAAAAGGTTGTAATTTTCTTCCCATTCCCATCGAGCCACAGCTCCAGCGCCGTTGTGGTGAACTCCAACGGCCAAGGATGGCTCCTGTTAATTGATATTCCTCATGCTGGGACCGCACTGAAAGAGGAGATGTTTTATTTTAGCTTATTAAAACTCACCTGGTTTGGGGGAAAAAAAGGAATCAAAAGAACAATTAGGGGTGAAAGGAAACGTTCTGGCTCATATTGATTTAAGATCCGCTTAAATTGATATTTGCACATCCCAGTTAGAAACCCGTGATCTTTTCCCAGAACTTATTTTTCTCTTTCTGAGTTGGGTTTTCTCTTTCTGAAGGATCTCAGGAAAAGCCTCAGTGGGAGCAGCCGCTGGCTCCTCTCCCAGCTGGCCACGAGGTGCCTTTGTCACCGTGAGTGGGGACACCGTGTCCCGCCTCTCCATGAGGGTGGAAACACCACCCGGGGGAGGATGGGGATGAGGCCTTTGGGGACACTCAGTGGCACCCAGTGCCACCATTACGGTGCCTTGCAAAGGGCAGCTTCCCATGGGATCGTGTCCCCATGGAGAGCGGGAGGCATTGGGGGTTTCCGGGACAATGTGGCGATCCCTCCCTTAGGATGTCACGGCTCCAAGGGTGGCTCTGCCCGGACGTGCCCCGTTCCTGGTGCCCTGTGAGGTGGCACAGCCGGGAAAGGAAGCTGGAGATGTTCCTTCCCCTCCCCACGTCCGGGGAGAAACCTCGGGCTCAGCTTGTGGGCACGGGGTGTTGTGACACTTTGTGACACCGTCCTGTCCCCAGCAGCCTTTCGGGGAAACCGTCGGAGCTGCCCTTCCCCTTCCCTTCCCCTTCCCTTCCCCTTCCCCTTGGCCTTCCCCTTGCCAAAGCTCCTCTGCGGGAGCAGCCGCTGTCCCCATCCTCCCGCGGCCCCTCCCTGGCGCCGCCACCCCCGGCCCCGGTGACCCTCGGGGGCGTCCACAGCCCCCCCAGCCCCCACGATGGAGCTGTGGGACACAAGGGAGGGAGAATCCCTCAGGATGAGGGCAGGCACAGCCCCAGCCACCCCCGGCCTCCTGCGGGACACAAACCACCCCTGACTGGACCCATCTTTTCCCAAAATCTCCATCTGCCGTGTCCCCGTGACTCTGGGAAGGGGCTGCGGGGACGGAGGCGATTCCCGGCCGCACACACGTGTGCACACAGACGCCACACACACCCGCACCCACGTGTGTCCCTTGTGTCCCCTCCTCCCTCCCCGGCGCAGCCGAGCTCGCCCGGCGTGACGGGAGCCGCCCCAGAGGTGACTTTATCGCTGACAAGCCGGTCCCAGCCCCGGTCAATGGTGTGTGTTTACACTGCAGGTGACATTATCTGCCCTCCGCGCAGGGCAGGACCCTGCCTGCCAAATTCCCTTCAGCTTTCAAGTTTATCTAAACAAGGATTTCGGAGTGGGAAGGCAGCGAAGCGCTCGGGAACGAGCAGCCCCGGCGAGCCCGGATATTTGGCTTTGTGGGGAGCCGGGCTTTGTCTGCTCTTGGCGGCGAGGTTTTCCAGCCCCCCCGGCAAGAGAGGATGAGAGGATTCAACCCTGCACCCCTCTGGCACCGGGGCTCTGCGGTGGTGGCCACAAGGATCAGCAGCCAGCAGCACTGGGAAGCATCGGGATGCACCGGGATGGGGCTGGAGCAGCACGGCCTGGTGGGAGATGTCCCTGCTCGTGGCACGGGGATGGATGAGACCTTTGGGGTCCCTTCCCCGCCCAGACCATTCCAAGAACCAGTGACATCTCCAGGCGGCTCCGGGAAGAGCGGCGGGTGCCGGTGTTGCCACAACAGGCCCCGATTGCCGCGGCCTTTCACAAGCGGAGCTCCGCTGACCTCGCCCTCAGCCGCGGATCTGCTTGAGCAACGCCGGTGCCCGGCCCAGCCCGGCGCCTCCGGCTGCTGCCGCACGACCGGGGGGGCCCTGGGGGGCAGCACCCCGGCTCGGGACCCCACAAAACCCCGCCGAGCCCGCGGCAGGCTCCCAGCACCAAAACCAACACTTTTCTCCCGTGTGTCCCTGGATTTGGGACAGGGGGGTGAGGAGCACCCATGGGTGCACTTGGTGCTGGGGGGAGGGAGAGCGCCAGGACCCCCCTGGTAGCAGAGGCAGCTCCAAAGAGCTGGAATTACAAAGTTCTGGCCAGGATGTTGGGACAGCGGGAGGAGGGATTGTGCCCGGGACGCACCCTCGGGACCAAACCCAGCAGCTCCAGTTTGGGTTGGAAGGGACCTTAAAGCCCATCCAGTGCCACCCCTGCCATGGCAGGGACACCTCCCACTGTCCCAGGCTTCTCCAAGCCCCGTCCAGCCTGGCCTTGGACAGTTCCAGGGATGGGAATGTCCAAGGATGTTAAATCCTCCGCAGGGAGGTGGGAGAGGAGGCCCGGTTTGGCTGTGCCCTTGACATCCCCCTCATGCCCCGCGGCTGGAGCCAGGTCACTCTGGGATCCTCACGGACGCTCCTGGGAGCTCCTGGACGCTCCTGGAGGCTCCTGGGTGCTGTCCCGTGCCCGCCGCCCCCGGACCGCGGCCCGTGATCCCGCAGGCTCACCTGCCCTCCCTTCCCGGGGCAAACAGCTCAGCCCCGGGTTTTGCTGAGCACTGTCTAATTATAGATATTATATTGCAAATGGCTTTTGGGCCTGCTAATGGTATTACTGGTGTTATTCTTCTACTTGTTAATTATAACCAATTTGTTTGGGATGCCTTCCCAGTTTTCGGCTGTAATTGCTCTCCCCATTCCCTGACGGCTGTGACTCAGCAGAAACTCCGCAGTTTCGCTCAGGGATGAGGTTTCTCTTTGTCTCTCCTGCCAAGCGTGGCTGCAGACGCTGCCTGAGCGGCGTGGCTACTGCTCCCACCGCGCCGGTGGCCGCCGGAGGGGCCGGCAGGGATGCGGGATGCCGGGGCCGGTACCCACGCGGGGTTGGAAGTGGGACCACGGCAGCTCCGCGTCGCCCTGAGCGACCGGGCTCAGGCTCGGGATGCTCTGGAGGAGCCGGCTCAGGGCTGTGACCCGTGAACCGTCCCAGGATCCCGCCTGTGAAATCCCAGCGAGCTCCGTGTGGCCAAAGGCTTAGCCCGGGGAAGGGGGGAATATGAAAGGGATTGTTGTCTTTTTCTTATTGCTAAATTCTTAAGAAGTTTGCTCTTCTCCTCTGGCCGGCATCAACTGCAGATAAGTTATTTGGAAAGCGAGTATTTCAGCAGAACAGCCGCTCAAGTAGCCTAATACACACATTAGAGTCTATTTGCACTTAAAAGAAGTGGGAGGTATTAAATCAGCCCCTGGCCAGATAGGCATTGTATAAACAAGAGCTGTTAACTCCTACTTGATAGCGATGATAGCGAGGGAAAGCAAAACAGCCCTGCAGTGTCACCACCGGCCTGACACAACTTGTTGTAGGTCTGGGCAGAAAAAGAAAACAAACCCCTGCGAGTTCATGGCTGCGGGAGGGCGGCCGGCGGGGGGATGATCCCAAACCCTCTCCCGGCCCGGGAGCGGCTCCCGAACCCGCGGGGAGTTGCCAGCGGCCGGACAAGCGGTGGACGCGCTCATGGAGCTCGGGACAGGGCGGTGACCCCGGCCGAGCCCTCGGCATGGGGGGTTTCCATCCTGGATGCCGCTGCAGCGGCGCTGGGCCGCGCGCGGGGCCGGGGAGATGCTGCTGCCGCTGCCGAGGTATTAATGAAATTTATGAGTCAGAGCGAGCGAAAGAAACTGTTTTCAGCTGACTTCACTCACCACTTCCTCTCCTCGCCTTCGCCTCTCCCGGCAGCCCACTTATCTTTGCCTGGAGCGGTGCCCACCGCCCCTGCCCGGTGCCGCTCCCGGGAAAGGCCGGAGCGCTCAGCACCGCTCCCGCCGCAGAGTTCGCTCCCTCCCTCCCTCCCTCCCTCAGTCACTCAACCGCTCTCAAGTTGTTCTCTGTGGCTAATCAAATGTCAAAACAAGCTGCCCCTGTGATTTGGAGAGCTTTTAAACAGGAAGACATTCACCGCTGAGACACCAGAGCGCCGGGCTCTGCCGGCAGCGGGAGCTGCCCGAGCTCAGCGCCGCTCCTGGGAGCTGCTGGGCTCTTTGGGGTCTCCCTTTCGGGGGATTGTCACTGCGGAGCTGGTAGCACTGATCCCACGGCTCGCCCAAAACCAATGCTGCTGTCTCCCATGGGATTGGGGCTCCATCCATCCATCCATCCATCCATCCATCCATCCATCCATCCATCCATCCATCCCCTGGTGGGCAGCAGCAACACCCCCATCCCTGTGTCCCACTCTTGATTCTTACCCATGGTTTATAGCCTGACCCTAAACCAGGTGCTCTGGGGCTAAAGCAGCGTCCTCAGCTCTGTGCCGGCTCTGCAGCACTGGAGGATGGAGGGGACCAAACCTCAGGCGACAGCCTCAGCCTCGCTTCCCACCCCAAACCCTTCCTAAGCTCTGCGTTTGCTGCTCTGCCTGAGCTCTTGCTCAAACCTCCCCACCCAGCACCCCCGGGGGCCGTGCCACCCCAGCACCCCCCGTGCCCTCTGTGGGGCCGGGAGGCGGCTGCGCCCGCTGCCACCGCGGGAAGGACGCCGGGAGCAGACAGGCAGCGGCTTTGTCCCAGCGAGAGTCGGGGAGAGCGCCGCGGGTTTGTTTTTAGACAAATGAATGGATTTCAGTGTTTGACCAACACCGCGGGGAATGCCAGGCCCAGGGATTTGGCAGCTCTGGTTCCTGCGGGAGGGAGCAGCCCGCTGTCCCGGCTCTCCCCTCTCTCCCTTCTCTCCCCTCTCTCTCCCTGCCCTGTTATTTTATTAAATCATTAAAAGACACTTCTTTAGTAGCTCCAGAAATAGCATTTTTCATGTGGCTGGGGCTGCTCCCACCTGGAACCGGCACAAATCCTCCCCTCTCTCCCCGCTCTCCCCTCTCTCCCGGCGCTCCTGAGGGCCGCGACGTGCGCAGGGCCGTTCTGGGAAAAACGCGTGGCAAGGGAAGATCCAGCAAATCCTCGGGACCGCCGCATCCCGGAGGGCTTTGCCTGCCAGCCGGGAAGTTTGCGAAGGGCTTCACGCTCTCTGGAGCCAGGCAGGGCAGTGCCTGGAGCGGCGCGGCTTTGGGAGGGATGCAGGAATGGCTGCACCATCCCTCCCGAGCCCGGCCTCGGCACGGCCTCGGAGCGGCCCGGGAGCAGCCGTGCCAGCCCCACGGGAATGCCAGGAGTTTTCCGTGGAGGGCTCTGGCACAGGCACTTCCCTGCTCCGGTGCTCGGCGTGGGGCACAGCTCAGCCCAGCCTGGAGTGGGAATTCCCAGGGGAAAAGCCGTGGGAATGACAGCCCTGCGCCCCAAACAGCCCCAGCCTCGGAGAGGGCAGGGCCGGGAGCTGCCGTGACCGGGGCCCCGGGTGATGCTGCCGAGCCCGGCCTGCGAAACGGCCCCGACCAAGAGCCCAGCCCAGCTCCCGCTGAATCATCGGGGATAGAGGCAATCACCCGCCTCTGGAAGGGCAGCAGCTGCTTTTCCCTGTGGTATCTGGGAGCAGGTAGGAGTCAGGGCTTTCCAGTCAGTGTAAAATCACAGGATCATGGAATTCTGGATGGTTTGGGTGGAAAAGGACATTAAAGCTAGTCCCATTCCACCCCTGCCATGGGCAGGAACACCTTCCACTGTCCCAGGCTGTTCCAAGCCCTGTCCAGCCTGGCCTTGGGCACTTCCAGGGATCCAGGGGCAGCCACAGCTTCTCTGGGCATCCTCTGCCAGGGCTTCACACCCTCACAGGGAACAATTCCTTCCCAATATCCCACCTCACATGCCTGGGCTGTCCCCCCACAGCCCGGTGCTCTAGGCCTGGAATGTGGGTTTGGGAGGCACCACCCAGCACCCAAGTGGTGTTTGCTGCTCCGCTTGGCACCGTGGGCAGCCCCTGCTCTGGAGCTGCCCCAGTCTGGGACAGATAAGGGAGTTACAGACCAGCTCTGGGGGGTGACGGAGCTGTTTGCAGGCAGCTCCTGGCTCTGCCCAGCTGGGATTCCAGGGCAGCCACAGATACCCCAGAACATTCCAGGTGCTCTGCCCGGCTGAGACTCCAGGGCAGCCACAGATACCCCGGAACATTCCGGGTGCGCTGCCCTCGGAGCCTGCCCAGCTCCCAGCCCAGCCAGGTGAGACGTTCCAGCTCTGCTCCGGTTGTGTAACAAGCCCGGGGCTGAGCCAGGAGCCAAACCCACACTCCTGACCTGGCCACAGCTCGCCCACGGCGGGCACAGGCTGGGACACGCTCCACTCCGAGCTTCCAGGTGCTGCCCTGCACAGGGAACACGGGAATGCATCCACGGGACTCCCTCTCCTTTGGACACCTTTGATCCCGGCCTTGTGGCTGCCCGCCTTCGTGCCGTGGGTGCATTGAGTGGGACAAGGATCCAGCTCTGTTTCATGGAATGCCAGGATGGTTTGGGATGGAAGAAACCTTAAAGCTGATCCCGTCCCACCCCCCTGCCATGGGCAGGGACGCCTTCCACTATCCCAGGTTCCTCCAAGCCCATCCAGCCTGGCGTGGAACATTTCCAGGGATGGGGCAGTCACAGCCTGGGCTGGCAGAAGGGGTCCCTGGGTGGACAGGATGGCCTTTGAAGGTCCCTTCCAACCCAAACCATCCTGGGATTCTGGGATTCCAAGGGAAGAGCTGCTCCTCCCTGGTGCTGAGGCGGCCGCTCCGAGGGCTCTGTGGGTCACATCACCTCCTGTTCTGGCACCATCAGCCCCTCCAACAGCTCTGTATCCTCGGTGCCCGCTCACTGAGGGGGTTTGGAACCCAACTTCCACGGCCCCCAAACCCAAGGGAAAGAACAAAGGATCAAATGATGCCCCTGGAGCAGGAGGAATTCCTGCTTGGATGGTGAATGTTCCTATTTCTTGCTTTAAGAGAGGGCAATGAAAGCTGCCCGAGCCAGCGTTTATCAGGGGTGCCTGCAAAGGGGCACCAGACAGCCCCAAATAAAGCCCCAAATAAATGGGATTATGGCCCTGCTGTTCCACCTTCGGATGCTCCCTCACCCCGTCCCTGTGGGTGAGCTCCGAGTGACCGTCGGAGCCGTGAGGAGCCTTCCTGGGCCCCTGTCAGCTCCATCATTATGGACATCCCAGGCTGCCTTGGAAAACCCTTCCCGGATGATGCGCTGGAGGAATCCGGTCTGGACATCAGAGTGGCCTCGTTCCCGCGCTGTTATTTTATTAAATCATTAAAAGGCACTTCTTTAATAGCTCCAGAAATATCATTTTTTCATGTGGCTGGGGCTGCTCCCACCTGGAACCGGCACAAATCCTCTCGCAGGTTCAAAGCCGTCTGGCTTCTCCTGCTCCGCCGGGAATTAGGGATAATTGGAACGAGCGCGTTTAAAGGAGCGCGAGGTCGGCGGGGCTGACACCGCGCGGTCCCTCCCGCCGAGCCCGAGCCCCCGGCACCGGCACCGGCCCGGCCCGCGCTGCCGCAATCCCGCGGGATGATTTATGGCCAAAGCCCTGGCGAGGGACGGCAGCCGGGCCGAGGACGGCCCCAGAGCCCGCAGCCTGTCCCGACACGCCGCTGCTGGGGCGCGGAGATTAAAGGCTCCTGCTCGGCAGCGGGGAAATGCAAATGCTCCTGGAACGAGCTGTTAATTGTCAAACCGCAGCATTTCGGGGTAATCATCCCTTGTGCGGCTCAGAGCAGGCCCGGAGCTCCCCGGGAATGGGCTCCGGGACAGGAGGATGTGTCTTGTTTATGGCTGCGGCGGATGCAAAGGAGCGGGGAGAGAAGTGGGAATGGGGGGGAAAGGGAAATTGGAGAAGTGAGAAAGGAGAGCGGCCGGGGGGACAGCGCTGGTGGCCGTGGCTCAAATCCCATGGGGATCCCATGGAGAGGGAGACCTTCTGATGGAGACGGAGGTGGGGCGGGGGTGGAGAGGCTCAGCCTGCTCCTGGGAAAGGCTGATCCCATTGGGAATGGCCCCGGGGATGGCACGGAGGCTGTGGAGGCTCCAGGACCTCTCCCCGAGGCCAGGGCTGATCTCAGCCCGTTGTCACCACGTCCAACCACGGCTGTCGCTGCCCCGGAGCTTTGAGGCCCCATCAGGAGCTGCTCTGTCCCTACCCTGCCCTCCTGGGGCTGAGCCCCGGTGTTTCCTACCGGGAAGAGGAGGGAGAGGTGTCCCAACCCAGCAAGAAGGGACCCCAAAGCCACCCTGGGACAGAAACCTTCAAACTGCCCCAAAGGGCGGCCGTGGCCCCGGCACGGCAGCCCTCGCCGGCACCTGGCGGGTCCCTGAGTGAGGAACACCTTCCAGAGCATCGGGATGGTTTTCTTCCCTGGCTTTGGGAAGACAGAGACCCCCCCGGGCGGAGAGCGGCTCCTTCAGAGCCGGGTTTCAACAACCAGGAACTCGTGTGTGTCTTGGACTGGAATCCAGTGCGGCTGGGGCCATGTGCAAGATGTAATTTAAGCTCCAGCTCCGGGCCCAAATGTTCTCCAAGTGCGGAGGTTTTGGCACCGAGGGTTTGGTTTGGTCCCAGCTTTCATGGCAAATTGAATAATCACAGGAGGGGGAGGAACGGGGAGAGAGCAAGAGAAAAAAACCCCAACAACTCTCGACAGTTCTTCCAAAAGTGGAAAGAACCAAAACACATTTTGGCTTCCTCAGCCCTGAGCCGGAGTTATTTCCCTCTAGATCTGGAACAGCCTTTCCAACAACCTTTTTTCAATTTAGCTTTTTATTAAAATCAAGCCGTGCCCTGGCAAATCCGTGCGGAGCTGCCTCCTGCCACGGCCGTGCCCGGCTCTGCAGCTCCTGCTCGTGCTCCTGGCACCCCAACAAACATTCCCAGCCCTGCTCCCGAGGCCTGGGGGGGAGCGGCTGCCCGGCAAGCACGGCCAGAGACCCCCGGGCACGCATTTCAATCGCCTACTGTTGTGCTGACTTTCTGGCCTTGTCTGTCTTTTAATTATTCCCATGTTTACAGTTTGCTGCGGCTTACAGGATTTTTCCCCTCAAAAGCCTGTTTTCCTGACAATTAGCCCTGCTGGCTGGAAAAGCACGGGTGAAGAGCTGGAGGTGGAGCTCAGCACCAAAATCCAAACCTCCCTCGTCGCTCCGGCCAGCCCCAGTACAGCACTGGGAGCAGCCTTGGTTCAAGAGCGGGCTCAGGATCAGCCCAGGCTCAGGTTGGACAGGGCTTGGAGCAGCCTGGGGCAGTGGGAGGTGTCCCTGCCACGGCAGGGGTGGTGTTGGATGACTTTAAGGTCCCTTCCCACCCCGACCATGCCAGGATTCCACCATCCCCCCCCCAGCACGCACCTGCAGCCAGAGACACCCCAGGTTCAAAGCCCAGCTGTAAAGCTGCCCCTGCGCCCCTGCAGGGAGAGTTTTGGGGTGCCGGGGGGTGTCGGGCACCAGCAGAGCCCCTCGTTAGGCAGCGCTTTCCCCGGAATGAGGCGGGGGGTTGCTGTTAATCAGCTACAAACGATTTAAGTCATTGGCCCAACCGCTTCGCTGCTGCTTTCGCGAGGAATTAGGCCTCCATAAAATCAAGCAGCATGAATCTCCAAGATTTACACGCTGCTTTCTTAACAGTTTTCAGTATATTTCAATAGTTAATAAAACTAAATGCTGCTTTGTGTAAAAGGTAATAGATTACAGTCGGGGGGGTTTTACTGGCACTCAGTGTGTTCAGCCAACACCTCATACGTTCACCTTGGAATCCACGGAAAGCACTTTGTGCAGATTAAAAGCAGATTTATCACAGATGTGCCTCAACATTATGCTTGGCTTGAACCATTAGACTCCTGGAGTTTAAAGGTTAGACTTTAATGACTTCAAGGAAGTCGGGTGCTTTTTAAAGCTTTAAATAAGCAGCTCGGATACTCCTGGCATTCCCAAACAGGGCAGACTGGTTACGGGCTGCTCCAAGGATGCAGAATTCCCACTCCAGAGTCTGCTGGGCACAGCCCTTTGAAGCAGGCACAGCTCAGGAGTTTAACCCTCATGCAAATTCCTGATAAATTATTTACCAGATGAAAGCGCTGCCCTGAAAACTTTGGTGGCGGAGCAGCTTCTCATCCCCACGGACGGGATGGGAGAGGTCGGCTGCGGGCTGCACTGCCTGAGTAAAGACCCTGGAACGGGGCATTAAATGTTACCCCACTCCACGGAAAGGGACACCTCCCGCTGTCCCAGCCTGCTCCAGCCTGGCCTTGGACACTTCCAGGGATCCAGGGGCAGCCACAGCTTCTCTGGGCACCCTGTGCCAGGGCCTCACCCTCCTCACAGGGAACAATTCCTTCTCCATATCCATCTGTCCCTGTTTCTGTCAGTTTAAAGCCATTCCCTGTGTCCTACCCCTCCATCCCTTGTCCCCAGTCCCTCTCCAGCTCTTCTGGAGCCCCTTTAGGCCCTGGAAGGGGCTCTCAGGTCTGGGATGTGTGTCCGGTCTCTCCCGGTACCCACAGGAAGATGCTCCAACAACAAAACGCCCCCAAACGAAGCAGGACAAAGTTTTTTGCAGGTTTTTTTTCCCCTCCCAGCCATAAACAGTGTGAAAATCCAGCAGAGCTTCCCCCTCGGAGCTCTCCTCCCATTCTCCGCAGTTTGTTCGCTGCCCTCACACACGGCAGATGCTGACAGCATCCTGAGCTTCGGAAGTCGATTGCTCGGTGGAGCTGAAAATGCCTCCGCAGGTATCCGGCTGATGGGCGCTCCTCGGAGGATGCGGCTGGAATGCCGAGGCAGGCGCGGCTGGACCCGGCCGCGGGCCAGCGGGAGTGGGACGTGCTCGGCGGTGACCAAAGGCTACGGCTGGGGATGACCACGGGGGCCGAGTGCTTGTTCTCCGGGGTGATAAAGGAGGAACCATTTATATTTAAAAGCCCTGTAAACCTTTGGCTCCCGGAGGAATGATTTGGGATGAAGATGGATCAGAGAACCACAGGGTGGCTTGGGTGGGAAGGGACCTTAGAGATTATCCCGTTCCATCCCCTGCCATGGGCAGGGACACCTCCCGCTATCCCAGGGTGCTCCAAGCCCCGGCCAAGCTGGCCTTGGACATTCCAGGGATGGAACAGCCACCACCTCTCTGGACAGCTTCTTCCACCAGCAAAGTCTGAGTGTTTCCCACAGTGGGAGAAGGCAGGAGCAGTGGCAGAGATGGAAGTGATGCCAGGGAAAGGATTCCACTTCCCTGGGAACAGTGATGGACCCCTGCCCCTGCCCTGGTACTGGCTCTGCACTGGGAGCCCAGAGTCCAGAGTGCCCAGAGTGCCCAGAGGTGTTGTGGTGCTCAGGGGAGACACCTGGATGAGCTCCCGAGGGGCTGCAGCCACGGCTCTCAAAGGAGTTTGCTCCGATGCTCCAGGAGCTCCCCGTGCTCCTCCGTGCGGGGTTTGTGTTCCCCCATCCCCGTCCTGCACCTCCCCCGTGCTGGGAGCAGAGCCCGGAGCTCTGCCCGGGCCCCGCCGAGCTCTGCCTGCGGCCGGAGCATCCCAGAGCTGGTGGTGGAGGGGGAAGATTCCGGCAGAGCAGCCGTGCGTGTTTGATGTGGTTTAAATTAACCTCGATTGCTGTCTAATATTTTAAAAAGACACTTTTTCTAACATGCGGGAATAATGTAGGAGAACTAATGTTCCCTCCTGAAATGCCTTTCAGGATCATGATAAAAGTGCACTTTAATCTGCTGTGAGAAGGCTCCGGGAGGGAGAGACATCACCTGGACAGGTGGAATCGTGGAATAAATACAATCATTAATGAGGAGGAAGAATTTGCATCTCCCGACTTCTCCACAACACCTGCTATGTTGTTTTTTTGGGTTTTTTTTCCAAGCAGCTTTGTTTCCTGAGGGTCTGGAGAACGCAGGGATTCAGGATTGTGGCCGTTATTAAGTGACACTTGCAAAGGCTGTAAAATGCCAGGGAAGCAGCGCCTGGGAACGGAGTGCTCCATTAAGTTTTCCCTATGAAATTAAGCACCTTTATTGCCTTAAATGAGAGTTACAGCCTAATGACGGCCCCATGCAAATCTGCAGCAGCATTCCCGAGCCAAGGGCTGCTTCCCACCGCGGCGGGCAGGGAGGTGCTGCCGGAACAGGGAACGGCCCCAGCCTGGGCCTTCCGTGCCCAGCGCCACATTCCAGCGGGAAGGAGCCTGGAACTGTGGGAACAGAGTACATGGGGTGCCAGGCATGGGGCAGGAGGGGGGTGCTGGCTGTCCCCAGCCCCACACAGCCGGAGGGTTCCCAGGACAAGGGACAAATCCTGGTCCTGTGTCCCCGTCCCAGCTTCCCACAGAGGCTTCACCAACTGGGATGGTTCCCAGCTCACCCCACGGACAGCGGCTGCTACGGACACTGCCAGCAAGCTGTGGCCATCCCCGGTGTCACCCCCAAATATCAGCATCACCCCAAATATCAACATCATCCCCAAACATCGGCATCATCCCCAAACATCAGCATCATCCCCAAATATCAGCATCATCCCTGAACACTGCCACGATCTCTAAATATCAGCATCATCCCCAAATATCAGCATCATCCCTGAACACTGCCACGATCTCTAAATATCAACATCATCCCTAAACATCGGCATCACCCCCAAATATCAACATCATCCCCAAACATCGGCATCATCCCTGAACATCAGCATCATTCCCCTGCTGGACAGGAACTCCAGGTCTCAGGCAGGTCCTGAATAGTGTTCCCTGTCAGGGGTCCCAGCTCCTGGGCTGTGGTCCCACGTCCCAGGCAGGAGCTCCATGTCTCAGTTTGGGGTCCCAGACAGGAGCTCCATGTCTCAGTTTGGGGTCCCAGTGTGGCTTTCCCAGTGCCCAGGAGCCCACGGGCGGCACAAATCCCACACGGAGTGAAGCCCAGCACGGCCCCAGCGGCGCCGGCCGGAGCTCCTTCGACGTTTCCTTAACTCACCGGGCGATAAAAACCCAGGAGGAGAAGTGAACAATAAAAACGGGGAGCATTCCTCGGCGATGCCGCCGGGAAGTGCTGACAAAGCTGCTGCTGCCGGAGCGCAGCGGGAGCGGGAAGCGCTCTTTGCTCTGCCTGTCTCCCGCTGAACGAGGCTCGGCTCTAATGGGCTCGATACCTACAACGCGCAGCTGACAACAAAGATGTTCCACTAAACCTAACACGAGAGGGAAACAGCTCCAGCACACAGTGAGTAATTAGAATCTAATTAATTTGCATTTCACAAGAGAGGCAGAGATGTCAGAGGGAGAAAAAAAAAAAAAACACCACCTCCCCGAGATTAAAGGGCTGGCGGAGGAGAGCGAGGGGTGACTTGGAACACTCCCCCCGCCGGGGCCGCCGGAGCCGGGCGGGATGAGCAGGATTAAACGGGAGCAGGTGGGAAGATGACAGGTCTGGGAGCTGCGGCCAACAAAGGTGGCTGCGGGTCAGCAGAATCGCGCTGAAAATACCCAAACAGCAACTTTTCCCGGGGAACAGCATCCCCGGCCTCGCAGGCTCCTTCCTCCCGCTGCTCCGCGGCTCTGCCACAGGAACCGGAGGGGGAAAAAGACAAAAGGTGACGGTGTGGGGCCAGGATCCAGCCGGGAGCTTGGGAAAGGAGCAGCCCCCGGCCCCGGCAGCGCCTTCCCAAAATGAGTGCTTGCAATATGTTAATCCCGATGTTCCCACCCCATTTCCTAACGCTGGCTGCTCCCGAGAGGCGAAGCGTCCCGGAGCTGCAGAACATCAAGGGAAGATTTACAGCTTGTTTCCATCATGATGGCACCAGGCGGGAGATTTCGCTGTCGGAGCTGCTGGCGCAGCCACGGGAGCCCTGGGGAAGAAAAACAACCCTCACTCCCCGGGAGCGCTCCGTGATTGTCATCCCTGCTCTTCCCTGCACTCCTGCCTCATTCCTATATCCCTGCCTCATCCCTGCCTCATCCCTTCCTCATCCCTGCTTCATTCCTACATCCCTGCCTGCATCCCTGCCTGCATCCCTGCCTCATCCCTGCATCCCTGCCTGCATCCCTGCCTGCATCCCTGCCTCATTCCTACATCCCTGCCTGCATCCCTGCCTCATCCCTGCCTCATCCCTGCCTGCATCCCTGCCTCATCCTGGCCTCCACATCCCAGCTCCCTGCCCAGGGAATCGGACCAGGGTTGGGATTTCATAGAGTCATGGAATGGTTTGGGTTGGAAGGGACCTTAGAGCCCATCCCATCCCACTCCCTGCCATGGGCAGGGACACCTTCCACTGTTCCAGGGTGCTCCAAGCCCCAGTGTCCAACCTGGCCTTGGACACTTCCAGGGATCCAGGGGCAGCCACAGCTTCTCTGGAGAACCTGTTCCTCACAGGGAACAATTCCTTCCCAATATCCCATCTATCCCTGTCCTCTGGCAGTGGGAAGCCGTTCCCCCTGGTCACTCCATCCCTGGTCCCAAATCCCTCTCCAGCTCTCCTGGAGCCCTTTTAGGTCCTGGAAGGGGCTCTGAGCTCTCCCTGGAGCCTTCTTTTCTCCAGGTGAACATTCCCAGCTCTCTAAAAGTTTGGGGATTTTGGGGAAGGGGAAGTGGGTGCTGTTCCTGGAATTCCCTGCTCTGGGCCAGGAGCATCCATCCCAGCCAGGGAGGAGTGAGCCGCAGCCAATCTTTCTCCCCGCTCCCCACCGGAGCTCCCTGAACCTTTTCCCTGGGCTCTGCACATCCCTGCCCTTTGCTGTCACTGTCGCAGCCCCGTGCCACGTCGGGGACGAACACGTGGGAGGGGCAGCGACACGGGGCCGTCCCCGGAACCAGGGGCGAGGCAGTGCCGGATGCAAACAAAACCCCAAAGCAGCCGAAGCCAGATGCAGACCCATGCAAATGGGGAGCCTTGTGCAGGCAGCGGGGCTGGGGGCCCGGGGGACACGGGAGGATGGGGGGCACAGGGGTCCCCAGTGAGCCCCAGAGGAGCCGGCTGCAGGATGGAGATGGGGAAATCCCCCTGGGAAAAGGGGTCACGGTGCAGGGAACCCCTCGGAAGGGCAGGGAGAGCGGCTGGGAGCAGCTCTCCAACCCCAGCTCGAGCTTCCTTCCTGCAGCGCCGGGATCGGCTCCCAGGGCCCCTCCTGCCCCATGGCAGGGCCATTCCAGCACCAAGAGCTGCTCCAAGGTTGTCTTCCCTTTTTTCTTGCCGATGCCTTGCCCTCCAATCGTGGTGTGTTTGCAGCACCAAATCAGCTCTGTAAACATGCCGAGGGGGGATTTATTTTTCTTGAAAGCAAAATAACTAAACAGCACATCAGAGGGAAGGCATTTAACTCAGTCGGCTCCTTTCTTTTGTTGGGAATCAAAGTGATGATGATTTGAGCAGGTTTCTCCCAGGCATCCCACCCCGGTGCTGGGAAAATGCAGCAAACGCAGCTCGAGCTCCATCGGCTCTGAGATTTGGGGTGCTTGGGGACAGGAGATAAGGCTCTCGCCATTCCTGCTGTTCCCACATCCTGGAGGGACCACAGGCAGCACAGCTGGCTGGGCGCAGTGTGGCTGCACATCCCGGCACAGGGGAGGGATGGGAGGGATGCTGGGACTGGGAACATCCCGACGGGAGCGTTTTTAGGACTCCATCCTTTCTTTCCTCCCCAGGCAAAACAAACCAACCCCAACCCAACCCCCTGGCACCAAAGCCGGAGCTTTTCAGCGCACGCCGCTCTCCCTCTGCCCCATCCCAATCCCCAGGCACAGAGCCACCGGGATACAGCTGGAATTTGCAGCGTGAGCGCTGCAGTGGCACTGCCGCGGTGGGATGAGGTTGTGAGTCACGGAACCACTGAAACCAAGGGCCTGTGCAGCTCCCAGGCTGGGAAAGGCACACCCAGGAACTCTTTTCCCCATGGAAAGCCAGCGGCTGATGGGATCCAGTTCAGCAAAACCAGCTGGAGCCTCCTGCCCCGAGGTGCTCCCTGCCCCGCGGCGTCCCGGGGGCTGCAGAGGGGCAATTCCGCCTTGCCAGCCCCTGCAAGCCACCAGCACATCCCATCCCTGGGAAAAAGGGGGACGTGGATCTCTTGGAAGCACCACATTCCAAAAAATGTGCAGATGTGGCACTTGGGGACATGGTTTAGGGGTGACCATGGCGGTGCTGGGCTCAGTGACCTCAGACGGCTTTTCCAGCCTTAGCTATTCCACGATTCCATGATTTGGCAAGGGACAGGCGTGGCTCGCTGTGCCTTTGCAGTGCTGCAGTGCCGGTGGCTCATGCCCGAGGAAGGTGACGTGGGGGCAGGGCCGAGCCGTGCCAGCCCCGGGGACAGGAGAGGGTCAGGCATCACTTCCAGGATGTGCCACGCTCCAAAGCAGCTCCCCAGAAAGTTGTCAGAGGCGGCAGCTGGAAAAGACACCGGAAAAATCCCAGTGCCAGTCCTGGCCCAGCTCCAGCGCCGTCCTTCAGGGCCATTTGCAAACAAACCGGGGAAGATGAAAGACTGATGCCCGTCTCTCCCGGCAGCAGATCCAGCCCCTCCCCTGGGATTCGTGGCTCGGATAATTCATTGTTCCCACCTCACTTGTCACCGTCGTGCTCCGGAGCAATCAGGGGTGAGAATTCCGGGAGGTTCCCAGCTCGCCGCTGTGATTCGCCTGCAGATTTGTCACTTCACTAAAGACCCAAATTACACCCGTTTAGGAGCCGGCTCCGCTGCTCGAACCTGCGCGAGCTCCTGCCGGGATTAAGGATTCGCGGCGGTAATTATGGAAATGGGGATGTGCAGACGGAGAACTGGCAGCAGGAGTGGTGCTGAAACGTCTATTTATAGTTCGGGGGGAAGAAAATAAACCTCGCCTTCTCCAGGCAAACAGATGGGCTCGGCGGCAGACGGGTTCAGGGGGAGGAACGGGAACGAGGGGAAGGAACGGGAGTCAGGCACGGCCTGGGAGCCGGTCCCGTGGGAGTGGGTGCTGGCAGGGAGGGTGGGTTTGGGGCTGGGCACCTCGGGGGCACCCCGTGCCCTCAGTGTCACCCCCTCCAGCCCCGAGGGACGGGCTGGGAACCTCGCCCCAAGCTCAGGCTGCCAACCAGCCTTGTTCTGCCCCAAATCCAGCCCCTGGGATGCGGGAAGACAGCCGGGATAAGGAGCTCCTGGGGAGCTTGTGGGGAGATATCCCCGAGCTCCGGGGCACCCTGAGCCCAGGGGCACCTCAGCCACCCCCTGCTCGAGGGGAGTTGGCAGCCTCAGGGGGGTCACCAGCTCTTGGGCTGCCCCTGAGCTCCCAGGGAGGATATCGGGGCGTCCTGGAGATCTGGGACACCCTGAATCCACGGCACCTCCATCACCCCCTGCCCGGGGGGAGCTGGCAGCCCAAGGGTAAGGGTCCCCAGCCCTCGGGCTGTCCCACGGCCACGAACCCCAGGCTGAGCATTCCCAGCTCCTCCGAACACCCCTCGTGCCGAGCAATGCCTCCATCCCGTGGGGAAAAGCAGAGGAGCCGCCCGGGGGTCAGCAGAGCCCCCCCAAACCCATCCCTGGCACGGCCCCCCCGCACTCAGCTCCCAGCAGGATCAAGATTTAGCCGTGGACCCGCGTGCTGAATTCCAGGGGCCGTCAGGCGGCTCCGGGAGGCGTTTGGAGCAGACAGATTTATCCAAACCCTCCCGGCTCCGCAGCCCCACGCGGTGTCTCTGACACCCGGCGAGGAGGGAATAAATCAGCGCTCCCTCCCTCCCCACCACGCGGAGGTTTCTCCCAGCCATGCTCCGGGCGGGAGCACGGAGACTTTTATTTACCGCCGAGTGCAAACAAGAGCCCCGGAGCCCCAGGGGACGGTGCCTGGCTGTGAGTGACGGTGGCGGCCACCCCGGCTGGCTCCGCCGGGAGCAGGGAATCACCGGCAGCATCCGGCCCAGCCCCCTGGAATCATGGAATGGCTGGGTTGGAAGGGAGCTTAATCCCATCCCATCCCACCCCTGCCGTGGCAGGGATACCTCCCACTATCCCAGGGTGCTGCGAGCCCCGTCCTTGGACGCTGCAGCCAATTCTATGGAAAACCTGGGCCAGGGCCTCCCCACTTCCCCAGGGAGGAATTCCTTCCCTATTTCTCACCATATTGATCCGTCCTTCCCGCGCGGGCCCTGTTAGGATGGAAAATTGCTGAGCTCCCAGCACAGCTCCGCTGCCAACGAGGATTTGTGGTGTTCAATAAATATTATTAGAAAAGTGCAAGATAATAATTATGTCAATTAGAGGATGGGTAATTGGGCTTGCAGAAGAAAAGTGCTTTTCTCCCTAATTGCTGGGGCCATGTGCCTGTGATTGCATGTGTGGCTTCCAAAAATAAAAGGGCAGCCGGCAAGTGGGAAAAGCACTTTTGTTTTCCCAATGAGCTCCGTGGCGGGAATTGCGGGGCTGGATTGCAGGGAGGGAGGAGCATCCACTGGTCCATCCCTGGTCTGGGGGGGAGAAGGGGACCCAGAACTGGGGGAGAGGGGTCCCTGGAACTCAGGGGAGAGGGGTTCCCAGCATAGAGCTGTTTGGGAATCCCAGGGCACAGGGAGCTCCGTGCTCTCTCCAGATCCCTGGGACCAGACCCTCCCTCAGCAAACATTCCCATGGGGAAGGGGAGCCACCATCCCCCCTGAATTAAACCCTCCAGAAGCTCCGACTGGAGCTCCAACAGAGACTTCCCCACCCAGGCATCCAACCCGTTTTCCTCCCCCTGCCAACCCCTTTCCCAACAGCCAAATCAGCCCCCAAATATGCATTTAGCTTCAGCATATTCCCATATTCTGGAAATCCGTCGTGAGCAGGAGGCTGGCTCCAAGCCCTGAAGGTCTGCAGGGCAGGAGGGGGAAGGGCTGTAAGCAAAGCAGGCGCATCCATTTCAAACAGGAGCTAAAAAAAAAAATATTAATTTTCATTTTCTTTTGGCTGCCTGGGGGCCGCTGGAACATATGCACAGACAAGTTATGCAGAATTCCCGCATGGAAATGCGCTGGTTGGCTCCTCTGGGTTTGTCATCTCATCCAGAAAAATCTGCCGGGCTCTTCCCTCCCTGGAGGGCTGTCCTGCAGTGTCACCGCTCCCAGGAGGTGACACTGCGAGGGAGCAGAGCCCTGGTGGCTCCGGGTCAGGTGAACCCTGGAGCTTCCTCCTTTTCCCGATCCCAGGCTGGTTCCTCCTGGTGCTCTCAACTCTCTCCAGTGTGGAGAGGCTGTCCCGACTTGGAATTCTGGACGCTCCTCCACTGGCAGATGCCACATCCCTGGAAGAGTTCCAGGCCAGGTTAGACAGCACTTGGGGTGACCTGGGCTAGTGGAAGATGTCCCTGCCCGCGACGTCTGAATGTCCCTTCCAACCCAACTCATTCCAGGATTCCGTGATTCCCAGTGCTCCTCTTGGATGGCAGCTCCCATCCAGGAATCCCAGACAGCTTTCCAGGCTGCATCCAGGGTGATGCCTGGGAATGGTCCCGCATCCAGGGTGATGCCGGGCCTGGCACAGATGGAGACCCCACGCCCAGAAATCCCGGGGTTTTCCACCAGTTGTGGTAAACATCCACAAAAATCCTGCCCTGGAGAGATCCAACCACAACCACGGCAGGAAACCAGGGATAAAGCAGGGATAAAGCAAAGCCCCAGCTGGTGCTTCACCCTCCAAATGCGTTGGTTTGAGCCACTTCCAGAAGCCAAAGGTCTCTCCCAGCCTCTTGGATCCAACACACCAGGATGTGTTATCCCAACCGCTGTTTTCCCTTGCATAATCTCCATTATTTATGGTCATGAGCTCCTAATTGTCCCGGTTATCTGATAACTGAGGGGGGAAAGGGTGGGGCAGGGAATTCTTGGCAGGGCACAGCTGTGCCCGGCCTCAGCTGCAGCTTTTGGAAAGTCTTCCCAGTGGGAGATGGGAACCAGGAGGCTCCAGGGAACTGGGAACACCCTTGGATTCACCATAATGAGGATTTCTGAGACAGAGATTGCAAAGATGAACCCAATCCACGACTCAGGTTCTTCCATTATCCCCTCTCTGGACTATTTCCATGTGGAATTGAACAGGCACGGAAAAAATACAGCTTTAGTCTTCTCCTGAGCTTCCTTTCGGTCCTGACATTGCTGCTCCACCAGTGCCCTCCTGGGAGCATCCCAGCAGCTCCAGCAGCACTCCCTGGCACCATCCAGGCCTGTTTAAATGGCAAGAAGGTGGATTTGGGTGGGATATTGGGAAGGAATTCCTCCCTGTGAGAGTGGTGAGGACCTGAGGTTTCCCAGGGCTGCCCCTGGATCCCTGGAAGTGTCCAAGGCCAGGTTGGATGGGGCTTGGAGCATCCTGGGATAGTGGAAGGTGTCCATGGGATGAGCCATTCCAGGATACTCTATTTTGAGGCCAAACCTCCCATTTCCTGCTCTGAGTGGTCTGGGGGATGTGGGCAGGAAAAGCTCTTGGAGCATCTCCCGCCAGTGCCACGTGTCTGGAGTGGTGACAGCACAGGGACAGCAGCTCAGGGGACACCAGGGTGGGGCTGGTCCTTGGGAGATGGACTGGGATGACCCCGGGATGGGCAGGGACCCCTCAGATCCCCTTGCTGACCACAGCCATCCCCCAGGCCAGGTTCACTGGGCTCGGCCCCGAGCACACAATGCCCTCATTGTGTGGAAATCTGATTCATCTCACCCAGGGATAAAATTAGCAAACCAGCCTAATTCCCAGGAGCCTTGTTAAATCAATACAACACACATCAGGCAGGCCCGGCACAATGCAGGGCTCAGATAAAATTAGAACCAGTCCCCCTGGGTGGGTTGATATCAGCTCTGCAGTTCGGAACTGGCAGGTGCTTGTGCATAATTTATCAATTACAAACAATTTAATTCACCCCGAATAGTGAGCAGCGGGGCAGCTCTTGATGAGTTAAGTGACACAGGTGGTGAAGGCTGGCGTGGACTTGCAGGAGAACCCATCCAAAATTGGGTTATTCCAGAGGCTGGGAAGGGTAGGGACCGTGGGGGGCTCTCTTGGGATGGTCCCTGCCCTTCAGGGTCCCAAGGAGGTCTTCAAAATGTTTGGATATTCCTGCTGTGGGTGAAGACACAGATGGGCCGCAAGGCCGGGAATGTCAAAAAGAGATCCAAGGCTCCCCCAGAAGGCCCCTGGAGCCAAGAATTCCCAGCGCTTCCAGCCCTATCTCTCTGTCCCAGCAAGGGAAACTTGAGGAGGTTAAGGGGAGGTTATTTCAAGGAACAGAAGTGACAAAAATCAAAAGCCTTTCTGCTGCGGAGAGGAGCCTTCAGAAGGCTGGGAAGCGTTTCCTTCCTGCAGCCCTCTTTTGTTCCTCTGCCCATCGCCCCCAGCCGGGGCTCGCTGGTTCTCACCGGGAACAATGGGAACGGCTCTGGGAGAGGGCCGGCGGAGCCGCACGCCAGGATGACACCCTTCGGAAAGGCCTTCCTCCCTCCCCGTTCCCGGAGCGCCGGGATCTGCTCCCTGGCTTTCCTGCTGCCTCCCGCAGATATTAAAGCCAAGAAGTTAAGTGGTGCATAATTATGGCATTGTAGTTGCTAATTATAATCCCACAATGAGATCAGGGCTGCGCAGGGACGGCCGCAAAGAGCTGAGGGTTTGGAGCAGGCTCAGTCCTGAACCCTCGGAATTCCTCATTAAAGCCAGGAGAACTCACAAGGAGGGGTCAGGGAAAGGGAGAGGCGGATAAAACCCAACCCCACTCACCTCCTCCCAACCCGAGTGCCCAGGGATTGGCTTTGTGGAGCCTCCAATGGGGTAAATGTTATGGAGCTGGTGCAGAACCCATGCGGCATCCAGGCACAATCCAAGGAATGTCCAGGCACAACTCATGGAGTGTCCAAGCACAGCCCACGGATCATCCAGGTACAATCCAAGGAATGTCCAGGCACAGCCCCTGGAACATGCAGGCAAAGTCATGGACCATCCAGGCACAGCCCATGGACCATCCAGGCACAATCCATGGAATGTCCCAGCATGGTCCATGGACCATCCTGGCACAATCCATGGAATGTCCCAGCATAATCCATGGACCATCCAGGCACAATCCAAGGAGCGCTCACAGAGTGTCCAGGCAAAGTCATGGACCATCCAGGTACAACCCATGGAGTGGCCAGGCACAGCCCATGGATTATCCCGGCCCAGCCGAGCCCGGTGCAGCCGCACAGCTCTGGGTGCAGCTCAGCCCTCTCCAGACCTCCCAGCCCGGCTCCCTCCCCATCTGCTTCCATCCCTCTCCGGAGCAGCCTAATAGCTCCGTGCCTTCCCCTCCCGGGAGCTGATTTATGGGGTAATTTGTTCCTCCCCGGCGGTGCCGGCCGCGTGGCAGCCGTGTAATGGGATGATGGAAGCTCCAGCCGCAGACTACGGGCAGGAAGATCTCGGCAAATGGGACCTGTCCAAACTCCGGGGCCCCAAATCGATTCACCGCAATTTCTGGGCTTTTTGCTCTGCTGGGAAAGGGAAGATAAAAAATATAAAGATGACAGTGATTCGCTGGGGCCTGACTGCTGGGGGAAGTCGGGATGGCGGAGGGAGCTGGGATGGTGCTGAGCCTGTGCCCAAATCCAGAGGGATCTTAGCCCAGGTTTGACGCAGACCTGTTCAGCCACTGCCCGATTTGGAGAACCCCGGGAACAGTGCATGCACGTGACCCAGGACTCAGCCACGCTAACCCCAGATTCCTGATGGATTCTCCAAGGATGCTCCGTGCTCTGCAGTGGGAGTTTGGTACCTGCTTTGGCCGGTGTGGCTCAGGGAGAGGGAAGGGAGGGGAGGGATGGGAGAGATGGAGAGGGATGGGAAATTAGGAGAAGGAGTATCAGCATGGGATCAGGGCACAGGGGATCTGCAGCTCCTTCCCAGGGCTGCTCCCCCGTGCCCAGGCTCTGCCTCTGCCATCCCCCGCAGTGCCAGCAGCGCTTACTGGGAGTTACTGGGGCCCGGTAAAGCCCAGGCTGGAAACCACAGCGTGCTCCATTCCCACTGGAATTCCTGTTTCTTCAGGGAATGACCCCGCTGCTGGAGCTGTGCGGGGAGCAGCGTGCATCACCGAGCCGGGGAGCAGAGCCAGGAGCCCGTGGAGGAGCGGGATCAGCCCCGGAGCCCCCCGGCCTCCAGCCCCTTCTCCACCCCCCAGTGTCCCTGCTGGGTCTGCGACATCCGAGCGGGACGGGGCTGCTCCCGGGACTGCAGCAGCCTCGGCCGCGGGCGCAGGACGGACCGGGAGCCGGGGGAGCTCGGCCCGGCCGGGGCGGGGCTGGGCTGGGCTGCATCCGGCATCTCCCACACTGATAACCATCGGCGGGCGTGTTCCGCAGCTCCGAGGGGATTAGCAGGGATGTGCCGCTGGATCCCGGGATGCGCCGAGCTCGCCCCGCCGCTGGCAGGCCCGGGTGGTTTTCGGGAGGTTGGGATGCACGATAGGGATCAGCCACAGCCCTCGGTGAGGCACCGGGCGCACCCTGCCCGGGCACGGCCCTGCTGCGCCATTCGCAGCTCCCCCAGCCGAGGCCCGGGACGGCTCTGGATGTGCCCCCAACCCCAGACCCACCCGGGATAACCCAGGATAACCGCAGAAGGCCGATTTCAGGGAATCCCAGCGTGGTTTGGGTCAGAAGGGACCTCAGAGATCATCCCATGGGCAGGGACACCTTCCACCGTCCCAGGTTGCTCCAAGCCCTGTCCAGCCTGGCCTTGGACACTGCCAGGGATCCAGAGGCAGCCACAGCTTCTCTGTGCAACCTGTGCCAGGGCCTCAGCACCCTCCCAGCCAGGAATTCCTTCCCAGTATTCCCTGTGTCAGTCTAAAGCCATTCCCTGTGTCCTGTCCCTCCAGCCCTTGTCCCCAGTCCCTCTCCAGCGCTCCCGGAGCCCCTCTAAGCGCTGCTTTGGGCCTCAGCTCTCCGAGCACCGGCGCAGGATGAGCTGGCACGTATGGAAAAAACCCCTAATGAAGCCAAGGAGCGTTAATGAGCAGCTGGAAACCATCAACCCAAACCTGTTTTGGCTGCGGGTGCCGCCCCGACGTGCCAGACGAGCTGGGAGCTCCGGGGGAGGAGGAGGAGGCCGAGGCTGCCGCTGCCCTCAGGGCGCTGCGGAGATGAAACGGGGTTTGTAAATCCGCGTCTGCATCCAGGGCTGGGGAAGGAAGGGCTGCTCGGGCCGGGAGGCAGCACCCAGCACCCTGACTCACCCCCCGCTCTCCCAAAGGGCGCCTGAAACCCGCCCGCCGCCCTTCCCTGACGCAGCTTTACCCACCCGAAAAACAGCCGGGAAGCAAAAGAGAAAGTTAAATCTGATTTCAGCACTTTCTGCCTCTTTTTTTTTTTTTTTTTCCCCCTGTCTTTTTTCCCCCCCCTCTCATTTAATTCCTTGTTATTACTTTTATTAGCCTCGCTTCTTTGGCTGCGGGGCCTCGCACAGAGAAGGGAGTGTGGCGTGGGTGTTACCGGCTGCTGGCGCTCTCCCCGGCTTCAGAAAGAAATGCCAATTACTAATTTCATGGAGATAAGCCATCCTGAAGGAGGGGAGGGAGAAAAAAATAAGAGAAAAAGGGAAAAAAAAAAAAAGGAAGAAAAATATCTCCCGGCTTTGAAATGTGAAAGGCGCCTGCATTTATTTACTTTTTCATTTATTTATTTCTTTCTCTGCGGCTTGTGGGGGCACCAGGATTGCTCAGCTCTGTCAGGGGAGGGGTGGGAGCACCTGAGGGGCGCTGCTGGGAGATGGAATTGGCATATCCATGGATCCATACCCACGCACACACGTGAGCCTGCTGGGTGTGGATCCTGCATCCCGCTGGATGTGATACCCAACCCTGCGAGCCCCGGGGCTGGCACAGGCTCCCAAACCTTGTATCCCACCAGTATCCACCAGTCTCCCGCTCTCCGCAGCACGAGGTGACGCCTCTCCCAGCTCCTCCCTCCCGTCCGGCTCCCACAACCCGCAACCACCGAGGGCAGGGGCCGGGGAGGGAGAATGACGGTGCCCGGAATGAATCTGGGTGTAGTTTGCATTTTTATTGCTCCAGCCTCAGATTCCAGCCTACAGAAAGGTTTCAAAAAGGATTAGATGCCATAAAACCTTTAATAATCCTCCCACATCTTACGTTTAATTATTGTTTTTACACATGCGGAGCCAACACGCCTGGAGCGAGCAATCAAGGCTCGCACGCCACTCCTCCTGCTTCCCGGCTCTCCCGAGAGTCTCCGCCGGGATGAGCCGGGAGGTCTCCTCCTTCCCAAAAACACTCCTCCCCCACAGTCCAGCCTTATAAAAGCTCATCCCGGTGCAGTGGAGGTGCTCCATGTGCTCCATGGTGGGAGCTGGGATGTGGGATCGGTGCCGGAGGGAGCCCGCAGTGCTGGGGACACACATTCCATGTCCCCACCGGAGCTACTGAAATCGCTCCTGGCTGGGAACGGCAGAAAATCCTCGTCTCCAGTTCTGAACCGCCTGTTTGGGAGGAAGATTTTGTCACTAATTTGGTGCCATCGGAATCGTTGCTGTTTCTTTGGGGGGAAAGAAAAGAAACCTCAAACCTTAGGATTGTTTGCTTCATCTCACCAGCGTCTCCCTGAGCCCAACAGGCGTGGAGACCGGGAGAGAGGAAAATCACAGGATGTGGAAAACGTATCCAAATTGGGGTTTGGGGGAGTATTTAAGAGGCTGCATTATTCATAATAAACCATTTCAAGGCACCTGCTCTGCATCCTGAGCATCGGCCACAGGGGTGGCACTGCTGTCACACCCACAGGGACACGGAAACGCTCGGGGCCACGGGGCCGTGCTCCTGTGGGGACAGACACGGGGTGGGGATAAATAACTCCACTGGGCATTCCCTGATGAGGATAAGTAACTCCATTAGGCTCCCAGTGAACTGGTTTATTATTATTAATTATTATTATTGTCATTATCATTATTATTGCCATCGTAAGTGCTGCTTCCCCTGTTGCCTGCAGCATGACTCCATGGAGGAAGGAGTTTTCCCAGTTATTTCTGGGATGGGGGACCAACAAGCTCTTCTACTCCTGTGCCTGCTGGAATTCTCCCTGTTTCTTTAGGAATTTTCCCCGTTGGATCAGTGGTGGGCTGGGATGGCCTCAGTGTGGGGTCCTCTGGTCACCTCCCAGGTGAAGCAGAGCATGTCTCATCCCTGGAAGTGTCCCAGGCCAGGCTGGACCGGGCTTGGAGCAACCTGGTCCAGTGGAAGGTGTCCCTGCCCAGGGACGGGATGAGCTTTAGGATCCCTTCCAACCCAAACCGTTCCAGCTCCGGATCCCAGCCCCAGGAGGCTTCTCGGGGTGCAGGCAAAGCGCTGCCTGAGCTGCTCTGACCTTTCACCCTCCGAACCATCCAAAGTTTCAGTGATTCGGCCTCTGACTCATTGGTGAGGAAGACTTTTCTCACCACCAGAGCCGCCTCCCTGCGGGGACTTGGGTCCTGTTGGGGGTCTGTGCCCGGAGGCAGCCCCGGGGCCGGGCAGGGACGGGAGGAACAATCGGTCATTTCTTCGGGGCCCATTAAAATCCCGGCCGGACAAAGGCGGCCTGTGCTGCCCAGATGTTTTATTCATGGCCGGCCTGGGAGCACAAACAAGCCCGGCTTATCCTGCTGCCCTTTGTGCTCCGTGCCTGCGGAGCCGGGAACGGCAGAGCGGGGCCGGAGCCTCCCCGCCGGGGGTGGGGGAATTGCTGTGGCACCAGTGCAGCGGCTGCTCCCCCTCCCCAAGCTCAGGACAGGCTGGTTCACCCCGGGAGCTGCAATCCTTTCCCGGTTTCTCTGCTTGGTGGCACTTGTTCATCTGGGGCTCAGGACAAGGTCCCTCCGCCAGGCTCCTGAGGACACGGGGACAGTGCCTGCCCCCAGCAGCGGGAAAAGGCCACTGCAAACAAAGCAATAATGGAAGAGTCGGCCTTAGTCCCCGCCGATCGTTTCTGACTGAATATTAAACCCACCCCGATCTTCCCTTAATGCTCCATTTCCGCGGGTGTTTGTCTCGTTGGGGGCAGAGGATTCGCCCCCCTGCGCACACGCGGGGCTGCGGCACAACACGAGAGGAGCTGGAAAGGAACTTCTGGAGGGAAATAACTGCAAATTCAGCTGTTGGAAAGGCTGGAAATGAAGTTCATTCCCAGTGAGCAGCGATCCGGGGTGCTCGGGTCAGGAGGGGACATCATCCTCGGAGGGACAGAGCAGAGCTGCCCTGCGGGGGGACACAGACGGCTCGGGGTGGGAGACAGGGAGGGCTCAGGATGGGGCACAGGAACAACTCGGGGTGGGGGACACGGGTGTGACAGGTGGAGGACATGAGAGTCACATGGTGGGGACGTGGGTGTCGTGGGGCTCATGGAAGAACAGTCACAGAGCACCTGTTTGGGGATGAACCCTGGGATTTTGGGGCAGGGATCTCCCCCAGTAGCCCAGCCTGTTCTGCCACTCCGAGGAGCAGACATGGAGGTGGTGCTGGATGTGATCCATGCTCCAGGTGGGATGTGGGAGCCCCATCCGCCCTCAATCCCAGCCCGAGGGCGGTGGGGCAGCAGGGAAGGAGCAGACTGGGGTGGGCAGTGGGGGATCCCCCTCTGAGAGGCAGTGGAAGAGAGGCCACAAATCTCCATTTGCATCCCTGAGCTGCTGGTGCTCAGGGTGAGGAAGACCCCGCTGTCCATGGCAAAGCCAGATCATCCAAGGGCTGGAAAAACCAAAGCTCCTCTCCAGGCACGACTTTGTTTTCCTGCTCGAACCCAGGCTCCGCAGAATTCCCAGCATGTCCTGGGACGTGAGACGAGCAGGCACCGGGTGGGGGAAAAACTGGGGAAAAAACATCTAAAATTCTCTGGGATGTGACTGGGAAGGACTGTGCCTTCCCCCTCCAGAGCGGGGCTCAGCCACCCCTCAGTGACCCCACTCGGTGTCACCCTCGCAGCCTGTCCCTTCCCAAACCGGGATAACCCCGCAGGATGCGCGGCGGAGGAAGATGGGAGGCGTGCAGCGAGCTCGGGTGCCAGAAATACCAGAGGAATTAGCGAACTGGGCTGCAGCTCTCGAGTGAAACCATTGATTGGGGCAGGACTGTTCCCTGCCGTAATCCTCTGTCACCGGTGCTGCTGCAGAACTGAACCGTACCGGGCTCGGGGCCCAGCGAGCCCCGGGGCTACTGCTGGGGCTGGAAAGCCTCGCTCGTTGCCCAACGCGATTTGCAAATCAAGTGCGTTTCTTTCTTCGCTTTGTAATCGCTGAGCACTGGGAGCACTGGGAATGTCTCGCTGAGCGCCGTCTGGAGCTGAGGTGTGCCCGGCTCCCCGAGCCTTATCTGCTGCATCTCCTCCCGCCGGACACCCGCGCCAGGAGGGGAAGGGGATTTGTCCGGGCTTGAGCAGCTCTGGGTGATGCGGCTTTCGCAGTGTTGTGGTGGCAGTGGCAGACATGGACCTGCTCTGTCCCCTCCCTCCCGCGGGCTCTCAGGAGGGGACACCAAACGTGTCCTGTAATCCAAAGTCATTTCAGTCTCCTCAGGGAGAACAGGAGAGAAAGCTCCACCAGGACTCCGGCTCGCCCTGCTCCAAAGGCCCCAGAGGAAACAGCCTGTCCAAGGAACCACAGAATCCTGGAATTGTGGAATCACAGAGTGGTTTGGGCTGCAAGGGCTCTGGAAAATCATCTCGTTCCACGCCCTGCCAGTGACGCCTTCCACGAGACCAGGTTGCTCCAGCCTGGACACCTCCAGGGATGGGGCAGGGAGAGTGGGCACAGGGAAGTTTAACACTCCCGATATTTTTGTGAGGGACCTTCGCATGGACAGTGCTCAGAGTTTATAGAATTGGGTGACTCCAGAACAGACAGAGGAACGGCCTTCCCAAGGCACTGCCAGGGTGGCAGGGAAGGGACAAACGAGCTGCCCCTGGGGAGCTCCCTGTTGTTTATCGGGAACAAAAAAAAAAAACCTGGCGAAGAAGGAAGCTTGGAAAGAAGATGGAGCAAGTGCCAGGCGAGGGAGGCTCCATCCTGCCAGGAGCACCGGGAGTTCAGCTGGGCTCTGCCAGCCCTGGTGACACCCGGAGCTGCTCCCTTCAGCACCGGCGCTTGTGAGCCAACCCCTCGCTTTGGCCGCTGAGCTGAGGCACATCCCGGCTCCTCTCCAGGACTTCAGCCCTGTGCCTCTGGAAGTGCAGCTCTTTGGAAATTGCCCTTCTTGGGGCTTTTGATGTAGCCCGGGAGGAGGTGCGTGGTGAACGTTGCTTCACTGCTGTTTGTGCAACCTCGCTGCTGCAAATCCCTCATTATTCACGATGCTATCTCGCCACTTGATATGCAGAATAGCTCAGAGGTACCGTTGACTACATTTTTCCAGCTCTTTGATGTGCCAGAGATAACTCGTTTCTGTTTCGCAGCCATTAAGTTCGGTGGAAATCATTACACCACGTTAAACGCGGCGCTTGTTCTTTAATCAGCGCCCTTCTGGTTCCAGGCTTGGTGTTGCAACCTGTCAGACGTGGAAAAATATCCTCTGAACCCAGGTGAACAGTGCTGGAGGAAGTGAGAGCAGCTCGGCAGAGTTTCTGCAAGGTCAGAGATCCCAGGCTGAATCCTTTGGGAGATTCCAGCATCCCTGTGGAGGCAGCAGGGCTGGCGGTGCTGTGGAAGTGCCCCTGGCAGGGGCCAACTCCCCGCACATCAGACACGTGGTGGGTGCTAGAGCCACCCAGATCAGACCCCCCAACTCATACATCATCAAATCCTGGGGTGGTTCAGCTTGGAAAGCACCAGAACGTTCATCTCGTTGCCACGAGCAGGGGCACCTTCCACAGAGCAGCTTTCCCAGGGGGTCGTGCCCACCCTGAGGGCACAGGAGCACGGCCAGGATGTCCCACCCAGGAGGGCAGGAGGGAAGCAGAGTAGGGAGAGGCTCCCACAAAGCAGCAGCCCAGCAGCTCCAGGAAGGAGCCTGGCAGAGCCATGCTCTGAAATTCAGGAGGAATTTCTTCCTGGAAGGGGTGGTCAGGCATTGGAGTAGACTGTCCAGGCAGGTGGTGGAGTGACGTTCCTGGAGGTGTCCAAGGAAGGCCTGGGCGTGGCACTCAGTGCCCGGGGCTGGGAACAAGGTGGGGATCAGGCACAGCTTGGACTCGATGTTCTGGGAAGACTTTTCCACCCTGGATGATCCCAGGATTCCGTGCTCCTCACGGAGCCTCCAAAGCCGCGTGGTTTCCAAACACAGGTTGGATTTGCTTGGCAAAACCTCAAACCTCGAGAGCACGAGGGAGACCAGTGAAGATGGGAACCCCTGTGTCGGGGCAGGGCTGGGACCGGGCTGCCCACGCCGGGACAGGGCTGGAGCCTGGCCGGGCGCCCGCAGCGCCTGCTCGGCTCCCGTTCGCCTCTCGCCCTCCGAGGCTCCGGCGAGCCACGAGCCGCTTTCGTTTCCTGCTTTCCTGCAGCCTTGGCGTGTTTGGGGTGGCCTCGGTGTCTGTGACGTGAAAGCCCCGGTTATAAACACATCGCCCCCGTCTCCAAAGGCTTTGTGGCGTTTTCCTGCCTGCGCTCTCCATCCCTCTGGGAAGGTCGGGAGCGGGAGGAGCAGAGTGGCTCCGGCGGTGGCGGCGGAGCTGTTCCCTGCCTGGGGACGGCCCCCAGCGCGAAGCCACCAGCGCCTCCGGAGCCCTGCTCGGCTTGCAGATGTTTATCACGGCTTGCAGATGTTTATCGCGGCTGATACAGCTGCGCTGGCTCTTTGCACAAGAGGAAGGCGAGGTTCTGCAGCGCTGAGCTGATCCAAGCCCCGGTGGAGCAGGACCTCAAAGGGCTTTGGCATCTCTCATTCCCGGCGCTCCCGAGCACGTCCAGGACCTGCTGGCTGCAGACGGGCCACCGAGCCCCTCCCCGGGGCCGGGGTGCCCAGTTTGCTGCGCTGCTATTGTCACAGGGCAGCGCCCACGGCGCGGCTTGGGGTAAACACGGGAGCAGCCCGGTAATTACGGCCCTAATTCAGCCAAGCATCCCCACTTAGAAGGCACCTAAGCATGTGCTTAGAGATAATTACATGCTTAAGGATCTTTCCTGAATAAGCCCGGATTTAAGGCTGTGTTTGGTGTCTCCTGTACTTAACTGTGATTCAGCTAAACACCCCCCCTCCAGCCTAAACCCATCGGGAGGCGATTCCAGCGCTGCAAACCAAACCTCCCTGTGCCTCTCTCCGCAGGCTTGCTCTGGAGATAGGAAAACAAATTTCCTCCTGATTCCTATGGCTTTGTTTTCCTACTAGAGCTTCCCTTCCCGCGAGCCAGCGACTTCCAGGCTGTTGGGAACTGCAGGGACGTGAAATGGCTCCTCTGCCAGGCTGGGGGAAAAGCGAGACAGAAAGGCCTCGGTGGAAGGCGCCCTGCTGCAAGAGGCAGGGCTGCCCCAGCTCCTCTGCTCACAGTCACTTTTTCCACCACATTTGCATCTCTCTGCTCTTTTCTCGCTTTCCTCTCAGCAGTTTCTGCTCAGCCCCTGAGTGTGAACCCGGGGCTGTGGCTGCTGCTGGCTCTGTCCCCACCGGGGGGTCACGGCTGTGGCCGGGGCCAGACCCCCAGCAGGACCCACAACAGGCGGAGGTTGGACCCCAGAGCAGCAAAACTCACTGGGCTTGGTGAAGGATGAGGGGCTGGTTGGAACCAGCTGCCCCCGCTGTGGCTTCTGCTTTTAACATCATTTCTTTAACAAATCAGGGCAAGGCCTTGCAGGAGAAAAGGAGTTCGAGGCAGTGGTTTGGGTGTTCTGCTGCTGAAATTCCCCAGGGAGACATTCCCGGACCCAGAAATCCCAGCAGAGCTCCCCCTTCGGCTGCTTGATAATCCAGAAAGCCTGGAGACCTGCCTGGAATGCTGGCATTTTATCCAGCATTTCAGAGTCATGCAGGGGAGTTTCTGGCACACATCGCGTGCTGGGCCATGTGTGGCTCTAAACCCCGGCTCCAGAACGGGATGGGTCCCACCCCAGGCTGGGTCTCCATCAGGTGTTCCTGTGTCCCCCAGACATCCCTGCCTGGCACAAGGATGCTGCTCCCTCTGAGCACCACCTGCCCATCGCCTCGACTTGCGCTCTTCCCACTCTCTCCTTGGCCACTGACTTTTTCTGTGGGCCACCCATCCTGAATCTGCTGGTGATTCCTGCCTTAGACCAGTGGCTCATCCAGCATTCCCAGCCGGAATTGCCCAGGAGTGAGGGCTTCAAGTGCTCTGAGCATGGTGGGAGCTCCAGCAGCTCCCCCAGTGCTCCCCATCAAAGCGTTCCTCCATCCCTGTCCTCCGCAGCAGCACCTTCAGCACCCTGGAGCAGGGATAATCCCTCAGAGAGAGCCCCAGGTCTTTTCCAGGCTCCCTTCCCTGCTGAGGGACAGCCCCAGAGCCCATTCTTTGGTGGGCACATCCTGGGAGCTCCGAACAGCGGCGATCCTGCGGTGGAGCGTTCCGGATGCTGCCAGTGCCAGTGCCAGGCCCCTTCCCAGCGCTGCCAGCCCGGAGCTCTCAGAGCTGGATGAAGTTCTCCCGGCATCCATTAGCAACAACAAACAATATCAGCTCGCTCGTTGTTGTAGGCTGGGTTATTAGTGCTGCAGAAACAGCTCCCCGGACACCCCCGGAGCCAGCGAGATTCATCTGCGTCTCATTAGCACAGCCTTCCCCCTCTGTTTGTTCTGCTCAAATTAACTCTGCTCCCGCAAAACAGAGAGGGTGAACCGTCTTCGCTGCCTGGCACAGCCTGGCACAGCCCTGCACTGCCCATCCCATGGCTGGCCCCAAATCCAGGGGCTCCTGATGGATGTGAGGGACTGATCCCAAAGCCAGGCCTGTTCCCACAAGCTGTTCCATTCTCCAGCAGAATGCCCATTCTATCAGAGCTCGGAGCAGATCTGCGGGAAGAGCTGCATCCCAAGAGGCAGAAATGCCCTGGAGTGAGGGGCGGGCGCTGCAGCTCCTCTCTGCCACCCTGCATTTCCACCACCTCCCTCCACAAGCTCCCTGAAACATCACTGAGTCTCCTCCCTGCCTCCCTCCCTGTCCCAGTCCCCTCCTGACCAGGACATTTCCACCCTTGCATCCCACACGGCCCCATTCCCAGGGAGAGATGCTTGGGAGCATCCCTGGGTAGGACCTGCCTGCTCCTCCTGCCCACACGGCACCTGCGGCCTCCTCCAGCCCGGGCTGGGTTCCAGGATGGTTTCATGGCTGGGTCCCACCAGGAATGACTCCGTGGCCCCCGGGAATGTGCCCCCGGAGCAGAGGTGGCACCGCTGTGGGTGTGCAGGGTGGGAGATGAGGAGCTGGGGTGGGATGGGGCTTTCCCGAGTACGGCACACAACCCAGGGAATTTCGTGTTTGTACTCACATGTCCTTAACCCTGTGGAGCCGTGAATGCTCCTGTAAAATTACATCTGTTCCTCGTCAGGCTCAGCACTTCCCTTCGGCTGCCAAAGCCGCCTGGATATTTATAAAACAAGCCAGAGCCAGCCCAGAGCCCAGGGCCCACACAGAGCACGTCTGTCAATCACAGTGAGAGAAACACGGATGGAAATGTGGGCACGGACCCGCCCAGTCCCGGCACCGCAGCACACCCAGGGCTGGGGGGCTGACAGCAAATAACCCAAATCCTGACACAAATCCACACCTGGGTGACACAGGGAGAGGTCATCCCAGGGGCTGGAGATGCTGCCGTGGGATTCTGGGGTGATCCAGGCCCTCTGCACAGTGAGTTCCGTGGGATGGACACAAATGGTCCCAATCCTCAGCATCCACAGGCAAATCCATAACAAATCACCCCTGGGATGAACCCAGAGCTCCGTGCCCAGCAGGTGCCCACCCTGGGCTGGATCCCTGTGGTGCTGGGGTGGGATCCAGATCCAGGCGTGCCCAGGGATGTTCTTCTGAAGGGTTGGGGCCAGCAAGGATTTTTTTCACAGAAACATGGAATGGTTTGGATTGGAAGGAACCCTAGAGCTCATCCCATCTCATCCCACCCCTGCCATGGGCAGGGACACCTCCCACTATCCCAGGCTGCTCCAAGCCCCAGTGTCCAACCTGGCCTTGGACACTTCGAGGGCTCCAGGGGCAGTCATGGCTTCTCTGGGCACCTTGTGCCAGGGCCTCCCCACCCTCACAGGGAACCACCCCTTCCTTATATCCAAGAAAACCTACTGGTTTATTTCATAACTTTAACACTGAGCCCCTCCAGCTCGGTGTTCAGAAAGGCAAAATAAAATCAAAGCTGAGCAGGCCCTGTGCAGGAGTTGGACCCCAACACCACCAGGCAGAGACTGGAGAGCACTGGGAGGCAGAACATGAGGCTCCCTAAAGCCACCAGGCTGTTGACCTGGCGAGGTCGGGGCTCTGTAGCCTCCAGTGGAGTGACAATGGCAATTGATCCTGCTGGGAGGTTCAAAATAACCCAAAGCCACTGGCCTGGAACGTGGGGTTCAGCTGGAGCAGGGTTCAGCCAGAGCGGCCCCATGTCCGTCAGCAGCAACTGGGAGTCACAGGGCCGTGCGTGGGACAGTGACAGGCCCCTCCCCAGACTGTCCCTGTGCTGGTGTGGCCCACTGAGGGGTGGCTTCGGCTCTGCCCAGGGGTGGGATGGCCTTATCGAGGGAGAAATGCTGGAATGTGGGCAGAGGGAGACTCTGGTGGTGAAACCATGGGGAGCTGTGACAGGCAGAGCTGAAACCGAGGGGGCTTTGGAAATGGTTGGTGCAGCATGGCATGGCAGGGAATGGCAGGGAATGGCATGGAAGAGAATGGCACAGCATGGCACCACATGGCACAACGCATGCCCAGGGCCGGCCGGGCATGGCAGCTCTGCAGCCCCAGGAAAGCTTTTCCACAACACCACAAGACCCCGGAATCCTCATTCGGAACAGGGGGTCACAAAAAAAGCGGGCTGGAATCTCGTCCCTCTTGCCCGTGCCGGGAAGCAGCACTCCGGGGCTAACTGGGATGGGCTGGGCCATTTCCCCGTGCTCTTGGGCTGTGCTGGAAATGAAGGATGAAGGTGATAAAGGGTTTATTTTAGCAGCAGCAGCAGCAGCAGGCACGGAGCGCTCGGGAACGCACCGAGGCAGAGCTCAGGCAGCCCCATTCCCATTCCAGTCACGTGCCCCCAAAATTGCAAATGGAGATTTGTTACATTTCATTTGCTCCCATCCCTGGGAAGCCATTTGCGATGAGTTCACGTCTCCCAGGAGGCTCCATTCCAATCAAAGGGAAAAGAGAGGAGGGAAGGAAGCCCCTCCATGACGGCGGCAGCGATATCTCAGAGCCGATGGCTGGGAGCCGACGGGAGCTGCAGGTTAAATACAGGCAGCACACAGGCAGGGCTGGGGCTGCCCGGGCTGGGGGACACTGGGACACTGCCCCGGGCTGGGGGACACTGGGACACTGCCTCGGGCTGGGGACACTGGGACACTGCTCCAGGTTGGGGACACTGGGACACTGCCCGGGCTGGGGACACTGGGACACTGCCCCGGGCTGGGGACACTGGGACACTGCCCGGGCTGGGGACACTGGGACACTGCTCCAGGTTGGGGACACTGGGACACTGCCCCGGGCTGGGGGAAGTTTGGGTACCACTCGCAGCACGATGGATGCTCCCAGGCTCCCGAGGGATGCTGAGGTGCTGCTCCCAGGTTTGAGGATGCTCGGGTGCGTCTCTCAGGCTGGGGGATGCTCCCATGGCAGGACAGATGCTGGGGTACCACTGCTGGGCTGGGGATGCTGAGGTACCGCCCCAGCCACCTCCCAAGGACGGGGAGTGCTGGGCAAGCTGGGTGATGTTGGGGTATCACTCCCAGCCCCAGGGATGCTGGGAATGCCTCTCCCAGCTCCAGGGATTTGACCACTGGTGTCTCTCCGGCGGAGGCTGCTCCCAGATGGATGCCCCCAGCCTGAATTCCCATCTTTCTTCCTTCACGAGCAGCCCCTGGAGGTGGGCAAATAAAGCCAGGATTTTGGTGAACTCAGGGAGCACGGGCTGAGCATCTGCTTCAAGTTAAACAATTTTCACTTCACACCCCCAGAAACCGAAAGCAGAGGGGGCTGGGGCTGCGTTGTTTACTTTTTCTTTGGTTCCCCATTTTTTAAAAAACCAAATCTTGTTTTCAGCTTGGAGCATTTTGGTGGCTGAGGGCTGTTATTGATGAGGGCACGTTGTCGAGGAGCAGGAAGCCGCCTGCCATCCTGCCTGCCTGCTGCTAAATTGAAATCTCCTAATCTTCCCAATCCTTTTAAGCACCAGCAAATGAAAAGGCAGCACAGTGCGGAAAATCTCAGCTCCGGGGGAAGCAGGGCAGGATCTGCCAGAGCCAGAGTGGGAGCGCCATGATGCTGAGGGATCTGCTGGGAGCAGGATGGGGCCACGATGCCCTCCCTCGGCACAGGGATAGCCCTGGATTTATCCAGGCCCTGTTTGCACCTCACTGACACGAACCAAAGCCTTCCCCTGCAGCAGGTCTGGAGTTTGGGATGGATATTCCCAGTTCCATTGCACTGGGCCTGGGACCACAGTGTGTCCCCAGCTCCAAGAGAAAACAGGGACACCATAAAGCTAAAACCTAAATCCTAAATAATGTCCTTGTCCTGAGAGACAAATCCCTGCTTTGGAGCCAGGCTGGGAGAGCTGGGGGTGTTCCCCTGGAGAGGAGAAGGCTCCAGGGAGAGCTCAGAGCCCCTTCCAGGGCCTAAAGGGGCTCCAGGAGAGCTGGAGAGGGACTGGGGACAAGGCATGGAGGGACAGGACACAGGGAATGGCTTCCCACTGCCAGAGGGCAGGGATAGATGGGATACTGGGAAGGAATTGTTTCCTGTGAGGGGGTGAGGCCCTGGCACAGGGTGCCCAGAGAAGCCATGGCTGCCCCTGGATCCCTGGCAGTGTCCAAGGCCAGGCTGGACAGGGCTTGGAGCAGGCTGGGATAGTGGGAGGTGTCCCTGCCCATGGCAGGGGTGGGACTGGGTGGGCTTTAAGCTCATCCCAACCCATTCCATGATTCAATGACTCCACAGTTCCCTGTACCCATCCAGGAGTGCTCAGGCTGGGCTCAATTCCCGGCTGTTGGGCCGGATCTTCCCTTCCCTTCCCACACATTCCTCCCTCCTGCCCCCAAATCCCTCACCCACAGCCCCAGGCGTGTCCCCTCTGAGGGATCCATGTACTGGGACCATCCTGGAGCTGTGGGAACACTGGGAGGGGGGCCGGGACACGACTCGGCCTGTTTGTATTTTTAGGAAGCACTGCCGCGCTCATCAACCTGCCCAGCCAGGAATCACAATTGCTTCCATCAGCCCTCATGAATAAGCCGCGCCATCTGATTTCGTTATTTATATCCTTCCTGCTGGGAAATTAATTAATGTTTCATTTGCAGCTCAGGCAGCCCCTCAGACGCCTCTCCCCGCTCTGGATGTGGGCATGTCACAATGTCACCAGCTCTCCGAGGCGCTTTTCCTGGGAACAGGGCTGGTAAATAAGGATTGCTCTCCTGCTGCTGGTGCCGGGTCCCCTCTCTGTGCCCTCATCCTCCCGGCTGGAGCTGCAGCTGCGCTCTGGGGGTGTTTGTGCAGTGCAGAGGGACATTTTCACTCTTTCTTCTGGGTTTTAAGCAATGTTGAGCAGGAAAATCCCTCTCCTATTGCTGGGATGGGTTCTGGTCCATCCATGCAGGGCTAGGATGGGAGCAGCCAGCAGGGCCAGGAGTGCTCAGGAGAAAGGAAAACTTCCATAAACACCTTCCAGGAGATGGATGGAAGGGAAAGGGAATCGTTATCTTATCGTGGGGCCACAGGCAAACCCCGAGGCTCTGAAGGAAGGAGGAGCGAGGTGGGAAGCAGGAGCCGCCCTGGAGCTGCTGGGATGGGTGAGGGAGGCTGGGATGAGGCTGGGATGATGTGGGAAGTGTTGGGACTGCCCAGGGCGGGCACTGCCCCCCACCCATTCCCCTTACAGTGCCTGGGGCTGGAACCAGCGGGATAAACCCACTCCTGGGGCAACGGGGCCTGCAGTGTCCCTGGGGTGGGGCTTGGCCAAGGGCATCCTTTGGCATCTCCAGGCTTTCCCACGGCCACGACAGGGAACGGCTGCGGCAGCGTGTGATTCCCCTGGGATGGAGATAAGGAGCTGGAACAATAAACTGCCCTGCCAAGGCCAGCGAGGCGCTCGGGGCTCCCCCCGGCCCTCGGCGCTTCCCTTTCCGCCTCCCGAGCAATCGCCGCTGCCTCGGGAAGGGACGGGAGCAAAACCTTTGCTGCGGTGGAGGCCGAGCAGCAGCTGCCCTTGGCAGGGGTCACTCTGAGCCCCACGGAGATCCCCCCTTATCCCACTGCAGCCGGGCCCCTCCCAGCTGTCCCTGTCCTTGTCCCCTGGAGAGCGTGTCCGGCCTCATTCGCACCCGATCCTTTCTCAGCGCAGACACCTGCAGCTCGTTTGGGTCACCAGGCAGGGCTCGTAGGACACATCCCACTGCCAACCCCGTTTTAATGTCCCCAGACTGCTGCTTTAGGTGTGTGAAGGACTGATGAGCTTGGGACCCAGCCGGGGGATCCCAGGACATCCCCATCACCCCACAAGAGCAGCTGCCCCAAGGCTGGGCTGCTCAGCCAGACTGGGAATGAAGCTGCTCCTCTCCAGGCCTCCGCTCCCACCCCAGATCTCTCTAAACCAGAAGGGTGGTCCCGGCCCTTTCCGTGCCAAACCTGGGAATGTCCGATTTGCAGCCCTGTTGTCATTCCTCTCATTTTGGGGTGCTGTTTCCGGAGGGTTGGGTGCAGCTGCAGCAGTGCAGGCCTAGAGAGATGTCACGGGCAGGGTTGTTACTGCCGGAGCCTAATGAATATGAATGGCCTCTTCATAAACGTGGCTTTGTGTCATTAAATTCCTTCACACCTCAGTGCCTATGGAAAGGTTACTCAGAATTAAATGTAAATCACAGATTTACCGGGACGGAACCGCGGCGTGGCGGGGCTTTTCAAAAACATCTAATTTAATAACGGGGGGATCTTCCCCCATGGATCCCAAGCTCTCCCACCCGGGAGGAGGTGATCCAGATCTCACCTGGTGGGCCATTTACGCCCTTTTCTTCCCCAAACTGCAGCCTTTGGGTCCAGATCGTGCCGGGGGCTCCGAAATGAGAGGAGTTATTTTCCCCCCCCTTGTCACTCCACGTAATTAAAAGATTAAGGAATGGCTTCTGTTGGGTTATAAATGAAGGGGCTGGGGTTGGCTGAGGGTGGGAGCAGCAGGGCTGGGAACACCAGTCTGATCCATTTAACCCCCCCAGCCCATAATGGGATCACAGAATCCCAGACTGGGTCGGGTTGGAAGCTTAAAGCTCATCCCATTCCACCCCCTCCCATGGGCAGGGACGCCTTCCGCAACCCCAGGATATTCCAAGCCCCGTCCAACCCAGCCTTGGACACTTCCAGGAGTATTGGAGGTGGCATGGATACCCCCAGCCCCTGGAGGGGCACAGATGGCTCAGTGGGATCGGGAAAAGCGGGATGTTTTTAAGGAGCTGCCGCCAGCAAAGCCCCCTCCCAGACTGCTTTAACCAGCCCGGGCACGTCTCAGCCTGCGAGGGAGAGCTGATTAGTAATTAAATGGCTTTTAAAAATAAAACCATTAAGACTAATCCCATCAAAATTGGAGCTTCATCCCAGCAACTCTTATTAATTATCGGCCCACCTTGCGGCTTCCAAAGGCGGGGTGGCGGTGGCTCTGTAAGTAAACACGTGGAATTTTTTATGGAATTCTCACCGGGGATAAATACATGGGTTTTATTAAATTCTCTCTGGGAGGGGGGAATTCTTGCTCCAAGGTGGGGAACATCCCAGATGGTGCTCCAGGTCCCGGCCCCTCCTGGAATGCACATTCCCGATACTGGGGATGCTGCCGGCAGCGCCATCCGAGCGCCGGGAATGCTTCCAGGGAGCCATCAGCAGGCACAGGGCTCTGGGGGAGCCTGGGGCAGCCTTCCCAGGGGATAACGCCAGCACTGAGCCCGGCTAATCCTGCCGGGGTGGCTGCTTGCCCTCCTCGGCCGTGGAGCTGAAGGTTCCTCCTCGTTATTCCCTCGGAGTATCCATAATTCCGGGGTTAAGGAAACAAAAGCTCCTCTTTGCTTGTTTGTATTTTCCCCCTCATCAATAGCAGGGCCAGGCAGGCCACTCGCAGCCGCTCCCCGGGGCCTGCTCAGCCATTAAAGACAGAAATTATATCTTCATAACCCAGGATATTGCCGCACGCTTATTTATGACTTGCTCCATTGCAAGAATATTTATTCTAGACAGGGAGCCTGATAATTTTCATCCAATCTACTCCTCATAGCTCAGGGCAAAAGAATGGAACAGCTCAATTGAAGGAGCACTTTCCCATTATTGCCAGGTAAGGGCAGAGCGCGCCGAGCTCGTTGCTGCCCTCGCCTCGCCACCGCTGCCGCAGCAGGCTCCAGGGATTTTTTATCCTGCTTTTTCTCTTCTCTATTTTTTTTTCTTTCTTTTTCTTTTTTTTTTTTTTTTAATTCATCGAGGAATGGCAGCCCACACAACCACTTAGAGGAAGTACTGCATAAATCCCAGTGCAGTAATTACCCATTTGGAAACATGACGCTTTATAGGAGCGGCGGCACCGTGCCAGGATGCTCAGCACGCTGCTGCTGCTCCAGCTGAAATCCTCCCAGGGCTTGTAGGGAACGGTTCCGTCTGCACTCACAGGCTCATAAAACTGAGCCGTTCCAGCTGGGGCAGGGCCTGCAGCCCACGGAGCGCTCCCGAGGCAGGGAGAGCTGGGCGGGATAACGGAGCTCATGGAGGAACTGCGGGGAAACACAGGGGGCCGGTGTGGGGAGGGGCTGCCTGGGGTAGGGGTGCTGTGGGGTGGGGCAGGGACCATGGACAGCCCAGGGACACGGCCCTGGGAGGAGGGATGGGCCCTGAGATGGGGGAGGGATGGCCCATAGCTCAGAGTGATGCCCTAAAAATGGATGGATGGATGATGCCTCCTAGTTTGGAGTGATGCTCTAAAAATGGATGGATGATGCCCCGTAAGATGGAGAGATGCCCCAAAAGACAGGTGGATGGATGGATGGATGGATGGATGGATGGATGGATGGATGGATGGAGTGATGCCCCATAAGTTGCAGGGATACCCCAAAAAAAAGACTGAGCAACACCCCTCAAGGCAGAGCGATGCCCCATGAGGTGCATCACTCCATTCCAGACTGGAATGCTGCCCTGTAAGGCAGACAGAGCAATGCCCCATAAGCCCGAGGGATGCCCCATAAGCCAGGGGGATGCCCCACAAGGTCCCAGCACCCACCTCCCCGCAGCACCCAGCACCCATCCCCAGCCCTGGCCGGGAAGCCCCTTCCTGCCGCTGCTCTGCTGCCGCCTGCCTTAAATGTCAGAGCCAATGAAGTGTTGCAAAGGCTTTATTGCTTTCCGTGGAGCCGATTAGGAATCTCTTCTGCTGGGTAAAGAGCAATATTGCAATATGAGGGATGGGGGGAGCGGGAGGCAGCCCTGTGTGAATTCCCCACAGGAAGCTCTGTTCTCGCAGCCAGAACAGTTATCAAAAAGACAATTTAGGCAGGATTGTGCTCTAACTGGCTGGAGGACAGGGGAGCCAGCCCTGGACAGGAATCTTTCAGCTCTGGGTAAATGAAACTGCAAAAGAAATCAGCTTTCCTGCCTGGTCTGCAGGGGAGGAAGGTGCCAGAAGGAATTGGGTTTTTTATAACCATTAGCTCAGCCCGGCACTCCCTGCCAAGGCCAGGAGCTGCTGGGGATGGAGGCAGCTCAGCAGCCTCTGCTCCCATGCTCTGCAGCAATTCCAGCCACCAGAACACCCAGCAGGGCAGGGAGGAAATTCCCACCCCTCCCTGTGTCATCCCTGCTGACACAAGAAACCCAGCTGGGGGCAAAGCTAGGCCTTTGTCACCCTCGGAGAGAGATTTATGTCACCTTGAGATGCCGGGCCCAATGGCCAGAGGGGTGTCCAGGGAGGTGGCTGGGACTGGGGTGTTTCTGGGAAGAGAGAGGTTTTGGAAAAGCCACCAGGCACTGTGGGATGAGAATCTCCATTTCTGGGGAAGAAAGGCTCCTGTTCCGTGGGGACATCCCGGCCTGGCCAGTGTCAGCTCCGTGGGACGTGTGGCCACCTCTGTGATCACGCAGGTGCCCCAGGTTCCATCCTGGAGCGACGCTGGAAAACCAGGGCAGGTTAAGGGTTCTGCCAGGTGGGGAGGAGCTGAGGCCGCCTGTGCCAGGCCTTGCTGTTAATGACAATTATTTATGGAGCACACTGGATTTGCCCCAGGTTTTGGAACAGCAGCAGAGCCCAATCCATCCCCGGTGAGGGCTGTGGGAGGCAGAAATCCATTTCCACCGGCTCTGATGGGAGCTGGCCCCAGTCCTGCGGCTTCTGCTGACATCCCTGGGAACTGACAGCCAACGCTGCCAGCAGAAAAATGACAACTTCCCACCCTGAAATTACATCCAGACACAGGGGGGAAAATTCCCATCATTTACTCCTTGGTCAGGCAAAACTGGAAGCAAAGCTTCTCCAGCTGGAATCCCACCCTGCCTGTGGGATCCGCGGCACAGCGGCCGCCTCGGTGCTCTGTGATTTCCCAGCGAGGGAAATCACCGGGCTCGGCTCGGAAAACACTGCCTGGGAAGGGGGAGATCTGTGGGGTCACCTGGAGCCTGGGGTGTGTGTTCCATCCTGCTGCTGGCAGCCCTAGCACTCGCTGGAGCAGCAGGAATGGGCACGGAATGGGACTGGGGTGAGCTGGGGACTGTTTGTCTGTCTGACCATCCCAGGGCCACAACCTGTGCAATCAGGAGACTTTCAATAAGAATTATTCCATTGGAGCAATTAATCAGGGTCAGGACGGCAACTCCTGGTGCCCCTCAGGGTGCCTGGTACTCCCCTCTCCCCAGCACCTGGCTGGGGGCACTGGGATCCCTCCAGACATTCCCATTTTAGCCGGGAGAAGCCCCAGGGAATCACAAAGTGGAGGTGAGCATGTGGGGGCTGCTCAGCTTCCGCACAGCTCTGCCCATCACTGTTCCAGGCCCTGCTTTGGATGGATGCAATTTCCAAGGATTTGCCTGAATTTGCAGGCTTTTCCTGGATTTGTAGGTTTTCCCTGGATTTGCAGGTTCCCAGCGCCTCCCCAGGCTCAGCCACATTGTCCCACTGCATCTGCAGGAAAAGTGGGGGAGAGCAGCACCTGGGGCAGGGCCAATCCGCTGGGATTCGTGCAGGGGAGCCGGTCAATGTGTCCTGTGTTCCCCGGAGAGCTGGATCCCAGCGGAGCGCTCCCAGAGCTTCTCCTGCCTGCAGCAGTGGCAGCGCTGCCTGTACTGGTTTCACTGGGCTGGACAGTGAGCACGGCACAGCGATCCGGGTGGATCCCTCGGGGGGATTTGCCCTCCCAGTGGATCCCATCCCACAACATCAGCACAGGGGTTGCACAATCTGGGGGGCAAATTCTTTAAAAGAGAAAGAGAGGCCAGAGGGTTTGGCTTCAGAGGACAATTTCTCTGGATCTGACGCAAGAAAATTCCCTCTACTGGATCTGCTGCTCAGCTCAGCCCCTCCTGGCTCAGATCCTTTGGGGTTGATGGACATCCCTCGGCCCAGGGAATTCCTGATCAAACCCCTCATGCATCCATAGGGAAGCACCTAGAGATCCCCCTCTGGCTCCCACTGCCCGGGTGTCCCAGCTCCCAGGCAAGCTCCAGGATCCGGTCATGGGAAGGGGACCCTGCTCAGCCTCTCCCCTCTAACACACGGGGCTTGGACCGTCCTGCCCTCCCAAAAGTGTCCTTTGGGTTCTCCCAGAGGTTTTCCTCCAGCCTCTGGCAGCTCTGAGAGATCAGGCTGAAAGCGATGGAGGTGCACGGCTTTGTGCTTCCTTCGGGAGAGCTGGAGAAGGTTATTTGGGTTATTTGTTTTCCCAGCCTTTGTCTCTGCTCCCGCAGCTTTCCCAGGCCGGCCGAGCCGGCGCTGCCACTGCCGGGAAGTTCGCGAGCCGGGCCAGCAGCCTCGTTCACACCTCCTCCAAAGGGAAAGCTCATTAAATTGATGATCCAGGGATCCTTTTTCCAGAATCTCCCACTCTTATTAGAGGCATTAATTAAAACAATAGTAGATCAAAGCGCTGCGAAGCATCTCATTTGGGATGAGGCCTCCTCCCCTCCGCATCCCGGCTTTTGTTCTCATCCCTTTGAGGTCAGCAGCTCGTTACTGCACCGGCAGCATCCCGGGGCCGGGCGGGAGGAGCAGGGCACGGGAGCGGCTGAAGGGACCCTTCACAAGGGCGCGGATTCCCATCCGCGCTCTGGGAAAAGCTTCTCCTTCCTCCGCCTCTGGGTCCCGAGGCGCTCCCGCTGCCCCAGCCGCTCTCCGGGGCTCGGAGCACGGCGAGGGACCTTTCCCCGCACGGCCAGCGCAGCACCGCCCCGGCAGCCCCGCGTTCGTCCTTGAGCAGCAATTAGCGAGCGCTCGGTGTGATGGGCATCTCCTCCGAACTCCTCTCCAGGCTCTTCCAGCTGCTGCTGATTAGCGTTTGGGAGCGCAGGGAAAGCGGGAGCAGCCTGACCCGGGGAAATGTGCAGGCTTTTATTAGCGCTGCAGATAATTACATTTAATAAGGACAGCAGCTTTTCCCACACCAGAGAGCTGAACCATCAATCTTGCCTTTAATAATAAACCCTCTCCAACTCATTTACATTCATTGTTCCTTTTGCAACACAACATTACCCACGCTTTATCGCCCCGGCAGCGAGCGGCCGCTCGCAGGGGGTCCGTGTGGGGCAGGGTGCCTGTGCCGTGGCAGGGCTGTTCCCGGGGGCCCTGTCCTCATTCCCATGCCCGCGGGACTGGCAGCCCTTTGCCCGGGGAGCCAAAACCCCCCCGAACACAAGAGCCGAGCAAAATTTCCCAGTAACTTTGTGGCTTTGTGGACTCCGGAGCAATTACTCACCTGGCAGGAACCTGCACCGCCAGGATTTCGTCTCCAGGGATCTCAGGATGAATCATGGAATTGTTTGGGTTGGGAAGGGCCTTAAAGCCCAGCCAGTCCCACCCCTGCCATGGGCAGGGATCACCTTCCACTGTCCCAGCATGCTCCAAGTCCCATCCAGCCTGGCCTTGGACACTGCCAGGGATCCAGGGGCAGCCACAGATTCTCTGGGCACCCTGTGCCAGGGCCTCCCCACCCTCACAGGGAACAATTCCTTCCCAATATTACCTGTGTCAGTCGGAAACCATTCCCTGTGTCCTGTCCCTCCATGCCTTGTCCCCAGTCCCTCTCCAGCTCTCCTGGAGCCCCTTTAGGCCCTGGATAGGGCTTTGAGCTCTCCCTGAATCCTTCCCTTCTCCAGGTGAACACCCCCAGGTCTCCCAGGCTGGCTCCAGAGCAGAAGGGGCTCCAGCCCTCGGAGCAGCTCCATGGCCTCCTCTGGATTCTCTCCAGCAGCTCCAGGTCTGATGTTGGACCCCAGGGCTGGAGCAGCTCTGCAGGTGGGGTCTCGGCTGAGCAGGGCAGAAGGGCAGAATCCTCTCCCTTCCCACCTGCCCAGGGATAGATCATTACACAAGGGCACGGGAATGTTCAGGAGCAGAACTGGTGGGATTTTAGGAAGAGGAGTAAACGCTGTGTGTGTGTGTGTGTGTGTGTGTGTGTGTGTTGGGAAGTGCAGTGTCCCTCAGGAAATAGGAAAAATAATGGATAAATGAATAAGAGCGCAGCAAACATTCATCTTCACAGCTGAAATTGGAGAGGAAAGCTGAGGGTATTATAAATCCTATTTTGCTGCTGCTGCTGCTTCACTGTTATTTGGTTTTGCCGGCTCAGACCAGGATGGATATTCCAGCCCAGTCTTCCCTTCCTGATGCTCCATGCTGCTCCGGTGCCTCCCACTGCTGGGGCAGGGAAGCCATGGGATGTGGTGGGAGCAGAGGGCCCTGGGAATGTCTTCTCCTGGCCTGGAGTTCTGGAGGACACCAACTCCTGGGGGCAGCAGAGAAGACGTGGGGTTGCAGGCTTCTCCCACCTTTCCCACGGAGTGATGAAGAGGGACCAGGGAGCAAGGCCGGGATGGATGGGGTTTGGAGCAACCTGGGATAGAGGAAGGTGTCCCTTCCAACCCAAACCATTCCATGTTTCCATGACTCTGGGATGACTTACACCACGCCAAGGCCTCCCAGGGCTTGGAGCCTTCTTTTGCCATCCCTGTGCCATTCCAGCACCAGGGGATCTGGCGGGATGCAGATTTGTAGCAGAAAAGGGCAACAAAAAGAGCTCAGAACCTGCACCTTCCCTGGCACTCTGTGATCCCATCTGGCCATCCCTGTGTGCCCAGACCATCCTCCCTTTGTCCCTGGGCCAGCAGCCATGGCCAAGTAGCCAGTGCCAAAGCCAGCATGGGAATGACATCATTCCCAACAGGACGGCACCACCGTGCAGAGACGAGGTGGGACCTTCACCCAGTGAGGGGAATTTGGGAGGCTGGGTGCCCCAGGATGCTGCTTGGGATCTCTGTATGAGCCAGGCAGATTTTGCCAGTCTGTGCTGACATTCCAGAATGTGCACGGAGCACCAGGCACAGCCCCAATCCCTGTGGAGCAGCAGCCAGGATCTGCCCGGGAAGGGGCCAGCAGCCCCCCTGTGTTTAGTCTGAGCTCAGGGCTCATTATCAGCTCAGAGCAGTCCTGGCCTTGACTCCTGCTCCCCGGGCACCTCCTGCAATCTTCTTGGATTCGGCATCCCTGGCCTGAAGCAACAGCCCATCCCTCAGGGAGCAGGGTTTGGAATGAGCAGGGCCCCGGGTTTAATGGGGAGCCCGAACGCTGGGCTGGGGAAGGGCAGCTCCTGCTCCAGCCGGGTGTTATCGGCCTCCGTCACCCTGCAGCCTTCCCTTCTCCAGCTGAACACCCCCAGCATTCCCAGCCTGGCTCCAGAGGGGCTCCAGCCCTTGGAGCTGCCCTGTGCCCTCTGGAATTGCTCCGGCAGCTCCCCATCCTTCTCATGCTGGGCCCACTGTGCTCCTGCACTGGTTTGATCTCCACACACCTGCCCTGGCACAGGAGGAGCTTTAACACCTCTCGAGCTGTTGGGGTGGCCACGTCCCCTCCCTGGTGTGACCGGAGGTGGTGGCAAGGTGACAATGGTGTGAAAGCAAAGTGACACGGAGGTGACAGACGGGCCGGGTGCAGAGCAGGTTGGTGCTGGCCTGGCAGGAGCTGAGACAGGTGCAGGAGACACATCCTGGATGCAGATGGATGCAGGATCTAAGCTCTGGATGCAGATGGATGCAGGATCTAAGCTCTGGATGCCAATAGATACAGGAGCCAAGCCCTGGATGCAGACAGATGCACTTTTCCCTTTTGAATCCCTCTGTGCCTCAGCCCCCTACATGTGGTGATCCCTGGGATCCGGTGGATCTCTCCATGCAGCACAGACAATGTCATGGAGGTGTGAGTGCTTCCCAACTGGAAGCTGGAGTGGGCAGATCCGGCTCCTGGCCGTGTTTGCAGTCAGGTTTTCCACAGGGGTGTCCACGGCTCTTTTTTCCTTCCCCCTCAGACAACTCCAAACCCAGTGATCTGCACCACGTGTTCCCAGCGCTCCCATCAAACGCCATCCTTTACTGGAAATAACAGGAGCTGCTGCTCGCTGGGTGGGAAAAAACCCAGGAATCATCCTGTAGAAACAACTCGGTGAAAACCCCCCACCAGTCCATGTCCTGGAACTGATTTATTTCCTTTTATCTACTGCAAGAAACGATCAGCTGGGGCTTGGCAGGAGCCACCCCTGCCATGTGTTATCTCTCTGATATCCCGAGCCGATAATCCCCGCACAGCTTTGTGCCTTACACCCCTCGGGACCTGGCTGGAGCAGCCCCTCCATCCCGGTGGGATTTCTCCTCTCTGCCGTCGCCCTTCCAGCCCATAAATATTTGTGTAAGAGCCTCTCTCCCCCAGCCCCGCCGCCGTTCCCATTTCTCCAGTGTCACAGGCGACTTTTTTCAAACTTTTTAATTCCGTTCATTAATCATTTAGAGAAATGTGCAATTACTCGAGTCCAATTACAGAAAATGTGCAACTACTTGAGTCCCATTATGAGCCCCTAGAAAATGCCAAGAACTTGATTAGAGCAAAACCACCGCCAGTCCCACAGACTTTCAAAGCAAACACTGCAAGTTCTCCTGGCAGGGGAAGAGAAATCCCAATTTATTTACGCACAAATGTGTCCAAGCCTCGCTGACAGTATGGGAAATCTTTCCTATCGGCTGGAACGTGAGCTCAGCATTCCCTAAAGGAAGAGATGTCTCTCCCTTAATTAAAGCAAGGCCTGAACTTGCTGTAACCTCCTGATTTCATGGCAGGGATCTGCTCGGATTTTTCCAGAGGGTTTGTAATTACCCCACGAGCTGACGGCTGGCCCGGTGCTGCTCCTCTTCCAGCGGCGTCTGGATCCGCGGGAGCGGGAGCTCTGCTCTTCCCAGACCCAGCCAGGACCAGGGAACGCCGCGCTGCTCCTACGGGACGTGGCCCCTGTAATCTGCGCAGCCGATTGGCTTCGTTCCCTAATCCATAATTACTCCGAGTGTCTCCCATGCAAATCAGGAGCGGCTCCGTCCCTCGGCGGGGACACGCGGGGCTCGCTGCCACATGCGGCTCCTCGCTCCCCTTATTTAGGTCAGCGCTGCCCGTGTGTGTCTGGGGGAGCCAGAGGAATTACGGTTTATTAGGGATTAAGCCGGGATTTAAGGGCCTTTCTTAGCGTGGGGCTGCGGGGCCGGAGCCGCTCCGGCGAGCCCCACTCCCAAAGTCTGAGATTTTCAGGAGAATCTCAAGCTAAGGGGCTTAGGGAGGGGAATTAATTTCCTGGGACGGCACAGCTCGTCCAGAATAAAAAATCTCTTATAAAAGTATAATTTTCTCCTTGTTATTCGTGATTACAAAATAATAAGATTGTTTAAAAATCCAATAGAGTGGATGTCAATATTGGCAGGAGATGTAATTGCAAAGCACGTGCCAGCCGTCCGTGCCTTTTCTTAATTTTAATTAGGATAAAATTTACTAATCTTGCCGGGTTTGCGGAAGGAGGTTTGCCAAGAGGCCATCAATTGATCTGGATGATATTGGCTCCCTTTTAAGAGCCCCTTGCTAACTGCTATGTAAAGCCTGGGCTTTCAGCTCCCTTCTCAGATCCTCTCCGCAGTGTTTTTGGCATGTCAAAAGGCCAGATGTTTTTTATTTGAGAGCAAATTGACACGTTAAATTACATTGTGCAAACAGCAAAGCCAGCCATGAGTAAACAGGCGACGAGGATTCATTGAATTTTATGGGTCGCAATAATGTTTATGTAATTTAACAAATTTATGCTTCGTGTCAGCTTCACCGCAAGAGTTATTCATTCCAAAAGGAAAAACAACTTCCATGACAGCCCCCATAGATTCTGCCTCGGAGCCAATCAGCAGCAAACCCAGCTTGAAGATGACAATGACACGGGGTGTGCGTGACACTCGCGGCCAGCACAGCCAGGCTGGGGCTCTTGCCCCATTTCGGTCTTTTTGGGGTTCCTCATTCTAATTTGATGACTTTTCTGCCATCCAGCCAGAAAGCCAGCAAAGGGGGGCTGGTGTTGTTCCAGACTCTGCAGAAGGTGCTGTTCAGTTCCATAATGCGTTTTCCAGGTCCCCGGGAACTCCGGCAGATTTAGCAGGAATCCTCGATGAATCAGGCTGTCTTCACTCCCCACCAAGTGCACACCTAGATGGAATTTTGCTGGCAAGGAACCGTGTGTTAATATCCCAAACTCTCCTGGCTGTTGAAACATGAACTCCCTGAGAATTCCCCGCGGCCGAGGGCGGGCGGAGCGGAGCAGCAGCGCTGGCCGGATGGATCCCATCCCTCTCCTTTAACACCTCCCGCACTCCGGGACACGCGGACAGCTCGGGCAGAGCTCCCAGACTCCCGGGGGACAGGGGCCCGGTGCTCCCAGCCCAGGTCAAGGCGGGAATGCGGGATTTTGGAGCAGCCAGGCGTGGGAAGTTCTTCAGCCCTGGAAAGCAGCATCGATAACCAAGGGCTCCCCACCGACACCGGTGAATATCGACTGCAGCCGCCTGGAGGGGCTGGATCCGGCCGGGATCTGGCTCCAAGGGGACAGCACGAGGTGACAGCGCCTGGCAGCTCCGGGAAAAACCTGGAGAGCAAAGGAAAGGCATCTTTGGCCTTTTTACAGGGTCTGGAGGGACAGGACACAGGGAATGGCTTCCCACTGCCAGAGGGCAGGGATGGATGGGATATTGGGAAGGAATTCCTCCCTGTGAGGGTGGGGAGGCCCTGGCACAGGGTGCCCAGAGAAGCTGTGGCTGCCCCTGGATCCCTGGAAGTGCCCAAGGCCAGGTTGGATGGGACTTGGAGCATCCTGGGATAGGTCCGCTGGGAAGGTGTCCTTCTCCATGGCAGGGGTGGCACTGGATGAGTTTTAATGTCCCTTCCCACTCAAACAATTCCATGATTCCATGACCTCCATGCTTTGTTTCCCTCCATAACAAGGGGGTGCCTTCAGGAAGCCCAAAAACCCCTGGAGGGCATGGCAGGGGAAGCTCAAATTTTGTCAGCCGAAGGAAAAGGTACTGCTCACATCCCCGATTTCCCACTTGGCTCCTCTCCGTGTCAGCAGCAGCACTGCCCTCGTCAGCAGGGAGCTGATTCCCGTGTCTAAATGGCATTTAATGCAAGCCTGAAGGAGATCTGTGCACAGGACATGGAGAGGGAACGAAGGGTTATTGCTGTCAATATAATTAATTTCAAGCTAATTTGAGCATCTGATTAAGTTTAACATTACCATAAAAACAAAACTGCTATTTAAACCAGAGAGGGGTTTATTAAATAAGTGCTGGAATGCAACAGAAAGCAAAATGAAGGCAATAAAATCACTCGAAGTAATAAAATTAAGTGAATGCCGGAGATAATCCTTTGATGGATCTTTCCTTTAACCTTTCCTGGGATGGTGATCTTCCTTCCTCAGCTGCATTTTCCATCCAGACCTCTGGAATCCTTATGGGTCTGTCCAGCTCCTCACAGAATCAAAAGATGTAAGAAGAAATGCTCAATACAATGATTTTTCTTTGGAAAGGGAGGAGGGATCCTCAAGGAGGAGAGGGGGCTGTGAGTGAGCTCCTCACGGGAGCTGTTTGCTCACACAAGGTCACGGCCAGCTCATCCGGCTGGGAATTCTGCCGGGAGCAGAGCATGGGTGGGAAAGGACAAATGGGATCCCCCCATGGGTGCTGCTTGGGGGGGCTCCCTTCATCACTGCCCTGCCTGGACCGAGACATTAGTCCAGTCAGACAACTGGTGGTGAAATCCCTGCGGGGTTCCTGCCACTGTGCCCGAGCCAGCCAAGACAAGTCCCCCCCTCCCCGGGTTCACGTCATCCCAGGAAAACACTTATTTACTCTGAAGGCCACAGAAGCCTTAAAATACAAAGGCTGAGCTAACACTGATAGGATCACACAGACATCCAGATTCATTTATCCCGCTGGCCTAAGCAGAAGTGACTCGGTGATCGCGGGGAGCGCTGTCCCCCCGCTGCTCCCGCGCCTCCCTGGGATCCCGTGCCAGGGGCCACGGCTCGGGATGAGCTGGTGCTCGCTGGCCCCACTCTGCTCCCGGAGCCCCAGGCACTGTCTCAGGCCAGCAATGGGAAGGGAAAGGACGGAGGCACGTGCCGAGGTCCTGCCCTGCTGTGCAGGCTCAGGAGCGCTCCAGGATGGGGATGGGGATGGGGGATGGGGAATGGGATGGGGATGGGGATGGGGATGGGGATGGGGATGGGGGATGGGGAATGGGGATGGGGATGGGGATGGGGATGGGATGGGATGGGGGATGGGATGGGGATGGGGATGGGGATGGGGATGGGATGGGGATGGGATGGGGATGGGGATGGGGATGGGATGGGGATGGGATGGGGATGGGATGGGGATGGGGAGAGATGGGATGGGATGGGGATGGGGATGGGATGGGGGATGGATGGGGATGGCGATGGCGATGGGATGGCGATGGCGATGGATGGGGATGGCGATGGGGATGGGATGGGGATGGGGATGGGATGGGGATGGGGATGGGGATGGCGATGGGGATGGGATGGCGATGGATGGGGATGGGGATGGGGATGGGGATGGGATGGGATGGGGATGGGGATGGGGATGGGGATGGGGATGGGGATGGGAGGGATGGGGATGGGATGGGATGGGGATGGGATGGATGGGGATGGGATGGGGATGGGGATGGGATGGGGAATATGGGGATGGGGATGGGGATGGGGATGGGGATGGGATGGGGATGGGATGGGATGGGGATGGGGATGGGATGGGGATGGGATGGGGATGGGATGGGGATGGGGATGGGGATGGGATGGGGATGGGATGGGGATGGGGATGGGGATGGGGATGGGGATGGGGATGGGGATGGGGATGGGGATTGGGGATGGGATGGGGATGGATGGGAATGGGGATGGGGATGGGATGGGGATGGGATGGGGATGGGATGGGGATGGGGATGGGGATGGGGATGGAGATGGGGATGGGATGAGGATGGGATGGGGATGGGATGGGTGGGGATGGGGATGGGATGGGGATTGGGATGGGGATGGGGATGGGATGGGGATGGGGATGGGGATGGGGATGGGAATGGGGATGGGATGGGGATGGGGATGGGGATGGGGGTGGGGCCTGGGGGGCTGGGATGGGGGGGGCGATGTGCGATGGGGATGGGGATGGCGATGGGGATGGGGTGGCCGATTGGGAGCAGTTGTGGTTCCTGCGCCAAGCATGGTCCCTGTGCTCGGTCCTTGGCATCCTTCAGCTGCCCTGCGAGATCTCTGACCATCGAATCCAGGTCAGCACCAGCCCGGCTGCCACTTCAACTGGTGCCCACCCCTGCCAGGGCAGGGACACCTTCCACTATCCCAGGATGCTCCAGGCCCTGTCCAGCTTGGCCTTGGATACTGCCAGGGATCCAGGGGCAGCCACAGCTTCTCTGGGCACCCTGTGCCAGGGCCTCCCCACCCTCAGAGGAGGAATTCCTTCCCAATATCCCATCCATCCCTGCCCTCTGGCAGTGGGAAGCCATTTCCTCCTGTAGCAGGCTTCATGCAAACCCTCAGAGTCCATTGAGGCTTTTCCTGCTGCTCTCCAGGGCCCCTCGGGACACTGCCCAGGCTGTGACCAGACCCAGAGGAGCCCCACACCGACATTCCTCAATTTTAGGCAGTTCCAGCCAATATTTCCTTCCATCCAGAGCCCAAACTTCCCCTCCTCAGTTTTCCATCCGGCACCAGGGTTTGCAGGTAACTTCCACTGCGAGGCTGAGCACAATTTAGATTATAAAATATATCCGCGGGCTGTTTCCTTAATTGATTTCTTTTGTTTCATTCTATTCCTCGAAGATTTGTCAACATTAATTTTTATATGCTTAACACTTTGCAAATACTGGCCAACTTTTTAAAATTAATGTGTTGAGATGGAGATTGAATACCTTCCCTCCCCTACACGTGCAGCAGGGAAGGAACACGGGATGAGAGCAAAACACGTTATCAGCATTTAATTGGGGAAATTGGAGTTACTAAGAAGGGAATCTGCCAGCACCCATTGGCAGCCGGATTAACACCGCCAGTTCCTGCTGCTATTCCTTCATCCCGCACGACAAAAAGCCCCACATTTCCCCATAATAAGGAGATTTCAGCGGAACTCGGGAAATTCGTGGGTTTTCCCAGGGTTCAAGTCGACAAAGCAGCGAGGAATCGTGTTCAGAGCGACTTCCCGGGAAGAGGTCCCGGTGTAAATCCCGAGCTCCTGAGGGCTGTGCCCTCTGACGACGGCGTGCCAGCCCCTGATAAAGCATCAGCCACGAAAACCAACAGGGCCGGTGCCAAATCCTGTCAGGAGCTGCTCCCGAGGAATCCGCGGTTGGATGTCGGGAGCCTATCGCGTGTTTATGAGCCTCGCTCCGAAAATACATTTTGGAGATAGCTCCTATTAAAGCGCAATTACAGGTTAAGTAACAAATTGGCTCCGTGCCTAATCGAGAGAAACACGCCGTGACAATCAGATAAGGGAACGAACAGCACGGCAACAGCCACCGGGGAGGGAAGGAGCCGCGGGGAGCGGAGCCGTCGCCCGGCGGTGGCCGCGCCCGGGGGCTCCGCTGTCACCGCTCAGCCCCCGACAACGCGGACCTTTGAAACCCTGCCCGGGAACCGCGGGGCGGCATCCAGAGAGCAGCTCCTCTCCGCCCACCCGGCCCCGCTCCGCGCAGCCGAGAGAGCGCGGCTGTCGCCAAGGAAACCGGAGATTGCCGCAGCGATCGCCAGCCCCGCTCCTGCTGCTCTGCGGGGCCGGGGTGAGCAGTCGAGTGCCACTCCAGGCCTCGCTGCCGCTCCTTGAGACAGGGACACCACTCCAGCCGCGGTGCCCACGGAGGGACAGCGCTTCTCCATCTCCTCGCCCCCAGCCCGCCGGGATGTGGTCCCGGCACTTCACCCGCTGGCCCCGCGCACACGGCCGGGGCACTGGAGGAGCTCTCGGCGCTCAAGGAGCTCCAAGGGCCACCCGGGCAGGGCCTTGTGCCCGGGGATTCACACTGGAGAGGGGCAGGGACACCTCGGTGCCGCAGTGCGGATGTGGGGTCGGTCACACCTGGAGTTCTGTGTCTGCTGCGGTCCCTCCCGTGTCACAGGGGAGAGGAAAAGGTGCAGGGAGAGGTGACAGCAGCGTGTGGCAGCTTCCCTGCCCGGCCTGCGCTGCAGGAAGAGACAGCAAACCCCAGGGGCTGGTCGAGAGAATCAGCGGGATGGGCCAGGAATTGATTCCCAGCCTGGAAAGGAGATGAGAGGGAGTTGTGAGGGAGGCTCCAAAGCGCTGGATGCACGCAGGTGGCAGAGGCAGTTGGCCATGGCAGCAGGCAGGGACATCTCTCCAGCTCATCCTGGAAGATTTAACTTCGGTTCCTTGTCCTGCGGGTGGAATCTCACAGCGGCTGCAGCAGCACCGGCACCACTCTCCTCCACAGAGCCTTGTCACGGAGCCATGGAAAGGTTTGGGTTGGAAGGGACCTTGGAGGTCATTTAGTGGGATCATCTCCGTGGCCTCTGTGGCAGCTCCACGTCCCCCTGACGCTGGGCCCCAGGGCTGGAGCAGCTCTGCAGGCAGGGCCTCACCTGAGCGGGCAGAGGGGACAGTCCCCTCCTGACCTGGTGGCCGCTTCCTGGACAATGACCAGCCAGGACACCCAACCTCAACCCAGCTTCTTACAGCTCCTGAGGCAGCTTTAGGATCCCTGAGGACCAACAGGACCACCTGGGCCAGCTCCTGCTCAGGACAAAGACCTTTCCCAAGGATCCACCCTGGTGGCATGGAAAACCTCCCATTCCTCTTCTGCCAGAGGGGTTGGAAAAGCTGCCGCAGGGAAACACCTGCAGAGCACCCACAGCCTTGGCTCGGGAGATTTCCATAGGATCATGGAAGCATTTAGGTTGGAAAAGCCCTCTGAGATCATGGAGTCCAACCATTCTCCCAGCACTGCCATGGCCACCAGTGCCCCATGTCCCCAAGGGCCACATCTGCATTTTTCCAGCATTTCTGTCTCCATCCCAATCGAACTCTGTGGAACTGCTCCTAAGGGTGAGCAGGGGCTGGCCGAGGAGCAGTGCTGGGCTCTGCTCGCTCCTTCCACCGCCCCAACCCCACCCCTAAACTCCATAACTGTGTTTATTCCCGGTTTGGACCCAACGGCGAGGCGGCAGAAGCAGAATCCTCGAGCACAGCGAGTTCTCAGCGATATAATTCTCTTTAATCTTTTAAGCATTTGACAGTATTTGCTTGAAAGAAGGAGCAACAAGTACATAATTATTGCACTAATTAAGCTGCCAAAACACAAGCATGCTGCAAGAGCACCTTTGAAACAGTGAGCTCTCGATTCATTAGCATCTGCTGTAAGCTTATTAATCACCTAACAGGCAATTAGCAAGCTGTTACTGTTTGAGACTAGTATGTAAATAAATTCTTGGGTTAATTTCTTCCTCTGATAATAAAGAAAACATTATGAAAATTAGCTAAGCGACAATGTAAATGATCTTGACTGTTAATTATGTGCTGGTGTTACACGCGCGGCCGCCGCACGGCAGAGAGAGGATGCACCTCTTGTTTGGCGCAGTTTGAAAAACAAAATTGTTGACAGAGGGAGCGGGGAGGTTTTCCTGCAGTGTCGCCACAGCTGTTTGCCCGCAGCTCCCCAAATCCAGCGCCGAGGGATTGGCAGTGCCGGGTCACCGCCGGGATTCGTGGGCAGCGGTGCCAGCGTGGGGATGTGCCCGGTCAGGAGCCTGCCCTGGGGCTGGATCCCTGCTCCACCCAGCATCCGAGAGCATGGAATTAATAAAAATCAATGTGAAATCCACGAAAGTGCCTTGCCCTGGGCAAACCAGGAGCTGCATGTGTGTTCACCCTCTCTCCTTGCCGAAGGACCTTGTTTTATGGCCCAAACAAGACGGTTTGGCTGCAAGGATGTTGATTACCCCCACCAATCCAGGCTGGTGCCATTAGGCTGGTATTTGTTATTTCCTCAGGGAATAATTGTAAGGATTCCCTCTGCTGTGGCATCACCCTTCACCCACTGAAGGAACAGTGATCCAAACCGGGCAGCTCCTGATGTGCTGAAGCACCGTGGGAGCCGAGCAGAGTGACCCAGCAGCCTCCCCAGAGGGCCTGCCCTGGGCACAGCCCATGGGGAGACAGACAGTGCCCCAGAGCCGTCCCCTCGCTCTCTGTCACCACACCCAGACCCAAGCCCCAACCACGCCGTGCCAGGAGGGGCCTGTCCCTGCCTCTCACCTTCCATCGAGGAACCCTGCCGCGCTCCGAGCTCGGATCTCCAGTTCCTCTCCCCCAAATCCCTCCCAGCTCCTTTAAAGCTGCTCCAGCAGAGCAGAAAACTCATTATGGAGAACTGCACAGAGCCTGCTCGAGTGAGGAATTACCAGCAGCAGAGGTTACTTCATAATCTCATTAATTTAAACTATTTTATCACCAGCCTCTGCCCCGTAATTACGCGTGCGAAACGCACACAGAATATTTCACCATTTAAACCTGAAACAAAAGATGAAGATTGAGGGCGAGATGAGGCCCTTCCATGGGGCTGCAGCGGCTGTGGGCAGTGCCACGGCCTGGGCATCCTGGCATCCCTGCCCAGTCCCTGGGTGCTGTCAGCCACCTGTGAGCAACCACGGACACCAAAACAGCTCTCCAGGTGGGCCTCAGCCCCTCGCAGGGTGCAATCCCTTCCCAATATCCCATCTATCCCTGCCCTCTGCCAGTGGGACGCCATTCCCCTTGTCCTGTCCCTCCCTCCCTCGTCCAAACTCCCTCCCTCTCTCTCTCTCTGAAGAATTTTCCCAAAGGAAAACTTTTGGACCACGAAAAAAGTCTATAATTTTAGCTTTAAAAATATAAAATATATTAAAAATCACACCTTTTTAGGGTCCGGTTTCTGAGTTTTGCTTTTGGTGACAGCGACTCTTGGCTGGTTTCAATCAGAATGGAAATTCCAGCGGGAACAAGCAGTCCCAGGTTTCTGAGGGTTTTTATGGAGATGTGTTATTCCAGTTCAGGGGAGCTCAGGGCAAGGTGCATTCCTGCCTCCTGCTGTACCTCTGGAACACGGGTGAGCAGGGGATCCCGGTGGGTCCCAGGATCTGGGTTTGAACAGCGGGGAAAATCCAGCCAAACCAACAAAGAGCCGGAGAGGAGCGCCTGGGATCTGATCCATCCAAGGAAAGCTGAGATTTATGGAGGGAAACAGCAAATCTTTGGTTCCAGTCGGGGCTGGAGTCACATCTGTCCCTGGGCCCTTGCACAAACATCTGGAGCCAAAGGAGCGGGATCCTGGCAGCTGAGCTGCCAGTGGGACACTGAGCCCAGGGAGTGCTCCGGGCGGGATAACCACTGATGGATTGCTCTTGTGGGCTGGGATGGGCTCCTGCCAGCGGGTCTTGGCTGGAATCATGGCCAAAGGCATCTCTGAAGCGCCTCCCTCCATCCCCAGGACACCAGGAAGGGACCCGGAGCATCCCCACGGCTCCTGGAAGCGTGGAGCTGCCTCCCTGACCCCGTTGTTGTGTGTTCCCCTTCCCCAGCTGAGTGCTCCAGCTGCCAGAGATTGGTTCAGTTCTCCACATGAAAAATTTACTTTTTAATGGGCCAGGCTGCGGCAGTGCCTGAGCCGCATCCAAAATAACCTCTTAGCACACGGCTCCGAAGGGATCTCCAGCCATCCCCATAAAACTGGAGCACAGCTAGGACTAAAAAGCTCTTTACAAGCCCTGCCCTCCTCGGCTGCTCGGGGCCATGCAGCCGTTGGAAAGCTCCGGTGCTTGCTCCAGGAAATGGAAAAGGATATTTTGGAACCACACTGCTCATAGCTTTTGTTTCCCAGTTAGAGCAAGCTCACAAATCAATAGATTTGGGTTTATTCGCCTTTCTCCTCCAGGATCCAACAGCAGAAGCAGCCTCAGCAGCCTGGCCAAGGGGAGCTCAGGGCCAGGGGGAGCAGATGGAGGGAAAAGCTCTGGGACGTTTGCAGGACGTCAGGGAAGGCGGGACAAGACCCATGGCCAGGGTGAGGTGGGGCCTCTGTCCGAGGAGGGGCAGAGCCCCACGCCCCCTCCATGCCAGGGGGACATGGGTCTGGTGCTGAGGGGATTTTTGGCAGAGCTGCAGCTCTGGTTTGGGTTGGAAGGAGCCTCAAAGCCCATCTCATTCCAGCCCCTGCCACGGGCAGGGACAGCTTCCACCAGACCAGGTTGCTTTCCATTTTTTCTCCTGGAGTTGCTTTGTCTTGGAAACCTCCTTGAGAAAAGTGGATTTTCTACAGCCAATCAACCTCCTGTGAGCAGTGCACGACGGTATCAGAACCACCCAGTTCATCCCAAACCCAGTGGCCCTGGATGGCCCTGTTAGCACAGCCATCGGGATATCGATCCATGAAATATTTCCCTGATGACTCACGGGAGAGCAGCCAAGCCAAACGGTTTGCCCGGTTTGAGGAAAGGATTCTTTTGGAACAGACTGGCAGGTGGGGAAAATTCCTCCGCTGGCAGCAGTGAAACTGCCACCCACTGCGGGGCTGGAGCCTGGGTGTCCCTGGCGTCATCGGTGCCGGTGACAGAGGGAGCACGATGTGCCAGAGGGAGCGGGGCTGGGACAGCGCCCCGGTCAATGGTGGGAAGGCAGCGCTGTTGTTATTAACGCTGACCTTGTCCCGACTCTCTCCCACAGATCCAAAGGTCACAGCAAAGCAAACAGCTCCCGAAGGACTGGAGATATCCCAGCACAGCCAGGACGGGATGCAAATATCCCACAGAACAAATAAACACCGGGAGAGCCAGCTCCCCCGGGCAGCAGGGAATCCTGGAATCAACACCAGCGGGACACGGAGGGGATTGGCCCCTTTGACCCCACCTGCAGAGCCGCTCCAGCTCCAGGGTACAACATCAGCAGGACCTGGAGCTGCTGGAGCGATTCCAGAGGAGGCCCCGGAGCTGCTCCGAGGGCTGGAGCCCCTCTGGAGCCAGGCTGGGAGAGCTGGGAATGTTCACCTGGAGAAGGGAAGGATCCAGGGAGAGCTCAGGGAGAGCCTAAAGGGGCTCCAGGAGAGCTGGAGAGGGACTGGGGACAAGGGACGGAGGGACAGGACACAGGGAATGGGTTCCCACTGCCAGAGGGCAGGGATGGATGGGATACTGGGAAGGAATTGCTCCCTGTGAGGGTGGGGAGGAGCTGGGCTGGAATTCCCAGAGAAGCTGTGACTGCCCCTGGATCGCTGGAAGTGTCCAAGGCCAGGCTGGCCGGGGCTTGGAGCAGGCTGGGATAGTGGGAGGTGTCCCTGCTCATGGCAGGGGTGGCACTGGATGGGCTTTAAGGTCTCCTCCAACCAAACCGTTCTGTGGTTCTGGGATTTAGGTTGGAAAAGACCTTCAGGATCCTGGAATTTGAGCTCTCCAGCTGTTCCGCTGCCCTGCACCCTGAGCGGGGCCGGGCTGAGGGCGGCACAGGCGGCGGGAGGAGGAGGAGGGATGGCCGGGGTTGCTATCCCGGCCGGGGGATGCAGCAGGAGGGCTGGAGCCGGGGATGCTGCCGGGGCCCGCCCTGCCGGGGAGGGGCGCGGCGATCGGGGGTCCCGGCTCGGTCATCCCGGGCCCTCCGCTGTCCCCGCGCCGAGGGACTCTCCCACCCCCGTGTGGCTGTGCCCGGCCGTGCATCTCCTGCCCACGGCCTGGGGGACACGGGGACACGGGGGACACAAGGGACACGCACCCCACAGCCACCCCATCACTGGGCTGGGGGACTGGAGCCACAGGGGACACGGGCTTGTTCTTCCCAAAAATCCCTATCCATCCCCCGGTGCTGCACCCCAGTCTGGCTCCAAAGGGCGGCCATGGATGTTCCCGCTGGATGTTCCAGCCACATCCTGAGCCAGCAGCTCCTTCTCTCACGTCTCCACTCTCGCTGTTCCAAACCATCCGTGGGACACGAGGTTGGAAAAGCCCTCAAGACCATCGAGTCCAACCATCCCCCAGCCCTGCCAAGGCCACCACTGACCCATGTCCCCAAGTGCCACATCCCCACAGTTTTAAACCCCTCCAGGGATGGGGACTCCAGCCTGTTCCGGGGCTGAACATCCCTTGCCATGAAGAAATTTTCCCAATATCCAACCAAAATCTCCCTGGTGCATCTTGAGGCCATTTCCTCTCATCCTGGCAATGGATGGATGGAGAGACCTCAGCATTTTTCTCCCAATCTCAGTCTCCACCAGGGCAGTTTCCCAGCACAGCTGCTCTGGCTCAGCAGGGCCCAGAACAAGGCTTGGGGTGTTTTTCCCTGCAGGACTGCCTGGCTTTCCTCCAGCTCCGGGCGAATTCCCGCAGTTCCAGGTCAGCTGGATGTTCCGTGCCGTTCCACACCCGCGAGCTCCCCTTGTCAGCTTTACAAACCCATCAGGCCCCGGGGAGATAACGAGGCCCAGGCTCTGCCATCTCTCCCCAGATCTGAGGATATTCCAAGCTGCTCTAAGCTCCGGGTTGGATTTTTCAGGCAGGCAGCTGAGGACTTCAAAGGCACCGGTGCTCATCTGTTGGAAAATCCCCCCAACTGCCCGGGAGCATCTGCCTGGTGGGGGGGTGGCACTGCCCGGTCCCACCACAGCTCGGTGTCACTTTGGCAGAGATGCAGGAGAGATTTGGAGTTTCCAAGGGGCTGCCTTTGGGATGAGAACACAAATCCAGGCTTTACCCACCTTCCCAGGGCTGTTACACTTCCAGGTTTAATACGGAAGGAGGAGGAGAAGGGTTTGCTGTGATTTCCCCATCCCTGAGGGTCTGTGCACAGGAGAGGCACAAAGGGTTTGGGGATGAAACTCCCCCTGGCTGCTGCAGGAATAAATGTTCTGCCCCAAAACAGGAGGAGGGCAGGGACAGATGGGATATGGGGAAGGAATTGTTCCCTGTGAGAGTGGGGAGGCCCTGGCACAGGGTGCCCAGAGAAGCCGTGGCTGCCCCTGGATCCCTGGCAGTGTCCAAGGCCAGGCTGGATGGGGCTTGGAGCACGCTGGGACAGTGGAAGATGTCCCTGTCCATGGCAGGGGTGGCACTGGATGAGCTTTAAGGTCCCTTCCCACCCAAGCAATCCCAGGATTCTGGGATCCTGTAACAGCCAGAGCTGTTCCAAAGCCTTCCCCGGGACTGGGAAGCAGGGCACAGATCCTGCATCTTTGTGGCTCTCTGGCGGGGGGGGGGGGGCTGTCCCTGCCATTCCTGAATTCCCTAGCGCCACACAGAGAGGGAACAAACATTCCCCCGTAACCACCCCTGGGGACTGCCCCCCAGCCAGCCGGGTTTGCTGCTGGAAGCCCGGCAGGGATGGAGCGCGGGATCACAGAGGACGATTCATAACCTGAGAGGGACGGGACAGCAGCAAATCACCTCTGTTACGAGCCTGGCCATAAAACCCCTGGCAGGGAACGGAGCTGCTCCCCCCTCCCGCCGTGCCCAATCAATTAGCGCTGAGTAATTGCAGCCCATTAGGGCCGGCCGTGCCGGGGGAGCTCTGGACCTGCTGGAGAAGGGCTGGGTTAATGCTCGGCACGGCTCCCTGGGCTCCTGCCCACCACACAGCCCCCAAAATCGATACCAGCAGGAAATTGTTGCTAAGGCAGCTCCAGGTCAGTGCTCGGCATCTCAGACGTTCACTGGGCCGTGAATAATCCTGAGGAACAACCACGGAGGACATTCCCAACCACGGAAAGGGTTGGGAGAACTCCGTACCAGTGCCCCGTCCTTGGCAGTGTCCAAGACTGGAACAATCCGGTCTGTGGAAGGTGTCCCTGACCATGGCAGGGGTGGGAACGGATGAGTTTTAAGGTCTCTTCCAACCCAACCATCCCAGGATTCCGTGGAATAGCAGCTGCTAGATGTGAGCTGGAGCACCTCGGTGCTCTGTAACCCAGCTCTAGCAAACCCCCCAGTGTCAGCTCCCTCACTTCTTCCCATCTCCAGGATGGATCTTCACCATTTCCCTGGATGCAGGAGATGGAAGAAGGCCCAGAGGGAAGGCTGGGAGCTGGGAGAGGTTGGATCTAACCCCAGAACCCACCAGCCACGGGGCACAGGGCACCGAGCACCCCCAGCCCAGGGCAGCAGGAGATGTCCAGTGCACCGAAGGGACCTTTCCCTTCATGGAGAGAAACACCTAAAAGGAGGAGAGGAAAAATCCCCTCTGGCCTGCCCTGGGGCCGGGGCTCAGCGTTCCAAGCACAGGAAGAAGCATTCCTGGTGCTGGGGCTGCCCGAGGATTTCAATGGGATTGGCCTGGGCTAACACACTGTGATCAAAGCTAATCTCCGATTAGCCACACTGAGGAGATTTAATTTAGTTTAAAGCCTTACCTGAAATGCAGAACTGGGTATTATTGCCTATCTGAGCGGGGCTGCTGCTGTAAAGCTGCAGTATTTATAGGAGAATTAAACCCTCCCTGCGAGCATCACCCGAGGAGGCAGCAGAGCTGAGTGTGGCATTGCCGGCTCCAAACACCCAAAAATCACCACTCCCTATCAGAAATTTCACCAGGTTTTAAAAATGTCGTTTATTTGCTCTTATTTCTATTTAGAGAGAGCAGAGTTCACATTTTCAAGCCGGGGGGGTTAAAATCTGTCCCTTTCCTCGCAGGAAGGGGAGATTTCCACCCAACGCCACTCCGGGAGCTGGAAGTTCAGCAAAATCCACTGGAAGGTTTGGCTGCTCCTGTGTGAGCTGTCGGGGGCTGGATGGAACCCCTGAACCCCACGGGAAAACCCCATGGAGGCTGATTCCCTGCCACACTGCAGAGCCTCGTGTGGCTCCCAGCTGGATGCCCACGTTGCTTTTCCACGTGCTTCCAGGGGAGTTTCTGGAGAACCACAACGCAGGAGAGCGTTTTCCCACCACTCTGAGGGACAATCTCCATGCCCACACTGCAGGTGTGGCACTTGGGGACACGGTTTACAGAATCCAAGAATCCCTGAGGCTGGAAAAGCCTCCCCTGAACACTGAGTCCTACTTGTGCCCCATCCCCACCTTGTCCTCAGCCCAGAGCACTGAGTGCCGTGTCCAGGCCTTCCGTGGACACCTCCAGGGATGGGGACTCCAAACCTCCCTGGGCAGTTCCAATGCCTGACCACCCCTTCCAGGCAGAAATTCCCCCTCATGTCCAACCTGAGCCTCCCCTGGTGCAGCTTAACCCGATGCGCTCATCCTGTCCCTGTTCCCTGGGAGCAGAGCCCGACCCCGCCTGGCTGCTCCCTGCTGGGTGCGATTCCTGCTCCCAGTGCTGGGAATTTCGGGCCCCGAGGGCTTTTCTGGGCCAGCCCATCCCGGCTGCCGGGAGGTCCGGGGTGCCGGGAAGCAGGGAGGGGTAACTGCAGCCCGCTCCACGCCTCATTTCCTTGGGAAATCAGAGCAAGGGGAAAAAATAACCGTAAGCGAACTAATTCCTATTAGGAACGAGCTCCTCTCTCCCCTCATCTCCTGCGAGCGTTCTTGATTAGCTGATAAATGATTAATGGTGCCAAGAAAAGCCGGCTCCTTCATCTCCTGCTTTCATCCCCCAGCCGCCTCCGGGGGACTCCGAATGTCACAGGCAGATGAAAGGGGCCCCCCGAGACCCCACGGGTCCAAATCTCCCGGGAGGAGAGGCCGAACCCCTCCCTCTGAGCCTTCATCCCCTGCCTCAGCCTGGGAGTGCATCGTCTGCCTCCTCTGAGCGCTCCCTGGTTTCCCTTTCCCGGGAAGCAGAGGCAGGGGAGGCAGGGGAAACAGCAGGCACGTCCCCGGAATCCATCGCTCCTGACAAGGGCTCTATTTTAATGCTCCTAACAGCAATTTTTATTCCAGCACTATGGGAAGGCACTTAGATTTCTGTGCAGTTTTTACTTTTTAATCTCCCATACTTCTTGCCGGTGTCAAAGTGTCACCAGTTAATAGTCTGACTGGAAAAAGGAGTGTTTCAGATCTTGTTCCCTCGTCCACGCTGTGAATACATTAGAGAGGCACTGAATGATTTAAGAGGGATTTTTCTCCCTCGGAGCAGGCAGGAAAGGCAAACGTGGGAGTGCAGGAGGGGCCCAGCCTCGCTGCTCCGAGATAAAAAGATGGGCCGTGCTTTCTGCTCGGGGCTCTGCTGAGGCGGTGGGATTTGGGGTGGGGAAAGCACCGCCGGCACCTCCTCATCCCTCAGAAATTCCCGGTGATGCTGCCTCACCTGGGACACTCCAGTTTGACTCTCCCAAGCAGTTTCCCCCCAAGGACTATGTCATTCCATGGGCACTGAGCACCAGGAAAGCGGACACCCAGTGCCAGAGGTTCTGGAGCACCGCGTTCCCATTGGAGTTATCCCAGGTAAGGGGCAGAGCATTCCCTGTGGATAGCGGCCCATCCCTGGCAGCAGAGGGAACGCCCCGTCTCACCCATTTCTGCTGGAGCAGGCTCCAAGGATGCTGCCTTTGGTTCCAAACATTCCACCCCTCAGCTCCCTTCCACCCCTCCCAGCTCCCGGGGGATGTCCGGGGGTGCTTTAGGGATGCTCCCAAGGCCCTGGATAATGAGAGCAGGAGATCAAAGCTCCCCGGCTGCACCAGCCCTCAGCAGCAGCCGCCTCCTGGCAGCCCATCCCTGCACATTCCAGCTCCACCAATTCCAGCCAATTAGTTCGTTAATCCATCCCTCATTAATCTGTCCCTGCCCAGGCACCAGGAAGGGCTGGGGCAAACACAGAGTGGAGCTGGGACAGGGATGGGGCAGCAGGGAGGCCAGGCAGCCTTATGAATATTATTATTATTGTTATTGTTATTATTGCTATTACTGTTGTTTATTATTAATAGTAATGATTATCATCATAACATCTGTAAAGATCATCTGCCACCCATTAATTCCCCCCAGCAGGATTCCATAGGAAACCTGCTGAGGCCTGGTGTGTCCAGTGGGACTCTGGGAATTTTTGGGCTAAGTCAGACCTTACCCAGGGTCTGGCAGCCTCTCTCTCCCAATGTATCAATGTCTGATATCTGTCCCAATACATCAATACAATATATCAATATCTGATATCTCCCAATATATTGATAAGGTGCCCACAGCAGGGGCTGGATCCAGGGAGCACCAACAGCTCTACCCATCCACAACCAGCGGAAGGAAAGGGGGCACTAATTGCGGAAGGAAAGGGGGCACTAATTGTGGAAGGAAAGGGGAGGCAGAGGAAAGCCCGGGATTTCCACGGCATCGCTTTGCACAGCTCAGCCCTGGCTGCTGAGAGGCTCCGGCTCCCGGGATTACCTGTCAGGCTTCTGTGAATTTTAAATAAAAGGTAAAAGGGTTTAACTGGAACACGACACCTCGGAGTGCTCGGGAACAGCTCGGCTCTGCTTCCCACTGTGCCAGGCATGCGCCGGAGCCAGATCCACACCGGGCAATGCTGCACATCCAGGGCCTGACACGATGGCAAACACATTCCCTGCTCACACATTCCCTGCTCTGCTCTTCTCCTGTGGCACAGGAGTGTGGAGCCACTCCTGGGCTTTGCTTCCAGCTCATCCCCAACCAAACACACACACAAATAACAGCTCTGCTCACAGAGGCACCCACGGGTGCTGCCCGGGCAGGCTTTGGGGAGGGGGTTTGAACATTCCAATGCTTCTTCCAGCTCAAATGGGAGAGAGAAGAAGGCTTGGTTTGGGTGGGAAGGGACCTTAGATGTCATCGAGTGCCACCCCATTCCATGGGAGGGGACACCTTCCACTATCCCAGGATGCTCCAAGTCCCATCCAGCCTGGCCTTGGACACTGCCAGGGATCCAGGGGCAGCCACAGCTTCTCTGTGCCAGGGCCTCCCCACCGTCCCAGGGAACAATTCCTTCTCCATATCCCATCCATCCCTGCCCTCTGGCAGTGGGAAGCCATTCCCTGTGTCCTGTCCCTCCATGCCTTGTCCCCAGTCCCTCTCCAGCTCTCCTGGAGCCCCTTTAGTCTCTAAGTTCTCCTCAGAACCTTCCCTTCCCTTCCCCAGGTGAGCATCCCCAGCTCTCCCAGGCTGTCCCCAGAGCAGAGGAGCTCCATGCCTCAGAGCATTTCCATGGATCCTGTGATCCCAAAGCAGCTCCATCCCTCTGGTGCCACGCTCACGGGGCTGGTGGTGAATTGCACGGCTCAGGCTGAGCAGGAGGAGCCTTTGGGATCCCCAGTCCTTGGGCTACCAGGTACAGGGGGAGGTTGCCACATAAGGGCAGTGACTTTGCCATCATCCCTGGGAGCTCCAGCAGAGCAGGACATGGAGCACCAGGAATGCCAGGAGGGAGCTCCCAGCCCGGTGCTCACCCCATTTGCATTTCCCTGGATTAATGAGGCACCCGAGGGGGAGACCTCGATGTCTCTTTAAAGCACCTGCATTTAGGGCTGAACCCAGAACCTGTCCCTTCCACGAGCACTCTGCACACCTGCAGTCCCACAGAACCAGGGATTTATGGCCTGGATCACAGCTGCAGGGCTCTGGGGTCCTGTTGCACTGCGGGTCCTGGTTTTCCATGGATATTTCTTTGCAGAGCAGTGAGTGCTGGTGATGGATGGGGAGCACTGCAGTTGGGGTGAGCCCGCTCTGAGCCACAGCCCCGCTGCCAGGCCGGGCATTAATTATTAACTCCGACCAGGAGATTTGCCACTCTCCCAGCACCAGGCGCTGCAATCGTTCCCTACATAAAAGAGCATTAAGTGAAAGCCGGGATAAAGCCGATCGCTCGGCAAAGTGACGTCCCTGCTTTCAAGGCCTACTGCTCGGCAGGAAAATTTACAATCCTTTAATTCCATTTACAAGGCGGCAACACAAAAGGGAGCTGGAGACGGAGGCTGGAAGCCGGGAGACTGAAGGGGAGGAATAAAATAAACAGGAGTCCAAGGGAGCTGGGATCAGGCCCCCCCTCTGAAATTCAGCCGCTCATTAAATTCCAGCCAGGATTAGAGGCGGGAAGCGTCGGGCGAGGCTCTCGCTGCTGTTCAATGGGAGGTATATTAAGTTATATAGGTTCCATCTTGTCCCTATTCACGCCGAGCTGGGTTGTCTATACCCGAGCAGCTCGGCGTAATTTGCTTATAAATAATTGACTTCTTGGCGATTAAAATCTCTGGAGGGGCTCCGGGTTTATTCACAACAAGCCGCTTCGGCCTGCCGTGCAAATTAGGCCTTTCAAACCTGTCTCATCTCCAACAGAAATGTTATGAAGAGTGATTTTTTTATCCCCTGTAATAACCTTCAACTAACCTTTAAACTGAAGTGAATAATTTAAATCTTATTTTCATATCAATGGGGGAGTCAAGCCAAGCAATTATCTTTTATCTGTATACTCTGTCGTCAGAGCGAGGCATAATAAAGTTTTCCCAAGTGGGCAGAGTGAGGCAGGAGAGGAGGAGAGAGCGGGAGCGCGCTGGGATCCGAAGCCATTAATGCGGCGATGAATTATTCAGTAATGAGGACAAGATCTGCCAGCGAGGATCCTCCAGCGCCCGCCGGTGCTCGACACAAATCGCCGCATATTCAGCACAATCAGAGCCGGCCGGGCTGGGTGGGTGGGCGGCACCCCCTGCCCGGGCAGGCTGCACCCCCGCCCAGGGTGAGGGACCAAAAAAACGGGGGAAAAGAACAGAAAATCCCCCCCAAAAGTCCACCCCCATCCAAGGCGCTGAGGGGGAGCGGGGGTGGAACTCCCCCCGTGCTCGTTAAGATTCTGCCGGGCTCCCCCCTCCCCCCGTCCTGCCGGACCCTCCGCGATCTCCTCTTTCATTAATTCATAGAATATCCTCCCTGCGATCCAGGCGCTGATTGCAGCCGCAGCCGAGCCGGAGCTGCTGGAATATCACACGTTCCAAGCCCGGCCTGGGCCGGGGAAAACGCGGCCTGGCATCAAAAATTCATCCCTTGCCTTGGCCGGGGGCGGGGAGGAGCGGGATGGGGGCCTGGGATGGCTGAGCAGGGCTGGGAGCGGGGAGAAGCCAGGGAAAAAGGAAAACCATCGTTAAACAGCTGCTCTGAGCCTCTCTGAAGTGCCAGAGGCAGATCCCTCTTTTCCAGCTGGAACGAGGCTTTAACCTGCAGGTCCCACTGCAGCCACAACCATCCAGCGCTCTCCCCAAAGTTTGAGATCTCCGAATTCCCCTGGCGTTATCCATAAAAAAGATGCTGGCACCTCACACCGCCGCCTTCCAGGGGATTAATTGGTGTCACCAAATCCAGTGGGAGGAACAGGGGCGGTCGGGGCTGGGACCCTCCTCCCGTGGTTTAGCCACATCCGTCACAGCATCCCTGGCAGCCTGGAAATGTTTGCACTGCAGCAACGGCAGGCCCGGGGGTTTCCTCTTTGGGTTTTTTCACCCATCGCTGGCGGAGGGCTGGGAAATGATGGACAACTCGGGAAAATCCCAGAGGGTGGGAGCCGGTGGCTGGTGCAGAAAAGCAGGACCCAGGGCAATCCCGAGGAGGGAATGGTGCTGGATTAGATGTCAGGGCAGCTCAGGCAGTGAGCATTAAATATCTTCATGTAATCTTTCCACTTAAACCAATGATTAAACAGATTTAGCAGATGATTAAACAAATAAAGATTAATGAAACAAGCAAAGCAATCAAATCTTTATGGGGGAATAAATGCGTGATCCAAAACAATATTAGGACAAATTGTCTAAAACTAATCGAGGCTGTGCTGCTTTTGTCTAAACAGCGTTTGTTATGTTCGCACTTGGGTGCAATCAAAATATTTGCTCAAACCAGGATGGAACTGAAAATCCAAAACACCATCGAGGATGAAAGGAAAAATAAGGAATGTTTTGCAGGGTTCCCTGTGCTCCCAGGCCAAGCTGGCAGCTCCTGCCCGGCCTGGGTGCCCGAGGGGGCTGTGGGATCCCATGGGAGCTGGGCTGGGGATGGAGAAGATCGGGATGGCCCTGGGAATGGCGAGGGATGGGACAGCCGGAGCACGGCCGGAGGGACCCTGGAGCAGCTCCAGCCCCACAGCCACTGGTGCTGGTCCCTCTTTAATTAATTTTATGGGAACTAGAAGACCTCCAAGGTCCCTCCAACCCAGCCCATCCCATAATTCCTTGAACTCACAGCTTTGGTTGCTCCAGCAGCAGCAGCGCCAGGGTTTAGAGCTGTAAGTCTTTTTCTTTCATCAATTTTGCATAGGGGAAGATCGTGTTTGCTCTAAATACTTTTGTTTTTAAAGCCTCCTAAATTTTTGAAATGAAAATAACAAGGGGGAGAAAAGAGAAAAGGCTTTTCCAGACAAACTGTCAGGAGGCTGCAGCCGCCAACAAACACAAACAGAGCTGCGCTTAATTAGGGGGAAAGGGAACGAGGTGCCAGATCCAGGGATAGCTGTGCCCGTTCCCTGGGCTGCAGCACACGTGGGAACACGGATGTGCCAGGCTGCAGCACCCCGGGGTGTGCCAGGGCTGTTCCTGCTGGGAATGGGGTGTCCCAACGTGGATTTTGGCGTTTTCCTTGGCATCAGGATGGTGCTCTTGGACAAAACCACTCCAAGTGGTTTGACTGCTGCCCCTAAACCTTTCCTGAGGAAATGGGGTGGCCACTTAACGCTAATGCACATCCTTGTTTCCAAAAATCATTGGGGGGTGGGGGGGGGATGGGGGGAATTCCTCACTTTCCAGGCAGAAATCAGGTCCCTCCCTATGAGACAGACCTGAAGCTAAAGGCAGAAACAGCCCCACCTCACACCCCTTTGGCCTCCTGAGATGGAGGTGAACACCCCTGCTGGGTGGGGGTCAGGGACTCACAGGATCATGGAATTGTTTTGGTTGGAAAAGCCCTTGGAGGCCATCGAGTCCAACCATTCCCAAAGCCACCACAACCCACGTCCCCACGTGCCGCATCCACAGGGCTTTAAATCCCTGCAGGAATGGGGACTCCACCCCTGCCCTGGACACTGTCAGAGCCCCTGTCCCTGTCCTCCTGTCCCCTCCGTGCCCCCGACTGGAACGGGGCCATCCACAGCAGGGCCCGGCAGCAATTCCAGCGGGAATTCCTGCCGCATCCCCTGCGGCGGGGCAAGGGCAGGAGCGGGTGCTGGATGCCGTGGGCCCGGGGGATCTCCAACAGCTTTGGCCCCTGTGCCACGCCCAGCAGCCCCAGTCCAGCCCCTGTCACCGTCCCTCGTGGCCCGGGGGTCCCCACAGCCCCCGGGGCTCCCGCTTCCAATGGGAATTCTGGACCCTCCCGCTGAGCCGCTGCCTGGGCTTTGCTTCGGCACAGAGAGGAGATTTGCATCCAGCAGCTGCAGCAGGAGAATCCAGCAAATCCATGACATGAATTCCAAGTCTCCCTCCCTCAAGGAAAGGCTGGAGCCAGCTCAGCATCCCTCCTCTCTCCCCCCTCGTTCTTCTTTTTTTTGGAGACTCATTACTATATTGTGGATATTCTCCACTAAAGGGCATCTCTTTGAATGCATTTGCTTTTTTATTAATGTGTGCTAAGACAAGTCAAGCCTGATTATCATGAAGACAATTGCTGAATTCCCTCCTGGAGAAATCTCATCTAGACTGTGTAGGCGTTTTAATTTCAGAGACCCATTAATTGGCACAATTGCTTAAGCAGCTGCTTTCCGTGTCATTTTAGGACCACTTTATGAAAAACAGAGCTTAAAAAAAAAAAGAAAAAAAGAGAAAAAAATATATGACAGGCCAGAGCTTTCTACATGGCAACATAATTAATGCAAGGAGCTTCCTTGGAGCAGCAGAGCAACAAAAAGCCACCAAAATACGGCTGCCCTGTGCTGGCTGCGCGTGGGGAGCGCAGCCCAGCACCCACCTCCCTCTGGAAATCAGCTGGCAAAGCTGCTCAGCGCCCTGTGCTGCCACAAACGCCTCCTTACCCCGGGATCTGTGGGGAATAAACCCGTGGGGCAGCGGGGAAGGCAGAGGAATCCGGCAGGAGCCAGCCCAGCGCTCTCCGAGGGGGGCTCAGCCCCAGAGCACTGGCACTGAGGATGCCCAGAGGGTGGGGGGCTCCGGGGGTCCCTCCCTGCTCTGGGGGTGATGGGGAGGGGTTCAGAGGAGGGGGAGGCCCTGGCAGGGAGGTGGGAGAAGCAGCAGGTCCAGAGGGCTCCAAAGGCCCTGCTGCTGCCATCCCGGCACATCCCGGCACATCCATCGGCCCTTGGATCAATCCCAGTGCTGAGGGGACAGGGACAGGTGGGCAGGTGGTGACAGAGCCCTCGTGGGGACCTCAGGCTCCCTGGAGGTCCCTAGATGCTGTCCTGGCACACGCAGGCCATGCACAGCCCCCAGAATTAGGTTAATTATTGAATTAATGAAGAAGCAATCCTTCACTCCGGGAGCAGTGGCCAGCCCGAGTTCTGTGCTGGTCTTTGCCACAGGCAAAAATATACATTCCCATTTATTAATAAATAAAGCCCTATCAGTGCCCTAAATTATCAGTGGAATATATTTGCTAACCCAAAGCAATAGTAGGAACAATTACTTATTAATAAAGCAATAGCTAAATCTAATTACATCCCCATCAGATCCTGCAAGTAATAAAACCACAGTTGCCTTCCAGAGCTGAGGGACCTGCTGACCTCAAATCAAAGTTTAAACCATCCATCAGCTCCCAATACATTCCCAGCACATCCAGCAATTACCATGCCCTCCATCGGCTCCCCCGGCAGGGGCAGGGGTCACCCCATGTGCTGCATGGCTGTGAGCAGGAACAGAGCCTCAGAAATCTCATTATCCTGTTAACCATACATTTATCTGACAAGATAAAAGAGACTAGGTGACCAAGCTATCATTAAAGATTAATAGAAAGTATAAAAAATTCAGCTGCAACCAGCATTACTGTTTAGTGCCTGTGATAGGCCTGACAGGATTATTAATCAGGCAGCCAAAAAGATTTAGGGCTTTGCTCTTGGTTTTTTCGTTTCAAGTCTGCGGTGTCGTCCCCTCTCCCCAGCAGGCAGAGCCCGGGTCAGGGGGGCCGCTGGTTAATTGGTGCTGGGGGTTTGGAAGGGGTGGCTCAGATCAATTATTAAATCCCAGGGCCGAGGTGAGGACGGGGCGGGGGCCGGGATGCTCCAGAGAGGGCCGGGGTGTTTACGGCAGCGGCTCCTCTCCCGTGCCAGGCTATTAATAAATTGTACAGATCAATGCCAGGATTAATTTTAATCGAGGGCTACAAGGATCACGCAGCTCCCAGGGTGATTTTCCCCTCATTCTTAATTCCATTTAAGTTTAACATGAAAGATTCCCAGGTAACACCTACACAGGAAGAAATGAGATTTCCCTGTTTTTAAGTCTTAAGTATTCTTTTTATTCTGCTTTGCTTTTTCCCTTTTGATCATAAATCAATGCCCGTCGCCGCTTTCCCAGGAAGCCGGGCTGCAGGCAGGGCTGCCCTGCATTTCCCCACCTGCCACAGAGAAAAACCAATACATTAGGGAAGGTGTTATCTAAAAAACTCCGTGGAGGGGGAGCCAGGGTGGAAGAGGGGCCCCCAGCACCCCCCAGCTCCCCTCAGCTCCCCTCATCCCTCCTCCCCAGGGTTCCCTGCCTGGATTTCCCTCCAAACACACTTCTAAAGTAGGAAATATCACTGAAAGCTTTATCAGCCTTTGTGGGTCCATCCCAGGGGGTTGGAGCGAGATAACCCTCATGGTCCCTTCCAACCTGAACTTTTCTGGGATTCTGTGACTCCATGAAAACCAACCTTTTATTTTCTCACATGAAAATATCCCAGTGGGAGCTTGGAGCAGCTCGGACCAGCACAGCCTTTCCCACAAAAATGGGGCAAACCAGAGCAATGCCTTGAGCATCCCGGGAGAATAATTTACCTTCAAACAACCCAAAAAATATTTTTTCCCTGAAAAAAGTGCAAAGCAACCTGTGGAAGACCTGATGTCCCAGGAAAGGATCTGAGCAAGAGGCAAATGGAGCAGGGAAACACTGAGGTGTCTGAGCACAGCCCAGAGCCTGGCTGGGAACACAGTCTCCATAAGGATGTGGTTTCCATCCCAGTATCTCATGGAATCCTTCACAAGGAGCTTTCTCTGCTGCAAAAGTCACATTTTAAAGCATTTCCCCCCCTGCCCCCGAATTTCCATGTTTTCAATCAGTTCCCTCCATTGTGTGGGATCCTGCAGTCGGGGATTAATCATCAAACATAACTGGAATTGTGCACGGAACAAACTGGGCCTGGAGAGGTGCTCAGGGAGCTTTGGTGATGCCGGATGGGGGTGACACAGACTGGGATGCAGTGGAGGGATCTTCCCTGTGGGACTCGATGTGGGCCAGCGCTTTCCAATGAGGAGCCTTTCCAACCACCTGCAGCAGCCTCAGAACAAGTTCCGGCTTCTCCAGTGATGCAGAGATCCTGCAAATCTGCATGGAATCATGGAATGGTTTGGGTTGGGACTTTACAGGCCACCCAGTGCCACCCCTGCCAGGGCAGGGACACCTCCCACTGTCTCAGGCTTCTCCAAGCCCCAGTGTCCAACCTGGCCTTGGACACTGCCAGGGATCCAGGGGCAGCCACAGCTTCTCTGGGCACTCTGTGCCAGGGCCTCCCCACCCTCACAGGGAACAATTCCTTCCCAATATCCCACCTATCCATGCCCTCTGGCAGTGGGAAGCCATTCCCCCTGGTCACTCCATCCCTGGTCCCACACCTATGCTGGACTCAGGAGTTTTCCAAGAGAAGGCTCCTGCAAAATTCCTGCCTGGAGGAACAGGCCATGCAGGCAGCCAGGGAAGAGGCCCTGCATTTGCATCACCTTCTGCATTCCATGGTGCTGCTGCCCTTTGAGCCAGGGTGCTGAAAAGCCTGGGAGCCTCCTGGTTTTGCATCCGTGCAGGAACTGCTGGGGAGCTGCTGCTGAACCCCAAATAAATCAATTCCTGTTCTGCAGGCCGAGCGCGGGGAGCAGGGCCTGGATAATCCCCAGCTGCAGGAAGGTAGGACTTGGCTTCCCAGCCTCTTTGAAGCTCACAAGAGTGAGATGAAAGAGAAATGTTAAAGCTTCTCCAGAGCGAGCAGGAGGGGATCCGGGGAGCGGCCGCGCCGGCGCTTTGCCGGTGTCATGGCACGGCAGAGCTCGGATCTTTCTGGCTCTGACAAGCCTGGGGTGAAAGGGAAACCTCCAGCACATCCCCTGTGCTTCAGTGAGCAAACCCCACGAGTTCCTCCCGCCTCTGAGGCCTCACGTCAATGCCATCAGGGTTGTTGCTCAGTTTGGGGCAAAAACCACTGGTTTCAGCTGTGTGACATCACATGCAGCCGGATGCGGCACGGGGGCGTCATTCCTGGGAGAGGAAAAGCAAATCCATATTGATCCAAAGCTCAATTCATCTCACAGGCCTCCAAACCACAAGGAAACAGCTGGAAATTCGAAGCATTCCTGGGTTTTTGTGGTATCCCTGCCCCGAGGGCTGGGAGGACCCCTCAGCCCAATGGAAACCAGGTGCCAGGAGCTGCTGGAGGTGGGCTCGGGCTGGGGGAGCTGATCAGGCAGGCTTTGGTTCCACAGACATCTCATTCCAACAAAATCCGTGTGATTCTTGCTAAAAATATTCCCCCACATCCCCATTCCTCCCAGCCTGGAGTGTTGTGACTGCATGAACACATCCATGTTCCCACAGGATGCTCCAGCCTCTCCGGGTGACCCAGGGATGCTGCTGCTCTCCTCAGAGGCTGCAGGCAGAAGCTCTTCCTATGGTGGGGACCGGAAACATTTGGGAGGAGAATCCATCCCTTTCGTGGGGAGGAACTGTCCGAAGTCGATGAAAGATAAAGTCCAATTAATTATTTACTTCCATGAGCTCATGGAAATCTTCCCTGGAGTCTGCCAGGACCAGCGGGCCCCCAGCTTTTATCTGTTTACCAGGATGAGATGGGAGAAGGGGATGGGGGGGGGGAAAAAGAGCTTAATGACGGTGTCTGTTGATCATCAACGCGAGAAAAATGAATTGCTTCCCTGAACCTGAGAAATATCAAACTGCATAAATAAATCCATTTCAATTATTAATAAAGGAATTTACATTCAGAGCCTGAGCATGAGAATTAATTTCATTTCTTATGCTAAAGTGGCCAGTACGGCTGGGGAGCGGAGAATGAAAAGATGCAGAAATGAAGGGAAAATGAAGGTAGGGTGGGTTTGGAGGGAAAAGGTGGCAAAGTGGAAATTCCTGGTCCTAAAGAAAACCATCTTCCAGCAGCTGTAAAGCAAAGGAAATGGGAATAAGAAGGGATGTGGGGTGTGAAGGAGTTTCAGGAATGATGGTCCCACTCCGTCACCATCCTTGATGTTCTCCCAGCCAGCATCTCCCATGGAAACAGCTCCGTGGAGGGTACCAGGGACAGGACGTTTGAGGACAGCCAATGCAGGCCCACAATTAATAAATACCAGATCTAAGCAAACCCGAGACTGAAATCCTTCCCAGAACCAGCGGCTGTGCCCTCCCTGCCTCTGCCCCGGGGCTGCTCCTTCGCTCCGAAGGGACCTCGATCCATGCTGGGATCTCTGGTGGGTGACACCAGCACATCCCCTGCCGGCCCCCAGGCAGTTCATCACAGGTGTTCATTTGGGGTAAAGGCTGACCTGCAGTGTGGGCAGGGCACAAATCCTGCCTGGGTTTTGCCCTCTGTGAGAAATTACCCCTGAAATGACCTCAAAAAGTGGCAGTGCCGTGATGGCTGCCCCAGCTGGGGAGTTTGGGGCAAAAATACCAGGATTTGGGCACTTTCCAGGGGCTGGAATGGGGCAGTTTCCCAGCACCAAGGCCCCAGTGCCACAGCAGCTCCTGGTCCCATGGCACAGGAACACATCAGCCCCTTCCCTGTAACCCAGCCCCCCAAAACTCTCCCCTCTCCTGCTGTTTTCCCTTTCCCAGACTAAACAATCCCATTTCTTTCCATCTTCTGTCTTTGGTGGCATTCCCCATACCTCTGGAGCAGCTCCCTGGGAAGCAGCAGCTGGAGCGGGAGGGGGTGCCCACGCCCCAGCCCCACTTCCACACCCCATTCCCCGTGTCCGTAGGGAACAGGGGCAGCAGGCCCCGCTCCCTTCCAGCTGCAAACCCAGAGCGCAGAGAGCGCAGCCCTTTTGTGCTGTTCATCCCTTGGTGCGGGGCTGAAACCCTCTCCCAAAGCCACCCTTCCCCCGGCTGCCCTTTCCCGGAGCAGCCTCCTCGCGGGCTGCATTGTTCCTTCGTGTGATGAGACATTCCAGGAAAACCAACTCAAATCCAAGCAGACATTTGGAGGGGCTTTTGTTTGGCTGTTCCCCAGCTCCCCCCGCCCTGACTCCTGTGAAGGCACTTGTCGAGTTGATTTGCTCGCGCTGCCTCCAGAGCCTGGCCTTGCTCCGGAGCTGCTGCTCTTTTCAGTCGGCTCCTCGGAATGAGAAGAAAAACTTGGCAAAGCAACAATAGGGAAGGGAAAAAAAAAAAATATGAATAATCTCGGCATAGAAGTTGCATTATGTGAGGTGGTTGCCATGTGGTTGAGGCCAGGAGAGGATCATGCGAGCGCTTTGTGGGGGAAATGATAACGGGAGAGAAAATCTCGAGGAACGCCGGGGTTTGGGATCCAAGGCTGGAATGCAAACCCAGCGGTACCATCCCAGCCTGGTGCCAAGGGCTCCGTGACAATCCGTCAGACCTGGCTGGGGGAGTCTGGATGGGGACAAAAGTGCTGGTGGTGGTTCCCTGTGCTGGGCACACTCAGCCCGGGCACCTTTGGCCATGTGGATTCCCAATATGGGGATTTAGGATGGGGGATGCAGCACTGCTGGCAGGGAATTCCCATGGGTACCCACCCCAAACCTCACCAGGGAGAGAATCTTCACACAAAGATGGAACCTGAAATGCTGCAACCAACATCAGAGGGACGTGGAGCTGCCAGAGCAATTCCAGAGGAGGCCCTGGAGCTGCTCTGAGGGTGGAGCCCCTCTGGAGCCAGGCTGGGAGAGCTGGGAATGTTCACCTGGAGAAGGGAAGGATCCAGGGAGAGCTCAGAGCCCCTTCCAGGGCCTAAAGGGGCTCCAGGAGAGCTGGAGAGGGACTGGGGACAAGGCATGGAGGGACAGGACACAGGGAATGGGTTCCCACTGCCAGAGGGCAGGGATGGATGGGATACTGGGAAGGAATTGCTCCCTGTGAGGGTGTGGAGGCCCTGGCACAGGGTGCCCAGAGAAGCTGTGGCTGCCCCTGGATCCCTGGCAGTGTCCAAGGCCAGGCTGGATGGGACTTGGAACATCCTGGGATAGGGGAAGGTGTCCCTGCCCATGGCAGGGGTGGCACTGGATGGGCTTTAAGGTCCCTTCCAACTCAAACCATTCTGGGATCTGCCACCAGAGAGCCACCAGCCATTCCAGGTCCATGGCGTAGGTGGTGTCTCCAAAGCTTCACTTCCAGGGTCTGGCTGGAGAGAAACCCCAGATTTCAGCTAAACTGAGGTTCAGGTGCTTGGGGAAGTACTTATGAACTAAAGCCCCCATATTTTGTCCCGCAGCTGTAGGAACTGTTCTGGGGAACCATTTTTGGGCAAAACCACCCCATCCTCCTCTCCTTTGTGTTGTCTTGGAATAAACGTGGGAGTGGGAGGAAAGTCAGCGCCGTCAGCTGAGCCCTGGGAAATTCAGACAGCGTGGGGGAACACATGCATTTAAAAAAGGGGAAATTTGGGGATCAGCTGTGTGAATCCTGCTCTTTTATTGCAATGGAGGCACAGGGCCCACTTTTAGCCTGGAATGTGTGACACTGGGATTTGTGTGGGGCTCACCTGGTCCTGGTCCTGCTCCAGCAACATCGAGGGAAAGCAAACTGTGGGACAAGGTGGGGGTGACAGGCAGTGCTGTGACATCCCCAGCTCCCTCCATCCTGAGGTTTTGGGGTTCTCACTCCCAGTTAAGCTTCTGGGGTGCTGTGGAAGGAAGGTGCTGCTGTCCCCTCTCGATGCCAGCCAGGGGCTGAGCAGCTCCTCCCGAGTGTGGAAGGTTTGGAACCCGTTCTCCTCCCACAGAAGACGGAGCTGCAGGATCCCAGGAGGGGACGCTGGCAGCATCGTGCCAGCTGCTCTCTGCCCAGGAGGACAGAGCTATGGAGCCCTGGTGGTGGGGACGCTGGTGGCACCGTGCCCGCTGCTCCCCTCCCAGACAGGACAGGGCCACAGGGTCCCAGTGCAGGGGACAGTGGTGGCCCTGTGCCCGCAGAGCCCCAGAGGCCCGGGCCAGCTCTGCTTCAGGAGCGCCTGAGTTCACACAATCAGCGCCTGGTGCGAGGCAGCGGGATTCAAAACCCTAATTTGGCCTGATTAAAGCTTAATGATTCCAGCTTAATGATTAAAGAAGTGCCCCAATTTCCTCGTTCCAAGCAGCCCAGCCTGCCAGGACTCAGGTGGATGGACACGGCTGGGGCTCGGCCTGGGAGACACCGGCAACAAACCGGGCATTTCAACAGCTCGGGCACAGGGAGGAGGATCCCGGATTCCTACCCGCAGCTGAGCCGCTTTGGAACGGCAGGGAGACATTAAAGCAGATTAATGAGGATTTCAGGATGAAAAACAACCTGGCCGCCTCTCAAGCAGCAGAGAATCGCTGTGTGCAGTCATTTGGAGAGCCCAGAGCCCAGGCTGGGGCAGGCAGGCTCAGCCCCCGCTCCCCGTGTCACCCGCAGCCCGTGCTGGGTCACCCCCGAGCGCCCCAGGGCCGGGGCAGAGGGACAGGGGCTGCACAGAAACGCTCCGGCTCCTTCCCAGCCCTCCTCAGGCAGCGTCTCTGGAGCAGCCCTGGCAGAAAATGGAGCTCCCCATCTGCACACGAGCTCTGGACCCCATTAGAGCAGGACCAGGGGGAGCGGGGTGGCCGCAATGCACACAAGGTGCTCTCTTCATGAAAGCATCTTTTGATTATGTTATTGCAGCTATCAAAATATTGCCGAGTTCAGAGCATTCCTCTGGGATCCCCGAGCTCTTCAAAGGCCGCAGCACCACGGCTGGGGAAAAAGAAGCCTTTAATTATGTCGGCTTCCACGCTCGTTCTGCCGTGGTTTCCTCACAGAAAAAAGGCCTTTAATGAGGAGAAGCCCATATGGCTGCATTGTTCAAGCAGGGAAATAAAGCTGGTTTTGGGGCTTGCTCTCATAGATGCACAAGTTCCCTCCCAGCCCCACGATGTCACGCAGCCCCACATTCCAAGGGGCTCTGGAGCACAGGGACGGCGCTGTGGAAATTCCAGCCTGGCTGTGGAGCTGCTCCCATCCCCATCCCCATCCCAGCCCACACTCCAACCATTCCCCATCACTTTCACACCCTCCAGCAGCGTTTTCCTCATTCCCTGCTCCGTCAAGCCCCACGCACGGCAGGAGGGAGAGGTTGCAGGGGTGCTCTCCACAAACCCCCTCATTTTGCTCAGGTTCCATTTGAATTTCAATGGAAATCCTCATTTTTACCCCCAAACATAAATAGCAAAGCAGAGCCGTGTGTTACACACGGGCCAACCCCACACTTTAAAGAACTTATTCAGTATATTCTGCTAATAAATTCTCCCATCTGGGGGATGTAATTAAAGACCAGCGTGTGCTGCAGGATCCCAGCAGTTCTGCAAAGCTTTTGGACGCTGGGAGTCCTAATAAAGAGAGTTTTGTTCAAGAAGTCACAGGGAACAGCCACAATTAATTGCCAAGGAGGGCGTGTGCCTCGCTGGAGTGATTAAACGCGAGAAATGATGGAGCAGAGGTACAAAAAAGCAACAAACCCAGGGGATTTTTAACCAGAGTGAGGGCGAGTGGCTGTGCCACCTCGGTTCCTGTCCTTCCCCACATCCCACCCTGCTTCCGGCTGGATTCTCCGGGGGGTTCTGAGCAGTGAGGAAGTTTCTGTAGACAGCACGTTTCAAATCCACACAGTACCATGGAATCACGGAATGGTTTGGGTGGGAGGGCACCTTCAAGCTCATCTCATTCCATGGGCAAGGAACCTCCCGCTATCCCAGGCTGCTCCAAGCCCTGTCCGTTCACGACGGAAGAAACAAACCCACAAACCCAAACAAGGCAAGAAAACCCAAGAAAAGTCACTCACTGTGAGTAAAAAGTTTTTTCTGGGAATGTTTTCCCATCCTCCCTCCCTTGAGGCTGTGGAGTAGAGCAGGATTTGTCCTCCCTTTTCCTGAGCGTCAGGATCTGTGGGCACAGTTTGAGTCTCACAGGGGATCACGTTTACTACCAAAATACAAATATTTATACTTCAATTAAGGAAGCGTTTCCCACAAAGGATTAAAATCCACCTGAAGCCCGAGGTTCAGACTTTCCCAATTCCACATCATCAAAAATCCCCAACCCCCCAGTCCTCTGCTTCCCAGCCGGAATTACAAAGAGCAACTTCTCAAGGGTTGTAGAGGCAGCAGTGGCATTTTAGCGATTTTATCTGCCAATTCCTTTACTTTCCACGTTTTACATGACAATTGAGGGAAATCTTCCCCAGACAGCAATTCCCGTCCCGGTCAGCGGGACACCGGCACCACAATACACAAATTACAGCGCTGGCAGCGAGGAGCAGCCGGAGCTGGAGACGCGACATTGATGCCAAAAAATTCCCATTTCAAGCCACCACAAAGGCAGAATTTTGCTGTGTTTCCCATGCAAATAATCAGGCAGGAGAGCAGTGGCACCTCTGGTTCGGGGAGCAGAGCGGGGCCAGAGCCAAGGGCAGGGCTGTAAAGTTTAGGGAAAAGCTCTGACAGCATGTTCGGCATCTGGGCAATCCGATGGATCCGAGCCTCAAAATCCCATGGATCCAGCCCGCCCATGGATCCGAGCCTGCCACGGATCCGACCCTCACTGCTTGGGGGTGACCCCAGATCCGTGCCCACCTCCAGGGCAGGGAGCCCCTCAGCACCTCTCCCGTGCTCCCCCTGCATCCCAATCCCAAGATATCCAGGACGTGAACAGGGATTTGTTGCATTCTCCAAGCCCCTGATGAACCCCAGAGCTGGACACCTCCTGGTCAGGAGATGTTTCCAGCTGGACATTCAGTGGCATCCGGGCTCTGCAAGGATTCAGGGGCTGGAGAATCCCAGACAAAAGGCCGGCTGTAAATCCAGCCCAGGCACCTGCCAAGGCCAGGACAGAGCCTGGGGCACGGAGGGATTTAATGCCCCAGTTCCTGAGATCACAGCCCTCACTGTCCCCAGCTGGGGCCGAAGATGTGCTTCCATGGCAGCCTGCGGGGATGCAGGAGCAATCCACATGGATGCCAGAGCAATCCACAGGGATGCAGGAGCAATCCACACATGCAGCCCACATGGATGCAGGAATAGCCCCCACGGATGCAGGAACAGCCCATATGGATGCAGGAGCATCCCACATGGATGTGGGAGCAGCCCACACATGCGGTTCACAGGCCCCTGTTTTTTTTAGGAAGGAGCTCTTTCCAACCTGCTCAAGCTCCGAGCTACATCCCACAGAATTCCTGCCAGCTCCTGCTCCAGAAGCAGCTCAGCCGGGGGTGCTGGGGGTGGCACCCGTGTGGTGTTGGGGCTCCCCAGGCTCTGCCCGCCCAGGGGATGCCCCCGGAGCCACGCAGGGATGCAGGAGTGGGTCTGGTCTGGCAGGAGAGGATTTCCATGAGTGTTCCCAAAATCCCAGCCCAGCAAGAGGCTGCGCCTGCCTCCTCAGCCCTGAACACTCCGTGCTGCAGCCACGAACATCCCGCCTTGATTTCATCGGGCAGGAATGCTGCGAGCTTCCAGAACAATTTATTCCCTGCAATTTCTTCTCTGGGTAGAAGCGGCTCGGTTTTCCAAGAGTCACTTTTTTCCAGAGGAAAGCGGGAAGTTAACCATTGGAGTGAAGGCACTCGGCTCCCTACCAAGGCCTTCCAGAACTGGGATTAGAAATGGAAAGGGGCACCTTTAAAACTTTAATACCATTTAAATGTTGCGGTCTCCCTCCTGCACCAGATCGTTCCGTAAAGCAGCTAATTAAAAAATGGCTGCTGTGATGACAGACTCGATTAATAGCTTTTGAAGAGCAGCCAGTGCACCAACTGCTCCTGGAGCCATGATGAAAGCTAATAATGTAGAAAATTCTGCCAATTCTTCTAATTCATGAATATTTAAGCCTGTGAAAAATCTGTCAGATTATAGCACTTCTCTGGTGATTTTCTGCTTAAGTACAGGGATGGGTCCGTGCCAGGGGCTCCCAAACTTCAGGGAAGTTTTATTGCCTGCAGCTCCAGAGCCCTGCGCCCTCCTCCAGCTCTTTAACCTCTGCCAGGGCAGCAGGAGCCAAGGAAAAGGCTGGGCTGGACTCAAAGGGACACCCAGATGGACACAGGCACACCCAGATGGACAGGGGGGACCAGTGGAGGCATCAGTGCTGGCATCTCTGAGGGGGTCAGTGCTGGCACCAGTGGAGGGGTCAGTGCTGGCATCTCTGAGGGGGTCAGTGCTGGCATCTCTGGAGGGCTCAGTGCTGGCACCAGTGGAGGGGTCAGTGCTGGCATCTCTGAGGGGGTCAGTGCTGGCATCTCTGAAGGGGTCAGTGCTGGCACCAGTGGAGGGGTCAGTGCTGGCAGCAGTGGAGGGGTCAGTGCTGGCAGCAGCGGAGGGGTCAGTGCTGGCATCTCTGGAGGGGTCAGTGCTGGCACCAGTGGAGGGGTCAGTGCTGGCAGCAGCGGAGGGGTCAGTGCTGGCATCTCTGGAGGGGTCAGTGCTGGCAGCAGCAGCAGCCCTGCTGCCCAGCTGGCTCTGCAGGGCCCAGCACAAGGGGCTGTCTGAGGCACGAGTGCTCTGCTGGCAGCAGCTCCCTGGCAGCGCTGCTCTCCTCGTGGGGGGCTCGTACTGCTCTGCCAGGTGACTCATTTGACAGCGATTTCCAAAATCCAAATAAATGCACTCGGTGGGAACGTCAGCAGCTCCTCTGCTGCGCCGAGTGCTGGTGGCTGGCACTGCCTGGGAGCGGGGGGTGATCCTGCAGACTGCCACACAAGGGATGCTCTTTTCCATCCTTCCCAGCATTTTCCCCACCAAACTTGTCTGATTCTCAGTGCTGGACTTTGCTCTGCCAGGTGGAGCTGGAGGAGGATAAAGTCAAACAGCAGCAACAGCAATGGGCCCTTCTCCTCTCCTTTCCCATCAGGAAAGTTCACCCAGGGGGTGGGACGTGGCCAGGGCTTGGTCCTGCCCCTCCAGCCGGGATATTCCTGTGGGAAGGGTCTGCGGGCAGGGCAGGGCAGGGCAGCTCTCCCTGCCCATGGGGGAGGGCAAAAAGGGGTGAGAGAGAAATCCGTGAGGGGATGCTCAGCTGTCCCCCAGTGCAGGGAGGCCTCAGTTCCGAACATTTCAGGAAGTGAAGCACGGAGTGACTTTGAAACAAAAAAGGGGAAACAAAAATAAACATTCCCCACACATTACCTACAGCTGGAAAGGCAGTGCATCCCCCAGCCTGGCTGGCCGAGGGAATGCTGCCATGGCACCACACCCCGGGCTGCTCCCCCTTCCCAGCCCTGCCTGCACACCCCCGCTGCTGCCAGGGTACCTGAGCCCCGCACATGTTCCATAAACATCGCTCTGTAATTAAGGGCTTACAGGATTTGCAGCTCTGGGTTTCGTGGTGGGAAACAGCTCCATTAAAGCTCTCAGGGCTTAGGTCAGCCTAACCCCAAGGAATTCTCACCCTCAGGAATACCTGGCCATTCTCCAGGAATACCTGGCCAACCTGGGCTGGCTTGGGCACCTCTTGTCCCGGGAGGCGAAGTTGCTCCTGGCCCCCTTCCTGCAGCACCCACAGGTTCTCTGTTGCACTGGGAATGAGCTTTTCAGGCTCAGGGGGGACTTCTGACCTTCACCGAGGGCCAGGATTTCTGCCTGGCTGCTGGGGGATCCACTCATCCCATCCCCAGAGAACCCCGAGCACGGGAACAGCCGAGCCCCCCTTCCCCTGCTCGTCACAGACCTTCAGCCACTTACAATGTCACTTCAGCTGAGTAATAAGCAATTATGATTTAATTACTCCAATGCTCTTCAGCAGAATTTTCTGAATAATAATAGTCACTTTTATGGCACCTCATTTATCCTTTCTGCTCCTCATCTGGGTTTATCCCGCACCGCTGCGAGCCTCAGCACTGCCAGAGCCACCAGAGCCGGTCACCTTGCCTGGGCTGCCACCAGCCAGGCCTTTGCTTTTCCCACCATGCCTGCCTTTGCTTTTCCCACCATCCACAGTTTGGCACGGCGGAATAGCAGCCACACTCACTCCCATCCTGGAAACTCTCAGCTCACAGAGAACCCGACAAGTGCCGCTAATTCATAAATATTTAACACCCAAATCTGCTGCCTCCTGATAGCTTTTTCCAGAGTTTCTATTCTAATCCATATTCCACCCTCTTCCCCTCCCCACCGGCCCTCCTCGGTTTTTTTCCCTTCCTCTTTGCTGGGCACAGATCCAAGTGCTGAGATGACTGTTTCACTTCCCTGCTGTCATCAGTTGTTTTTATCTTATCTGGCCCGTGGATGCCAGTCAGCACCCGCTGCGGCCCTGCCAGCGCCGCCTGACCCGCGCTCAGCCCCGCCGCGGCCTGTAGCCAGCAGATACGGTTACTCAGCGTGTCCGTCAGCACTTCTGGGGGGAGACGGGGAAAAGGAGAAAATCCCGGCAGGAGCCGGAGCTGACAGCTCGGGGCGAGGAGCTGCCGGGAGCACGGTGGCTCCGGCTCCTTCCCTGGGAAGCAGCTGCTGGGCCAGGCTGTGGTGGGAATTCTGTGCTGGATGCGGGAGGTGGTGGGGCTGGTGCTGGGGGTCCTTGTCCTGTCCCTCCAGGCCTTGTCCAAAGTCCCTCTCCTGCTCTCCTGGAGCCCCTTGCCCCTTCAAGAGCTCTAAGGTCTCCTTCCCTTCCCAAATCTCTTCCCTTTTCCTGCACCCAGAGCCTCGTCCTTCCCACATTCCTCATCCCCTTCCCGCCTCACCTCCAGCCTCTCGCAGCACCGATTTCCACAGTTAATTTATCAGTTTAATAATGGCATCGCAGGGAAGGGCGAAGCGAGGCCAGCACTGAGCCAGCTCGACTTTATATATACATCTCACCCAGAGTAAAAATGTCATGTAAGATTTACTCAACATGCATTTTATCAAAGTGCTCAAGCGCTGAAGTAAAAGGGCTTTTAGTTCCAGCAGATTGAAGGGGGTGGCATGTGGGGAAGGAGGAGAGAACGGATGGATTTGAGCTCTGCCAGAAGCTCTTGTTGCTTTTGCATCAACATCTTTATTTTCCAAGAGAGGATTTAAGACCTTGTTGTGTATAAACAAGCGAGACTGGAGGAACTCGAACGGTGAGGAACTGTAAAAGGTTATACTGAAAAATGCTCTTAGTCTGCATGAAATAAGATTCTTCCTGGAAACATGACACTGAACATTGAAGGGAGGGGGAGGAATAGCTGTAAAATGGCTCCAGAAAAGGGGTTACAAATTAAATATAATAAAAAGAATCCTTTTGAATGAGATCTTAATTTAACCTCAACATCATGACCATATATTTCAGGAAATTAATCCCTTGGCCTCCAATAAATCCAAAGTATAACACAACCACTTATGGTTCAGCAATGAGCCATTAGTATGGGCTACAGATCCTGCTAAACCACCAGAGCCATTATTTAGGAACGTGCTGAATTCCCCGCAGCTGATGTGGTTCCGTAGCCATCGGGGCTGGGCTGCCCCTGGCACCGGCCACGGGAGTACCCAGGGGCTGCCAGATTCCTCCTCCACCCCATCCCACCCTGGCTGGCCTTCCCGAGCCAACACCCGCTCCTTGTCCGCAGGGATAACCTGGAGCTGGGTGCCGGTGCTCACTCAGGGCCGCATTTGTGCAGAGCACAAGAACCGAGGACAGAAGTGCAAGAGAAAACTTCCTGGGAGCCTCTTGGAGCTGCTCCGCGCTGCCAGCTTGGCACCGGCCTCTCCTGCATATGCCCCAAGATGCGGAGAAGAGCTTCTAATGAGCCGGGAGTGCAACCTTGCTCTGAGAGGGAACATATGCCACCGCAGCTCCCTTGGCACCGGCTCCTGGAGCCGGCTGTTGCCAGGGAATGCTCTTCCCATCCAGCCTGCAGACACTTCGGGATCCTGAGCAGGAGCACTCGGACCAGGTGAGGAGCACTGAAGCTCTGCAGGAACCAGAGAACCTGCTGGGAGAGCTGCTTCGTGTCAGAGGGTTCCTCCTGGAGACACATCCCTGCAACCCCACGGGGATATTGAGGAGCAGGTGGGGGTCTGGGTGGTAAAAGGGATATTGAGGAGCAGGTGGGGGTCTGGGTGGTAAAAGGGATATTGAGGAGCAGGTGGGGGTCTGGGTGGTAAAAGGGATATTGAGGAGCAGGTGGGGGTCTGGGTGGTAAAAGGGCTCGTTACAAACAGCAGGCACCCCCCTGTGACATAACCCCACGGACAGGGACACAACGGCCCTGCCACAGGCTGGAATCTGAGAGCCAGCCCCACTCCCCAGCTGTCCTTCCCAGGCAGGAGGAAGCAGAGGAGGTGGGAGTGCATCCGTTCTGATGGACAGCCCTGCGCAGAGCTGGTTCAAGCTGGAAAATGACATTTTGACAGGCAGAAAAAAACCAGTTCCCCATCAGAAAATGTTTTTGTCAACAGCACAAGTGCAGGGCAAAAGCCCAGCACTGAGTCCCAGAGCATCCCAGGAAGCAGTCACAGGAAAAGAGGCAGAAGTGCAACTTCTGCTGGGGAATCACAAATAGATGGGCAGGAGCAAGGGAATGGCTGGAGCTGTGTTAGGGTGGGTTTTGGGAAGAGGTTCTCCACCCAAAGGGTGCTGGGGCACTGACCAGGCTCCCCAGGGAATGGGCACAGCCCCGAGGCTTCCAGAGCTCCAGGAACGTTTGGACACCGCTCCCAGGGATGCACAGGGTGGGATTGTTGGGGGGTCTGTGCAGGGCCAGGAGTTAGAGTGGATGGTCCTTGTGCGTCCTTCCCAACTCGCCATATTCCATGATTCCATAGGATCATCCACTGCCATTCTCTGCACAAACCTCTTTCACATGGAGCACCCGACAGGAGCCCCGTGACCACCACCCCGACCCCTTCACGCTGAAAACTTCCCAAATTTCCGGCAGGATCTCCCTCCTGTGGGGTTTCCCACCTGCAAAGGCCGCCTGCGGTGGCAGAAGGTGGGAACAAGGCGAACTCTATTTTCTCATCAAGCACCCAGGTTCCCGTTTGGTGCCCGGCGCGGTTCCCAAGTCGCCGGCGCGGCTCTGCCAGGGCGGATGCTGCGGTTTGGGGCCGAAACGCTGCACGGGGAAGCAGCGCTGAGCAGCAGCTCCAGCAGAGCAGCTGGAACAGAGCTGGCCCCCCGCACGTCCCGCTGGGAGCCTTTCAACTGATGGGCTTACAAGAGATGAAATATTCAGGAGGATTAAGAATTTAGAGGAGGTGGAAATCAAAGTGAAAAAGAAAACAAGCAAAAACAGTTTAATCTGGCCTTGGAGCGCTAATTGTCATTGGGATTCGGGCTAAAACAAACACAACAGAACGAGCTGCCAATTTGAAAGGGGAAGGAAGAGGGTGAAGACGATTCCCACCGCATCGAAAGCAGCGTTTGTTTCATCCCCGCAGCCACAGCCCCGGGACCGGGAGGGAACAGCCCCGTCCCTTTCCCTGTCCCCTGCTCTCGCTGCGACCTTCACGGAACGACCGCCCAGGGGGAGTCTCCACCTCTGAAGGTGTCCCAGAAGGGCCTGGACGTGGTGACAAGGTGGACACCAGGCACAGCTTGGACTCGATGGTCTGGGAGAGCTTTTCCAGCCTCAGGGATCCCATGACCACCCTCCTGCCCAGGCAGGGGTGTGTTCAGCCATGGTGCCATCATAAACATCCCAAACCCCCTCAGAGCAGCCCCCCGGCCCTGCAGCCGCCTCTCCTGGCCCGCAGGGCGAGCAGAGCCCCGGGGCTGAGGCTCAGAGAGGCAGATTGTCTGCAGCCCCAGCTCAGTTATCCAACACTGCAATTTAAGTTGACAATTACATGGTAACCGAGTTGCACACAAAAAGAGGCTCTGGAAGTATTCCCAGAATACAGAAGTCTGACAGTATCCACCCAATTTGTTGCAACAACAAAGAATACTGGAATATGTCCTTTCATTTGGCAGAGGACTCTTCTATTTTTTAAGGCTAGGTGGGGAAATTTAGCCTGCTATTTAGGGAGCGTGTTGTGCCTTGAGAGTGACAAGCCAAGAGTTTCACTCGAAAGCCAAACTCCAACACAAATTGCATCGTGCCACCCAAGGAAGGAAACTGCACCAAGGAAAGAAATCAGTGGGATGCATCTGTTGTGGGGGGGTGTGGCTTGGGAAGGTGGGAGCCTTATAGAGCTCCCTTATGTGTCCTCCCTCTCTGCAGGAGCTCCAGGAAAAGGAGCATCCCAGCTGTAAAAAAAAACCTTTTTTAAATTCTCTGTCCATGGCAAACCCGGATCATGAGGATGTGAGGCCCTGGCACAGGGTGCCCAGAGGAGCTGGGGCTGCCCCTGGATCCCTGGCAGTGTCCAAGGCCAGGTTGGACACTGGGGCTTGGAGCAGCCTGGGATGGTGGAAGGTGTCCCTGCCCATGGCAGGGGGTGGGAGCAGGATGGGATTTAAGTCCCTTCCAAGGGTTCTGGATTCCATGTGGGACTGTGCCTGGGCTGCTACAGAGCAGAGCCTGTCTGGGGATGCCCAGCTCCTCTCTTCCAGCCCTGCTCCTGCCCTTTAATCACCCCCTGGGACTGGCTGCAGGAAGCTGGAAGGAAGTGGTTTGTGGAATGGTGGCAGCGCTGAGCCGGCTCAGAATGTGGCCGTGGCTTGAGGTTTGTGCCCTGGAACGCTGACTAATTTCCACCAGAAACAAGACCACAGGAATAAAAAACCATCCCAAGAAACGCCTGTGTCACCAACTTCCGACAGGGACCTGCAGAACAGGTCAAGGGGCTCGGTGACCTGGGGGTGCCCAGAGCTGAGCCCCGGGGCCGAGTGTCCCTCCTGCACAGCCAGCACCAGCCCTGGGACCTGTGCCAGGGCCTCCACACCCTCACAGGGAACAATTCCTTCCCAGTATCCCATCCATCCCTGCCCTCTGGCAGTGGGAACCCATTCCCTGTGTCCTGTCCCTCCGTCCCTTGTCCCCAGTCCCTCTCCAGCTCTCCTGGAGCCCCTTTAGGCCCTGGAAGGGGCTCTGAGCTCTCCCTGGATCCTTCCCTTCTCCACGCTGAACATTTCCAGCTCTCCCAGTCCCAGGCTTTCTTTTTATGGGACTTTATGACCCAGTAGATCAAGCTGGGAAGTCTGGAGAAGCTCAGGGACAGCTGAGCCACTGCAGGCGTCTGATTTTGGGGGAGGATGTGTGGGGGGACCCCAGGGAACAGCACCAACAGGGGAGCCACAAAGAAAAAGAGTCATAAAATTCATTTCACTTGCCCTCAAAATTGGTGCTTCACCAGAACCCTGTGGATGGGAGAGTGCAGCTCTCACTGTGCCTGTCAGCTGGTGACTAAGGCAACTGCTGCTGCTCCTCTTCCTCTTCCTCCCTGCCTCATGCCTGCCCTGCTCCCCATCCACAAAACCTTCCCACCCAGCAGCGCCAATCCCAGCTGCTGAGACCACGGCGTCCAACCATTCCTCAGCTCTGCCAAGGCCACCCGCGCTGTCCCATGTCCCCAAGTGCTGTGTCAGACACAGCGGCAGCACCCAGGGACACAGAGCTGCTTCAGCAGCCGGTGGGTTCCTCAAATGACTCACCAGAAGCCCTGGGACAGCCCCAGGCGGGGTCCCTCCCCCCCTGCGGCCCGGACCCGTCCCATGTCCCCGTTCCCATGGCCCCACCGCCCCAGCCTGGCCCCGGGGGCTGGCAGCACAGGGGACAACGGGACACGGATCACTCCCATCCCACCTGCAGCCAGAGCCACCCTGCAGCTGCCCAGCCACAGAGGTTTGTTTGTTTTAGAGAATCTCAGCCTGAAGGGGAAAAAATACCTCTAAAAAAAAAACCAGACAAGAAAAAGAAGCCACGGCCACATCCTGCCTGAACTGTCACCCGTGCTGGGTGCGTGCCGAGAGGGTGCTCGGGCAGCAGCGCTGGGGGCGGGGGCTCTGCTCCACCTGCCCAGGGACCCCTCAGCTCTGAGTCACGGCACCGGAGCCACAAATCCACTTGATGTGAGCAGGAAACCACGGCAGCCCCTGGTGCTGCTCAGGGCCACGTGTGCCACCACCTGCTGCCACGAGGAGCTCTCTGGTGGCCAGCGGGACACTGCAGGGACCAGGGAGGAGCTCTGAGGTGACCAGAGGGACACTGCAGGGACCATGGGGGAGCTCTGAGGTGACCAGGGGGACACTGCAGGGACCAGGGAGGAGCTCTGAGGTGACCAGAGGGACACTGCAGGGACCATGGGGGAGATCTGAGGTGACCAGGGGTCTGTAGAGCCCCCTGTGAGCCAATCCTGGAGCTCCTCTGGGCTGGGACCCCGGGGTGTGAGGAGGACTGAGCCCTCCCAGCACAGGCTGCAGGGCTGGAGCATTGCTGTGAGCAAGGTGGGAGCAGAAAACTGGAAAATCATGGAATCACAGAGTGGCTCGGGCTGGAAGGGACTCCAAAGGCAATCTAGATCCAGGCCCCTTCCCAGCTCAACTCTGCCACAGCATCCCTGTGAGCAGCCTGGGCTCCGTGACCCATCCCCACGGCCATGCCTGGCAGTGGCGCAGGGATCTCACCTGCACCGGGTGCCAGCCCACACCCCCAAGCCCCCCAGTGACAGGCACAGTCGGGCCCTGCACCCCTTGGAGAGGGGCTGGGTGGGAGGAGGCTCCTGGAACGCAGCTTTGGAATGTGGGTGCTTTTCCCTGTGGGGTCAGAGACGCTCAATGTGGGTGGCTCTGGCTCCTGGGCCCTGCTGCAGCCCCATGGGTGCTGCTGGTGAGGGGAAATCCGGCAGAGAAGAAATCCAGAGGTGCTGGAAAAGGGAGAGAGAATCCCGAGCAATTAGGGGCTGCAACCACTGGCCAGCTGGGACCCCCGGAGGGGCTCTGGAGTCCCCCTCGGTGTGACACTGGGGTGACACAAACACCCCAGCAAACAGCCCCAGCTCCGGCCACCCCTGGCCCCTCGGGCAATGCCAGCAGGGCAGGGGCCCCCAGGCCACTGCAGAGTGACCCCCAGGGCTGCTCACAGCGGGGCACAGCCATCAAACCCCCCGGCCAACCCCTGTCACCACAGGAGCTCCGTCCCCAGGAGGGCTCCCCGCAGTCAGACAGGGCAGGGCCTGGGTGGCTTCGGGCACCACAGCCATGCTGGGCTCAAGCACTGGCGCTGCAAACCTTCCCCTAATAACACCTGGGGGCTGTGGGAAGGGCTCAGAGACCACACAGGCACCGCACAGCCTCCTGCAGGCTGCTCAAACACCCCCACTGCTGCTGTGGGTCGGGAGCCAGGTGCCCCCATGCCCCTGGGCACGGCCCCGCTCCCCGCAGCCAGGATGGCTCAGCTCCCCAAAAGCAGGCCCCAGGCTCACACACGCAGCACCTCCTCCCCCCGAGCCAGCATTCTGCTCGGCAGCACAATTAGGAAGAGTAATTATGCAGTAGAAAAACATGAGAGAGAGACAGCAAAGCATGTTTTGGGGGGAGATGTTATCTGTGGAGCAGGATTGTGCTCTCAGGAGCTTTGACAGGTTTGGAATGTTTCACTGGGGCACCACGGCACTGGAATAAACCCTGGATTGTCAGGCAGAGCCACATCCCTGCCACCAGAGAGGCTGGCTCTGCTCCATTCCCAGCCAGACACGCACAGCCTGGGTGGACACTCACAGCCAGGCTGGACACTCCCAACCCGATTGGACACTCCCAGCCCTTCCACAGACACTCACATCCAGCCTTTTTCCACCCAAAACCTCCTGCCAGCAGCAGCAGGAGCAACTGAGCTCCATCTGTGCAGACCCAGAGCAGACCAACCCATCTCCAAGGGGCCGCCGAGCGCTCCGGGGCAGGAATACCGAGCACCCATCCTGTGCTGTTTCATTAAAGCAGCGCTGCTGGAGCTGCTGGAGCTGCTGCAGCCGCCACGTGCAGCTCTCCCTGCCGAGGGTTTTGCTCCTGGCTCAGGTGATCCAACCTGTGCCCCGAGTTGGCTCAGCAGGAGCAGCACCCACTTCAAAACCCGGGCTGGGCTGGCATTCACCGCCGGCAGCGCTGCCCCGGGAGGAACACGGAGTCTCTCCCCTCCCTGCCGCCTGCCTTTCTCTTTCTTAACCTTTTTGGCTCCTTTATTAAAGCAACTGAAGAGTTTAGAGGGTTTTTTTTCCTCCCCCCTCCTCCTGTGTGGCTCTCGGTGTAATCTGCCTTGAATATTTGATGTGGAATCTCTCGTGAGAGCAAGCAGGGTTTTTATGGGCGCTGGAGGAAAACTCTTGCAAGGCAGAAGTGGTAATGAGCACCCCTGAGTACCTTCTCGCTTTCACAACCGCCTGTCTTTAAAAATGAGCAGGAATTGGGCAAGTGGTTCTCATGTGGGAGCGGCGCAGCCTCGCGCTCCCAGCCCTGCTCTGCCTTCCAGGAGCTCGCAGCAGCCCAGCAACGCTTGTTTATTCCAATTGAAGCTGACACCAGCAGCAGGCCAGACCAACCAGATGAGCTCGTGTGTGTCCTGTTTTATTTCCAACTCGGATTAACAGCATCTCTTTAATTCCTAATAGCCCGTTCTGGGATTTGCAGGCACTGTTCAAACACCAGCCCGGGCTGTGGCACTCGTGTCCCTCCTCTCGTGTGTCCCCTCCATGCCCAGCTCCGTGATTTCACACCCGGAGAGAGCTCCCAGCCCAATTACATGGGGTGAACTCCTGGGAAGCTTTTCATCACACCCACACGCGTTTTTTTTCCACATCCAGGTCTCTGAATTTAACACAGCAGACACGATTCCTCTCCTTTTCAAAGGCAAAATATTCCCTTTCATTTCCAGCCCTCTGTACATCATAACCCTGAGCAAACTCTGCGGGAGCTGCTTGACAGTGCTGCAGCTCCAGGTCGGGATAAACAGCGAGGAGAGTCCTGGGGGGTCCCTGCTCATCCCGAGAGGAGTTTGCCCCCAAAGCACACACCTGTGGAGCACCTGGCCAGGCTGGCAGGGCTGGGATGCAGAGAGCCAGGGCTGGGCTCTGGCAGGGCTGATGGCCCGGAGGTTGGGGTGATGCTCTGTGGGTGTTGGGGCTCCCTGTGCCTGCAGCAGCTCCCTGCACCCCACAGGGCCACCTGTATTCCAATAGGACAGTCTGAATCCCAGCAGGATCACCTACATCCCAACAGGATCACCTACATCCCAACAGCACAGTCTGCACCCCCACAGGATCACCTGCACCCCAACAGGGCCGGCTGCCACATGGGTCCAACAGAAAGCAGGATCTCGGATCCTTCCAGAGCAGCAGGGTCCCCCCTCACCAAGAAGCGCAGGGAGAGGGGCTGAGCAGCAGATGCTGTTCAAGGGCTGTGGCTCATTCACAGGGACAATGGCAAAGCAGCCACCAAGTGGGAGGAGAGGCCAATCCGTGGGACAAATGAGGCCTCGCTGGGATCCTGCCAGAGCCTTGTCCCTGCCCACACCGGCTGCAGGAACTGCTGGAGCCAGGGCTCGGTGCCCACAGGGATGCCCGGCTGGGCAGCCAAGCCCAGCACCGAGTTCTGCAAGGGCCAGGGGTCCCTCTCGGCCAGGCAGGGGCTGATTATCGTAACGAGGATTAACGAGTTGATTAGTGCAGCTTGGGCAGGGCTGGGGGCTCCCGCGGCTGCCGGGCTTTGTGCCGGAGCAGCCCCAGCACCTCGTCCTTCCTGTGCCCCGGGGGGCAGCCACGGCCCCTCACCCAAGCGAGACCCAGGCGGGATTTTCCGGCTGCTCCGGACAAAGCCCGGCTCGGCCGTGCCAAGGCTGTCTCCAGGAGCTGGCTGTGTCCAGGAAGCCCCCGCAGAGCCCCAGAGTCACACCCGGTGCCCGCAGCCCCCCACACCCTCGGGGATAGGGAAAGGGGCATTTCACAGCCCTGGTCCCCATGAGGGCTCCAGCCTGCCGGTATTGGCTGGAGGGACAACACAGCAGGACATAAGGGGTCCAGGAGTTTCCTGCGATGTGCTGAGGATAATTTCCTTCTCCAGGTGTCCAAGGCCAGGTTGGACAGGGCTTGGAGCAACCTGGGATAGTGGAAGGGGTCCCTGCCCAAAGGGCAGGGGGTGGAACGGGGTGAACTTTAAGGTCCATTCTGACCCAAACCATTCCAAGATTTTCTGATTCCATGTCCAGCGCCCTCTGTGCCAGCTGCACCCTCCTTGCTCCATGATCCAGACCAAGCTGGGCAGCTGAGGGAACACCAGGCCTCAGCCAGACTCCCTGCTGATCCAGCACGTTGCAGAAACATGGGAAGGAGATTTGGTTTCCCCTGAGCTTGCTCCAGCCCCTCCCCGCTGTGCTGCAGCAGGATCAGAGAACATTATTAAAACAGTGTCATGTTACCTATCAATAATAAATGACCCGAATAAATTCACTGCTCCCTGCTTAATAACCCTGCCAGATTTCCATATAAATATCTGCACAGAAATGGGTCCTCATTCCAGGAGCCCTTCAGATGGACACCAGTGCCACATCTCAGACACAGCCCAGGAGCACCCAGCCCAGCTTTAATGGGAAAGTGCTTTTTCCTGCTACAGAGGGAGGAAGGGGAACTTGGCACTGATGAAATGAATCCAATATCAGTGATGTGCTCCTGTTCAGATGCAGCCCAAGCATCCCCACTCTCAACTCCCCACCAGGTATTTGCAGCTGGGAAGTGCTATCCCTGCTGATCCCTGGATCCCTTGGCCAGCAGCACCCTCAGGGATTCATTCCCAGGGATGGCATCTGGGGCCAGCAGAGATGGATCTCTCTCATTCTCAGAGATTCAGCAGAATGGCAAAGCTGCCCTAAGGTTCCCCCAGCTCACAAGAGGCTGTGGCAGAGTCCCCAGGGCCCCCAGGGCAAAGGATGGCACCAAGCCACCAAAGCCCTTTGACCTGCCCAGCACAAGGAGCAGCAGTGCTGGGAGAGCCTGATCCATCCTGCTGCTCCTCAGCCTTGCTGATCCCAAACCCATGGCCCTGGGCATGCTCTGCTCTTTCCCAGGCCTGTTTAGCTCAGATGGCTCTTGGTGTTACCCATGCCCCAGGCCCGAGGGGGCTGTTTGGCAGCTGCAGCTCCTCGAGGGTGATGGAGCCGTACCCGAGTGGGAGGTGCCTTACAGCCCAAGAAATCCCCTTTTCCACCACTGCCAAGTGGGACACAAGCAGGGGCTAGCACAAACAGCCCCCTGGCAAGGCCCAGCCGGCCTCTGGCCTCCTCCTGTGACACAGCCCATCCCAACCCCGCTGTGCCCTGCACAAGGGTGGCGGGGCAGGGCCAGCGCCCTCCAAGTGCCCACACAGGGCTGTGATCCAGAGACCCCTGGGTGCACAGAAAACCCTGGCTCTTCCTCGCTTCCCAGGAGCACTGAGGGGCAATGCCACACCAGGCAGGGAATGCCCAGCTCAGAATCTGTCCTGCAGTGGGACATGTCCAGTCCCAAGAGCAGCAAACACGGGGCTGGAGGGTCAGAGCTGAGCCCCCGATCCCAGCAAACCCCAGCTCGGAGCCGGGTGCTGCCGTGCCGCTCCATCCGTGCAGCCCAGCGTGCCAGGGGGCTCTTGCGTGCCTTTCATTTGGCTTTTTCAACATGTCAAAGCAGACTGCTTCCCTCCCAGCGCTCTCAGATGTGGTCGGATTGTTTTCGCCAAAACTTCCCAAATACAAAGTTTCAACCTAAAGCAGACGCTGCCCACAGAAAGCTTTCCCCCCCGAGCTAACTGTGAAGTTATAAGCAAATAAAACTGGATTTAATAATGGGAAATATTCCTCATTCTTGTGCATACGCCTCTGAAGTCAAACCACCCTCGTCGAAGACGTCCTTCTCCAGCAAAGGGGGTCTGTGCTGGATGCTCGCTGCTCTTTGGACCAAAGCACATGGAAAACTGGGTTTGTTTCCCTTCATGTGGGCACAACCTCCTGGCAGTATTTAAATCTCCTTCCCTTACAGTCTCAAAATTACTGAGGGGTTGCTTTGTTGCAAGGGCTCCCCAAGCCAGTCTCTCCCAGAAGCTTCCCAGCCCTCGGGTCCGCCAACATCCCAAATCCCACCGGGCAGCTCATGGACACAGGAGGGTCCTACTCCAGTTTTCAGTCAAAAACCAGCAATGAGGGGTATGAGGGCACCTGACAGCAGCTGCAGGAGGGCAGTGTGGAAATACCCGGTGGAGCAGGCAAAGAGCAACCCTGGCACATCCCACCCCACCTCCCCACCACCACTGCCACAGCCAGCAAGGTTTGGATTCGCTGTGGTCCTCAGCACCTCTGAGCTCTTTGTTCTTCCCATCTATAACCTAATTAAACCCGACCAACGCTGGGTTTTCCACATTCTCTGCCTTTTTTAATGCTATAAATCATGAGAGAAACACCCCTAAGTGCAAAAGCCCAACGCAGAGCCTCAGCAGCCACGCAAACATCCACGGGCAGCTTCTCACGACACGGAGTCGTCAGGCCTTTCCTAAATGCTGCTAATGAAATGGTTGGAATGACAGAGCCTCGTTAATGCCAGGCTCCCACAAGAGCCGGGCGCAGCGCCGGCCCCGGCGGGCAGGATCAGGCAGGAACATGTGTTTGGAGTGGGAGGCTCCGGCCCGGCCCGGGAGCTGCTGCAATTTGTTACAGGGCCTTGCGCAAGCGGCACCATCGGGCTTGTGGCTTTGTCTGGGGGGCCACTGCGCACCCCCTGTGGTGGGGCTGTGGGAAGGGCAGCCCGAGGTGCCCGGGGCACCCGCAGAGGTGCTGCCAGGCTGCTCTGACCCCCAGGCATCCCTGTGCCCCTCCAGTGCCACCCAGGCACTGGGGCGGGACTCGATTTGGGGTTTCACAGCTCAAGGTGTTCACCAGTGTGAGGTTTACCAAGGGGGTTGGAGACAGGAAAATAAGCAGGAAGATAAAAGTCCACTTCAATCAAGCACAGTGTACAGACAAATCTCTCCCAGGACGTGAGAAGGGAGGAAAACCAACAGTGCTCCAGGCTGTTTTTCTCTCCCAGGGATCTGGAGCAATGCAGAGGACCACAGCCAGTCAGAACAGCGCTGCACACACCAGGTGCATTGGAAATTCGGGATGGGAATGGCACTTTGCCTTGTCCAATAAAACCTCCAGCTCTTCACCCTGCAGCCCTGGGCCAGTGGGACTGAGCTGAGCCCGATCTGCTGGAGGTGCCACCGGTGCAGGTCCTCGTGTCCCCAGACCCTGGGGAGGGGACGTGGCGAGGCCAAGGTTCAGCGTGACGGCACATCCCTGCTGAGTGTTCCAAACAGAGCCCTTAGAGACACCCAGGTCACACCCCTGGGCTCCTTTCACCCCAAAAATAATGCAAGAGGTGAGAAGAGCTCACCTGACACAGGGACAATCTCACCCTCTTTCATCCAGGAGGCCACACATGCAGGGAGCATGCACATGTGTCCAGCAGGACACACATCCGAGCTGTGGTGAGGAGGAGGAGGACGAGGAGGCTGAGGAAGGACACAGAACACTGCGAGGAGTTCTGCCTCTCTGACACTGTTTGTCTCACTCTTTCCCAATCGCATCCACCACGTGCTCGTGCTCTGCCATCGCAGGGACAGGAGCCTGGGGGAAGGTCGTGCTCCGTAACCCCACATCAAGGCACCTCCCCAGCCGGGGAATTCATTATTGTTCCTGATAAGCTATGATCCCCTTAAAGACACTTCCCTGTATCCTTCCATCTTACACAGCTCTTCCCTGCCAGCCTGGGAGGTGCTTTGAGCTGCTGCCTCTGGTTTAAATGGAGGATCACAGGCGCGGGTGGAAACGCAGCGATAGGGAAGTGACAAATCTCCCGTTTGCCCAGGAGCATCCGCAAAGCACGAGCCTCCAAGCAAAGCTCCTCTTCCCTGAAAAGGAAGAGAAGGAAAAGACCAATGCTTCAAAAATCAGAGCTTCCTTTACAGGGATTTAAAAGGAAAAAGATGCAAAACACCCCATAAATTCCCCTCTGTGTGAGGCAGAGCTGTGAAGGTGAGAGTGCAGTTTCCTGACAAGGGCAGCAGAGCAGAGTCCCCCCCTCTGGAGCACCTTCTCCCTGGAGCCTGGAGATCCATTCATTTCCACACTAGAGACAGGGATTCTTTGAGAGCATTAGGAAGGACAACATCGGCTTTATCCGAAAATCCTGGATCCCTTTGGAGCTGCCAAAAGCGCTCGCCGTGTCCTCCCCTCAGCCCTGCCCACGGTAGCAAGGGGGTGTGGAGCTGTCAGGAAGGGCCAGGAGGCTGAAGGGGCGGGAGGGATTGGGATGAGCTGCTGGGATGAGCTGCTGGGATGCCTGGAGCACGTCCAGCCGTGAGCTGAGCTCTGGCTCCCGTCACACCTGTGGTGGTACCTGAGGGATGATTGACACACGCGACACCGGGTCCTGTGGGGCTCTGGTCCCTCCTGGTGCCAAGGGCGGTCCCAGGGATGGGTGACACAGGGAAGAGCCACCTGGACACTGCACAAGCTACCCTGATGCTGGGGGTTGGAAGAGGGAGGAACACAAGGGCCTCTCTGCCCCTTATTGATTTTGCATTCTGAGCCACCACTGCAAAACAAGCCCAAGCCGTGAATCCAGCTGGAACAGGCTGTCCCATATCCCAGTCACTCCTCTGCAGGGAAGGATTTACAGAAATCAAGAATTCAAGCCTGGGAATAATGTATCAATCTCTTCTTTTGGGCTCACTGAGTGGCATTCAAAGCGCTCAGAAAAAAACAGTGATTCATCTGTGATGTTATTGTTAAAATCCACACCAAGGTGCTTTTAACAAATATCAAGTGCTCTGAGGAAGAGCATCAGGAATAAAGTCCTTTAAAAAATTAGTATTTCTTTCAAAGGAGAGGTGATTTCTTCCATTTTAATCCTAAAAATCCATAGTCAGAGAGTCCAGAGGAGACCATGGGGAGGCCCAGGCACAGAGTACACAGAGCAGCTGTGGCTGCCCCTGGATCGCTGGAAGTGTCCAAGGCCAGGTTGGACAGGGCTTGGAGCACCCTGGGACAGTGGGACAGTGCCCTGGCAGGGCTGGCACTGGATGAGCTCTAAGGTTCCCAACCCAATCCATTCCAGGATTCCTAGCAGCACGGGGGCTCCTGTGAGTGCTGCCCGGCAGATGGGGAGGGATGGAGGGATTGATTGTTCCTTTGCCTCTGGAGCTTCCCACGTGCTGCTGAGCCCCTGGCACAGCACGGCCCGACCAGGAACACCCAGGATCTGGGATCAGGCCCAGAACCAGGCGCTGCACAAGCCCGTCATTACCCCTGTCTGGGATCCTGGAGGCCTCTGCCAGCGGAGCCGCTGGGGAGGGGAGCTGAGGGCAAAATGCAGAGGGCTCCAGGATCCCTCCCCCATCCCCTCCCCAGCACGGGCAGCCCCACATGCTAATGCAGATGCCAAACCCATGTAAAATGCCTGCTGAATTCTGGGGAATTAGGAAATTTCCATTTCAATTCAAATACAAATTAAACTCCAAGTTGTCATCAAAGAAAAGAAGAAGATGAGGATCAAAGTGATGCAACACTCTGGGAAAGGAAAAGATTAAAGAAAGTAAATTGAACAAGATTTTAAAGAGATATTAAAAGGTGTTAATGCAAGCTAATGCGGCTAATGAAGAGAAAGGGAGGCTATTCAATTAACATTTGCAGCAAGGAGAGGAGAGCTTTCTACACCTCCGCTACAACATCAAAGGCTGGATGCTACCTCTTATTAAAAGGGAACATAGAATATTTAAAAGGCAGAATAGATTAAAATAGATTTCAGATAATTACGTCTACCCCCATAATGGCAACAGTTTATCATTATATTCCAAAAACAAATCTAATAATATGTGCCACATACTGCGGTTAGAAACATTCTTTGAAGTGTTTCAGAAAAGCAGCAATTAAACCCGAGCACAGACGGGTCTGTGGTTTCTCTGGGCAATGGGAACCTCGGGATGTCCAGCTGGAGCTGGGAATGGTGCCCTTGGCCGCCCCAGGGCCGGTGCCGGGCAGGATGCTCCGCACGGAGCCGGGATGCTCCCGAGATGGGCTGTGAGCAGGAGCTGAGGGCCCGTGCTGGCACAGCCCAGCCTGCGCTCACGGGAACGCTTGGCTGGGATTAGGGGCTGCCTGTTATCCCAAAGGCACCGACTGCTCCGCTCCCACCTCTGAGCCACACGCCCCGCTGCCCTCCCGCTCCGACGGGGCATGGGAAGGGGGAAAAACCCTGGGGAGCACCCACAGCCAGAGCTCAGCCTGGCTACCCACAGGGGACAAGCCAAAGCCTCCTCCTGACAGCCCCTGCGGGTTCTGGTGCTGCCGGCAGCGGGAAGCTCCCCCTCGCTCCCGGCGCAGCCCGGCACAGGAAGGCAGCGCTGGTTAACCCGGCAGAGGCTGGCTGGGCGGTGTTCTGCAATAATTACAGATAATTTGGGTATTTGCAGACACCTCCAAACCAAACAGTGCGGCCCCAGGACAGCCCTGCATCCCTGGTGGGCGGGTGCTCCATAGGTTGGGATTTTACCTGCAGGGTAAAATCCTCTGCATTCCCGCAGGGATCTGATTGTCACACGACAACACCAGGAAGAGAAATGGCAAACTTGAGTCCTGGGAAGAGCAGAGAGCCACGGAGCTCCCACTCAGAGGGAGCAACAAAGCTCCAAACCCAGGATGGGAGCAATCAGGGCAAGGCTGGAGAGCACACGTAGGAAGTGGGGGGTCTGTGCTGGAATTGGCTCCCAGCTGGAATCTCACTGAGAGGCTACAGGTGTGGTATGTGCAGAAGACAGGCCCTGAAGCCATGCCTTGTCCCCCGTCCCTGTGTCTCTCTGCTGCCCATGCCAGGCTGCAGCCAGAAGGAGGCAGGGAGATGCCGAGCTCCAGCCACAGCCCATCCCACCCCACCCCATCCCTCCCACGGCACAGACTTTCCCAGCACACAGCAGACACCAAAGCCCTCCAAAAGTGATTTCCTCTCTGGTTCAGGGGGAAAAGAACAGACACGGCGTTAACCCCCGGGCGAGCTGTCTGGGAAGCAGAATCGATGTGGTTTTAATTTCCGCCCGAGAGGCTCAGCTCCATCCTGGCTTCTGGGAGCTGCTCACATGTCCCTGGGTGTGGATACCTGAGCCAGGCAGGACTCGGCAGTTGCAGAGACTTGGACAAACCTGTCACCTGCTCCTGCAGCTGCTGGAGCCCTCGGTGTCTTCAGAGACTCTCAGCATTTCCCCTAATTTAGCTGGAGAGAGGAGCAGGGAAAGGGCCTCCTTGGCTCTGTTTTGGGGTGGGGCTTTGGCTTCATTTGACAGAGAGAACAGAGCAGCACGTGCCGAACTGGAGGTACCTGGCAGACCCCACGCAGAGGCAGTGGTTTAGAGGTGCTCCAGACAGCTGGAAAGTCGCTCTCACGCAGCTCCCTGCTGTCCTTGGGGGCACTTGTTGGCTCCCACAGAGCCCCTCATCTGCACAAAGGTGTCAGAGCCAGGGCAGCGGGATCCGGCACTGGACTGAGGCACCAGCCCGTGCTGCTGGATGTGGGCACTGCTCGTGTCTCATCCTCACCCTTCCCCTGGGCCAGCCATGCCTAGAGCAGCTCAGTCCCACGGAGGCACAGGCAGCTCCAGATCCCACAGCAGACCCCCTTTCCCAAGAGCATTTCTGCCCTCTCCTGCCCTTGAACACTTTCAGCTCATTGATCTTGCCATGCAGAGGATTCACTTTGTCAAGATCTCCTTTAGCCTTCCCAGGTAACGCTCCTGCCCCGCACTGCTGTCCAGCTTGGAGCTGCCTCCATCCAACAGGGAGAGGAGTGGGTGGAGCTGTGGTCCAGACTCAGCAGGACCCCTCAGGGTAGGGACACCAAGGACCAGGCACAGATCTCCATGCTCGGGAAGCTCCTGGTTCTGCTCCTCCTCTGATCCCCTGCACGGAGAGGGAGGTGGCAAAGGGATGGAGCTTCCCCAGCCCTCCCCACCCTCCTGGCACCGCTGGGACGCCGAGCAGGAGGGAATCGCTCCCGGCCCGCGCTGGCTCCAGCTGGCAGGAGGTGTCAGTCCCCATCTCATCCCGCTCCCTCGCCCTTCCCAGGACCTGCTCCCGCCCGTCGCAGCTGCTCAGCCTCAGCCGTGGCCATGGCCCTGGAGCAGGAGCAAACTGTGCCACGGGAGTGCGGGGGGATGAGGGAACCTCACATGAGGTGGGCGGCGGGGGCGAGAAATCCTCCCCAGCACGTGTGACATCCTGCTCCTTTCTCCCAGCAATCGCCACCGAGCCTGGCTGGAGCCCTGTGGGAGGGACATCCTGCTGCTGCTGCCCAGTGCCCTGTCCTGCCCAGGTGCCCTGCACCAAAGCTCACCTGTGCTCCCCAGGACGCAAGCGTTTCCCTGAGATGGAATCAGTGATGCCCAGTCCTGGGGCCAGAGCGCTTCGCCTCGAGGAAAGGCCGGACCTCTCCATCCCAGCAAGGATGGCAAAATACTGGGAATGAGCAGACCTCATTATTTCACATGCCAGAGGATCTGGTGGAGATGCAGCAGCTCAGGAGCTCAGCATCACCCTGTGACCAGCTCAGCTCCGCCATGGAGCCTCATCTGACAGCAGCCAGAGTGGCCGGAGCGGGCTTGGCCACCAACACCCCGAGGATCCCCCTCCAAAGCCCACCATCACCTGCAGAGCCTGTCCAGACACCACCCTGGAAATCCTTCTCACCCCTGCTTGGAGAAACCCCCCGGTTTTGGGAATCTTCACAGGCAAATGTCAGCTCTGCTGAAACATTTAAATTTTCCCATGGGAGACGTCTAAACAAAACATTAACATTTTGACTTAAAATGTCATTTCATTCTGGTTCTTCAATTAAAAACAAAATGACATTTCAAGTCAAAACGTTGATTTGAAACGGATTTTTTTTTGTTGTTTTACTTCAGGAACCAAAATTCAACTTCAAGTAAGAGAGACAAGAAAGGCTTGTTCAGAGCTGGTTCCTCCCAGGTTTGCTGAACAAACGCCCTGGGAAACCCAAATTCTGGCAACAACCTGTTTTAAGGGTTTTTTCCATTAAAAAAATCTGCCAGGAAGATGCTGCTTCCTGGGCTAACTCATCCCATGAAGCAAAGCCCAGTGAGGGGGGCTGGGACTGTCCCCATGTCCCCAAGGCTCTGCAGGGATTGAGGCATCACCTGAGCTCCACGGTGTCCTGCCTGGAGAGCCCCTCACCTGCCGCAGCCCCCGCTGTGCCGCTTGTCACCCTTGTCACCCTGGGACCACGGGCAGCCTCGGCTCATTTCCTTGGCACTCAACATTACCAGCCCAGCAAGATTTCCCTCTGGTAAAATCTGAGTTGAGCAAAAATTCCCCGAGCAATTTACTGGAGGAATTTAACATCCTTTCCCTGCCTGTTTTCTTCTCTCTGCACATAAAATATTCTTTTCTGCGCTACAAAAATACTTTGAAACCGCTTTATCCTTAAGTGCTACAAGGCCTTTTCCTTCCAGCTGCAAAAACATCGCCGAGCAGGTTGGGCTGTCCCCTGGGAGGCCGTGGCCTCGCTCCATGGCACCTCGTGGCACATTTGGAAAGCCAAGGGAAGGTTGTGGAGCCCATGACAGCGTCCCAGGGAGTATCCAGTGCTGTAATTTAGACACGGAATGAGCAGCTTCCAGAGGAGCAGCTCTGTGTTCGAACCTGCTGAAATGTTCACAGTCAGCTTCAAACCCTCCCAAACTCCCTTGGTTTTGGCACTGGGTGCAGATCCCAGCTCGGGCTGGATCTGCACAGGGGCCTATCTGAGAGCTGGCTCAGCCGGGGGCTTCTACTGTGGGGGAAGATCGTGAGGAATTCCACTGTGCAGTTTCACCTGGAATTCAGCCACTGCAGCCACCTTTGGTTGGGGCTCTGGGCCTGTGGGAAGGGGCAGAGCCAGAGCTGTGACCCCACTGCCACCTGTCCTCGGCTCAGCGAGACCTGGCACCGACACAGAGCTGGAGGTGGCTGTAGGAAGTGAGAGGGGTGGAGGATGGGCTTTGGGAACACCTCTGGCTCCTGCTGGGCCATGATTTTGGTTTATGTAGAGCTTCATGATGAGAAACCACATCAGTGTATAGAGCCATGGGGTCACACCACACAGTGTGACCATCCTGTGTGGGGCCACTGCAAAGTGGGACCTCTCCAGGCAGGAGACTGAGGGCACCTCGGGCTGGACTGATGATCCCCAAGGGTCCATCCCAGCACAGGATATCCTATGGCACATCCAGGCTCCAGCTGCTCCAGGGCTGTGCTGCAACCTGTGTTTGGTAAGAAGGGACCTTCCACCTTCAGCTGCCCTGGAGGCTGCTCCAGAGGCTGCTCCGGCCCTCATGGATCTGGAGATGGCAGCTGAGGGACACCCAGTCCGTGCACCCCGACGCGGAGACAGAGCCCAGCTACTGAGGGTGAGATCCCACGTGGCTGAGGACTTGCATTTCCCATCTGGATGCTCACAGGAATAGCAAGGCTGGATTTAGATGCCCAAGTCATTTTGGGATGGAGCCTACGTGGCTCCCAGCAGGATCTGAGCCTGCTGCAGATACACAGACGTGGTTTTGCTCCAAGGAGGTCACTTATAAGGCAAGGCTGGCAGAGGAGAGGAAAAGCAGCCCAGGGTTGAGGAGAAATTTGCTCGAGGCCACCCCAAACCAGTGCCAGAGCAGGGAACAGCATCCAGGGCTCAGCTCCCACCCCAGGCCCTCGACACACAAACCACATCCAAGGGCTTTCCAGAGAGGAGCCAAACCCAACCACAGACCCGGGCAGTGCTCACAGCTCCCTTTGTCTGAGGCAAACAAAGAGATGGGGAAAGTAAAATCCATCCTTTCCCTCTGATCCTTCCCAAACCTTTCCCCCAAGGAGACACCGCAGCAGAGCCAAGCCCAGAGGAAAGGGAGGATGAGGTTTTGTGGATTCACCACCCCTGGAAGTGTTCTAGACGAGGTTGGATGGGGCTTGGAGTGGCAAGTCGTCCCTGCCCATGGCAGAGAGTGGGACTGGATGGGCTTTAAGGTCCCTTCCAACCTGAACTATTCCACGACTCCCTGGGCTCCAGCCCCCAGCCCTGTGCCGCGCTCCAGGTGCTGCCTGCAGGAGCCTTTGGAGGTTGCTGGCACCGACCTCCTGCTTCCCTCGAGGCTTCCAGCACTGATCCAACACCCACAGCCCCGTTCCCACATTCCCTGTGCTGGCAGGGCAGCCCTCCCGCTGTGCTGGCAGCTCCTGGAGCTCGAGTCCCTGCAGACGGGGCTGAGGAAGGACAGACCCGGCCCCTGTCACCCCCTGTCCCTTGCAGCGCGGGCGCCGGCAGCCGGGAGCTCTGCAGTCACACCGTGTTCCTTCTCCGTGCAGGGGAGAAACTGTCACTTCGCTCTAATTAGCCAATTAGGTCCCTTAATTAGCTGATGTAATTACTCCGAGGAAGTGATTTCATTTAAGAAAAACCTTATTCCCGAAAGCAGACGGAGCCAGCCCGGCACCAGCAGGGATGGCCGGTGGTGGCTGTCACCGGGGCGGGGACAGGACGGACATGGGGAGAGGATGGTGTGGGGATGGTGGTCAGGGGGACGGGACAGGGATGGGGACAGAATGGGGATGGGGACGGGGACGGTGGCCAGTGGGGAGACAGGATGGCGTGGGGATGGTGGACGAAGGGGACAGGACAAGGATGGGGACAGGACGGGGATGGGGACAGGGGCCAGGCTGCCCCAGCTGCCCGCGGGGCCGGCGGAAGCGGCTCAGCGTGCGGGGAACAAATGCGGGGACAAACCCGGCGTCATCCCCGCCATCCCCCAGCCCGAGCAGAGTCAGAACTCACAAAGCGCTTCCCACCAACAATTTGTTCTCTCACAAGAGATCAGATAAGCTAATCAGCGTGGCTCCATCTGTCGAAAGGATGGGGGAGGGGGGGGAAATAATACTGCTTATTTACATTTTTTCCTTTTCTTGATGTAACTTCTAGATCTAATCAGCACCAAGCTGTGCTTTAATTGGAATTATGGAGCAGACGTGCATTTCTCTACAGCTCCTTTGTCTCCTCAGCACAAAAAATCCCCAGTCCAGTGCACAAGGCGGCTCTCGGCATCCTCCTACCTGGCCTGGGACAGGTCGATGGGAGCTGAGGGACAGCCCAGCCCCCGCCGGCTCCTTTCCGCAGCCCGCGGGAGCCGGAGGATGGGTGGGAGATGCTGGAAGGGACCCGGTCAGTTGGACAAGCCCTGGGAGCCAAACGCCCTCCCCGAGCGGGAAGAGCTATTCCGGTGTGACGCCGGGAGCAGCTCGGCGCTGCTCTCCCGAATGAGACCCGACAAGCACAAGATCTTCCCCAGCCCTGCAGCAGCCCGAGCTGTAAAAGTCGCTGCAGATATTGTGACCTTTTAAGAAGGCAGAGATCGGGGAGGTTTAAATAGCGCACCACGGCGGCTCCCAGGCGCAGCCGCTGCCGCACAACCCGAACGCGGCGATTTCCAGGTCAGCAGAGCTGGAGCAGCGCGGTGACCCCGCGGCTCCTCGGGCACGCGGCGCTGGAGGCGCCGCCGCCGGGAAGCCGCCTCTGGAGCAGCCCCAGCCCAGGTTGTCGCTGTCACACAAACGGGCACCGCCGGAGTCGCTGCCGACGGGTTTGAGCTGCAAATTAGCAGTCAAAAGCTGTTAAGTGCTTCAATTGAAGCGCGGCAATCAGAAAGGGATGGGGACAGGGACGAGACACCCCGTCTGCTCCCCAAAGCACCCCATCAAGGCAGAATTAATGCGTGTATGCCAGGCGGGTCATTAGAGGACAGGGATGTTTGCATTCCTCCTTTCCCACAGCCCGGCTGGTGGCTAAGCTGGAAAAATCCCCGAGATGGGCACATGCCAGCACACTAAACTGCGGTTTATGTCACCTAGAGCATTCCGCAAAGTCTCAGTGATCTGCAAATAATTAAAGGAGAAAGCAATCAATCTTGTTGTTCAAAACAGCGATTAGCCCGGGAGGACCCGGCATTGTAATTCCATCGGCACCCACGGGGGAAGATGCCGCATGCATAATGAGAGCTGCGAGTCCTCACAAGTTCAAGGACCACGGGGTGTTCTCCGCTTGTGATGGGAATTTCCTGTGCGTCTCCGAGGCTGTGTCATCCCGTGTTTCACAAGCTCTTCGCCGGAGGAACAGGGGAATAGCTCTGCGGCTTGTCAGGCACAGCCCGGCTCTGCTGCCCGGGGCACAGGGCACTTGTCCCTGGGTTTTCCCAGGACACGATCCAGGTGTGATGTGGAGGCCGCGGAGCAGGAGAGCCAGGGCCCCACCCGGCCTCCAGCCAGGCAACCCTGAGCTGTCCCTGCGAGGGGGACAGAGCTCTGGGGAGAGGCCAGGAGGCTTCACCTGGACAGCCCTGAGCCTTTTTAGAATACTTTAGCTTGGAAACCGCTCTAAGATCAAATCCAACCATTCCCTCAGCACTGCCAAGGCCACTGCTAATCCATGTCCCCAAGTGCCACATCCCCACGGCTGTTAAATGCCCACAGGGATGGGGACTCCAGCACTCAGGGCTCGCAGGGACCACAGCCACTAAAGCCATGGCCTGCCCTTGTCCCCACGTGTGACCAAAGCAAAGCTTGTGCAGGAGCAGAGCGGAGGGCAGAACCCAAGCAGCACTGACTCCATCTCCTCGAGCCAGCCTCCCTCCAGCCTCAGCCACGCTCCAGCACGGCCAAAAGCCCGGCAGATCCAGGCAGGAACACAACTCTTCCCCCTGATTACTGTGGGAGCAGCAGAGAGAAAAGCTCTCCCCGAGCAGCACACACACTGTGCAGGGCTGAGCAGCACTTCCCACCCACCTTCTGTGGTGTGTTTGGAGTCAGACTCTGCGTCTGTGGCTGACGCAGCCCCCAGAGAGCCGGGAGGGATCACCCAGAGCTGTGCCGGGCCAGGGGGGCTGGGTTGAGTCGTTCCGGCGGTTTCGCAGCTCCGATCCTGCCTCACCACAAGGCCAAGAGGAAATTGCAATTATTTGTTGATGGTTTTTCAGAGCCCTCATCCAAGCACGCTGCACAGGCAGCTCCCCTGAGCCCATCACTTCCCAAACGCTGCCACAGGAGCTCCTTGTTTGTGCTTCACCACGTACCTGCTTCTTCCCAGCACGGGGAAGCTCCTCTGCCAAGCCAATTCCCAGGGCGGCTGTGGGAAGCCTTGGCTTGGAAAAAAGTAATATTTCACAACCTAAAAGGGAGAAAGGAAGAAAACTTTCCCCTCAGCCCCCCTCCACATTCCAGAGCTGCTGTGGCCATGAGGAGACCCCAGCCCGGAACAAGAAGGCTGTCCCTGCAGGGATGAAGCTTTCTGTGCCCAGAACCGGCCTCCATGGAAGTCAGGGAATTTCCACCTGCTTTTCCCGTACAGAGCTCTGAGTTCCTGTGTCCCCAGCACCCCAGAGTGCTGCCCCAGGAGCAGGGCATGGGATGGAACACGTGGATAATTGCAGTGAACTTGGATCCAGGCCTGATGTTTCATGTCCCTGTAGGGACTTTCCTCACAGAACTGCAGTGTTTGCTGCTGCTGGACTGTCCCTGCCAGGACGGGAAACAGAGTCAGAGTGGTCAGGGTTGGAAAATACCTCTCAGACCATCCAGTCCAGCCATAAACACGGACCCAGCACAGACAGGGCTGTCTTTGGCATGAGGGCCTCCCCACAATGGGTTCCTTCCTCCTGCTGCATGAGGAACACAAAGCCATGAGAGATCCAGACCCAGGGCAGATTTTACCTCCTGAACATCAAGACCCAGATCAAATAAAGGATGGATGGGCTGATGCTCAACTCCACCTGGCCTCTGGAAGGACCTGCAGGTCACTTTCAGCCATCCCTGAAGGTGAGATGGACAGAGCTCACTCCCCATTTAACAAAGCCAGAACATGAGTTTGGACTGGAGCCCAGAGCTTGTGGCTGAAGGCCCTGAGCCCATCACGTGCTCGGGGCTGTTCACGCAGAGCCAGAGCCAGCACCCAACACAGGAAATGGCTCTGAGGCAGCAGAGCTCCCACTTAGTTCCGATCTGAGTCAGCTCCAGCCCCACCATGAGCTGAGGCCCAATCTCAGAACTGCTCAGCAATCTCAGAACTCTCAGCACCTTCACCCCACAGACCCTCTCGCTTCAGGTTGGACATCAGGAGGAGTTTCTCCATGGAAAGGGTGCTCAGGTCTTTCAAGGGGCTGCCCAGGGAGGTTTGGAGTCCCCATCCCTGGAGGTGTCCAAGGAAGGTCTGGGCATGGCACTCAGAGCTCTGGGCTAGGGACAAGGTGGGGATCAGGCACAGTTTGGACTGGACGGGCTGTGAGGGCTTTTCCAGCCTGGGTGACCCTGGGATCCTGTAACAGTCCCAAGGTCTGGCTGCAGGGGAGTGCAGGCACCGCTGGCTCTGGGGAACATCCCTCACCCTTCCCCAGATCCAGACTCTGCTCCCGGGCAGGGCACGTCCGGCCCCGCGGGAGAACGAGGAGGGATTTGCAGGAGAACGAGGAGGGATTTGCATCTGCGGCTGAAACCTGTGGGAGCAGCGCTGGAATTTCGCGGGAGGCGATGAGAGGGGCCGTCCCAGCAAGGGAGGCTCGGCTGCAATTAGGAAGCCAATTTGGGTAATGTTTTGATTGGGAGGGGTTTACATGCCGGTGGTCTCCGGAGGCAGAACTCCTGCCTGGGAGGGTTTGCCTCTCAGCCCATCCCTTTGTGTGATACTCAGCCTAAGCTGCATCTGAAAGAATCAGCCTCACTTATTATCAAAGCCACAAACCATCTGGTTCCACTTTGCTGGGGAAAGGCAATGAGTGGAAATCTGGTTTCACTTGGGTTTTCCTTCCCTTGGTCATGGTTTGCTCCATGTTTAATGTTGTTACTGCAATTCGATAGTTGGGCAGTGGGTGGCCCGGTTCCCCCATTTGAAACTAATTTACAGCTTTGTCTGGCAAAATTGTTGCTTCCAATCAATTAGCACTGACACCGAAATTAAACCATCCTGGGGTCTCGACACATGAGGAAGCAGGTCCGCACTTTTTGGAAGAAATTTGCTCTTCTGAGGGGAATCTGGTGGTTCACCCTTCCCCCGTACTAAGCTGGATTTTTATTTTTAAAAAGATCCAGCCTCTGTTTCTTTTCAGGAGGTTTAATAGCCAAGGCTGAGATCCCTCGTGGATGCTATTTTTGTTTTACAGCCGTGACCTTGTTAAGGAGATGGACAAACAAGCCAGAAATGGAACATTAATAAATAAAGCCTGAATCCATCAAAACATCCCCAGCCGCCTCCATCAGTCCTGCAGAAACACTCAGTGTTCCCCAGCACCTTCCCCTCCTTTCCTGTGGCCAGGCCGGAGCAGCTCCGTCCCATCCCATCACACACCACACGGTGCAGGCTCTTCCCAGAGGCTGCAGCTCCGCGTGAGCTGGGGATGGCACCCTGGACTCACCCCCTGGGTTTATTGTCCTCCTTGTGTTCTGAGAGCCCCCCATTAACAGAGTTGACTGAGGGTGGGGACACCCCACGCCAGCCCTGCTGAGCCACGGCCAAGGCTTGGCCAAAGCCCACCCAGGCACGGCTTAACTCCCTCCACAGGCAGCAATCCCAGCTCGGAGAGGCTTGGCTCCAAATGCTGGGATTTCAGAGTCCCAGAGGACAAACAATGCCCTGAGAGAGAGGCTCCACGGGGTGCCTGGGAGCCGCAGGATTTGGGCTGGGAGCTGGGAAGGAACAGGACTCACTCGCTGTGGTGATGCCACCCTCAGCCCTTCCCTCCCTGCAGTCAGAAATCCAGAGCTCCCTTTGGATGGGACCAAATGGGGATCGACAACGGGCTGAGATCCAGAGCAGGACTCCAAACCTCCACACAGGGTTCAGTGCTGTGTCCAGGAGCCAAACAAGAGTGGGCTTCCCACTCCAGGAATCCTGTGAGATTCCTTGCTTTGCCCTTCGCTCCCCGGGCAGGGTGTCCAGGGTCACACGCACAGCGGGGGACAGGTGACCTTGGGCAGGCTCCCTCTCTCACATCGCTTCTGCAAGGGCTGTGACCTCCCAGCTGTGCCTCCCCTCCTGCACGGGGCCAGAGGGCTCCTCGGACAGTCTCGCCCAGGGGCAAGGACAGCAGGCTCCGTGCTGCAGGAAACGCAGGAGCTCTGGGAAAGCAGCATCGCCGTGGAACCATGGAATGCGCAGAGCCTGCCACAGGCCAGGATTCCGGGGCTGCTCGCTGCTGGCAGAGGCACCAACCCCATTTGCTGTCAGAGCAAAGCTTGGCCCCAGGTGCTTTGCTGAGCCCCAGCCTTGCCTTGAGCCCTTTGCTCCCTGATCCCTCATCCTTCCCCATGGCACAGGAGCCCAAGTACTGCTGCTCTGGGACACGGCACGGACACCTCAGCAAAAACCTGCCCTTTCCAAACCTTCCCTGAGCATGTGGACCCTCAGCAGAGCTGCAGCAGCGTGGGCTGTTCAGAACGAGCAAACACGACACAAAAATGGAACCTCTCTCCCAACAGGAAGAAAAATATTTTTTAAAGCCTTGAAGTTTTTACAGCTGGTGAGAGGCAGCACCGGGAAGGCTGGAGGGCAGCCCTGGCCAGCAAATTCCAGCCAAAGTAGGAGCATGGGAGAATACCAAACCAGACAGGAAAAAAGAGATGAAGAAGAAAGGAGATGAAGCAGCTGAGATAAAAATGAGATAGCTGACAGGCTGGTGCCCATGGAGCAGGGCACCAGGGCCTCGTGTCTGAAGATGCACCAGCTAGAGCTGGGAAAATTCCCTGGCTTTGAAGACCAGGTCTTCCTGGAGACAAACAGCTCTAATCCACACTCCTGAGTAATTCTCTCTTTGGCAGCACATCATACCAGCATCGATTTAAACCTCAGGGCAGCTGCACTGGCTTTAATCTGGGTTTTATTTTTGTAAACTCCAGTTTCAAGGAGCTGCTCAGAGAGCGGAGCGGGGCTGGGTGGCAGGAGCAGAGCCAGAATCACTCAGAGCTGCAGTGGAAACACTTGAGCTTCTTCAAGAGCAACGACCAAATGTGAAAAGCTTTGATCCTAAAAAGGTAACAGCCCTGTCAGGGGGAAAAGGGGTCAACCTGTTCCACTTCTGCTGGGGCAGCTCCCTCTGCTGCCTTTGCTCCCCAGCTGTTCCTGAGGAGGCAGGGCAGGCCCAGATGGGCTCCCAGCAGTGGCTCAGCCACATGTGCTCATTACTCTCCTCTGTAAAGTTCTCACCTCCCAAGAAACAGAACCCAAACTTGAAAAGGCAAATGCCATCCCTGTGAGCTGCCCCATTCGGGAACCAGCTGGATGGGCCATGGAGAATAAATCACATGCACAGCTGCTGCGGAGCAGGGAGAGCCAGCCCTGCCTCCAACACCCCCTCACGTGGCAGCTCCACCAGCCCGGGGGCTCGTGGGGCACGGCAGGAGCCTCCTGGCACGCAGCGATCCCTGGGGCTGCCTGGGTCCCACCCAGGACCAGTTCACCCAGTGCCACGGGCAGCAGCCTCTGCTCCCAGCTCCCTGCAAGGGGGCTCCTCCTGGAAATCCACAGAGAGAGTCCTGCTCCTGGGGGACACGGCAGGAAGCTTCACCGCTTTCAGGAGAGAAAGATACAGCCCAACAATCCCTATTAAAGATCCCAATTAACACTTCCCCTGAGAGGCTGTGCCCAGCTGAGCAGGTGCACTGGTCCCAGCCTGAGCACAGCCCTCGCACCAGGCTTGTGCTGGAAGCAGCAGGAGGGACCAGGGATTGCTTTTGTCAGAAGCTGGAGCTGACCCCAGCTGTAACCAGCTACAAGTGCTTGTAACAGGAAAACAGTCAGTGTGACACCTCTGGAAATGAAGAGATCAGCAGCTCAGCCCTGGATGGCTGTGAACCATGGCAGAGCCACTGCTGCTCTCCAGACAGCCCTGCTTTCTCCAGGAAAGGATAATCCAGTAGCCTGCCTGGCTGTCCTTATGGATTTTTAGCTTGTGTGGAACGCTGAGACTGAGAGATTAATGAAAGTGTCTCCAAGGATATTCCAAACCGGGGGAGATGCTCGTGGAACAGCCAAAACAGAATCACTGAGGGGCTCAGGTCGGAAGAGGTGACGCATGGGGTCCCCTGGTCCGACCTAAACAGACAGGATGGAAAAGGGATCTGGCACGAACCCTCTGGAACACACTCGGGACAGATTCCTTCCCATTTCCCCCCACTCTCCAGCGCTACCCCCGTGCTCCCCCAAAGCAGCAGCTCTGCAGCGCTGAGCTCTTGTTCCCGTCTCTGGCACCATCTGCAGGTGGCAGCGCCCTCGGCAGCGCAATTCCCTCCCGAAGGATGGATGCGTGGGAAGCAGAAGGATCTTCCAGCCCGGTGTTTAAACCCAGAATTCCAGCACGGCGGAGCCCTCCCAGCCCAGCCAGACTCGGGAATGGTCCCTGCAAACAACTGCGAACCCCCAGGGCTCCTCCAGGGACAAATGAAACAAAACCCTATCCCTGGAAAGGGCAGTGGTGCTTGGGGGTGTCAGCAGAGCGCTCTCCCTCAGCCTGAGCCAGCCCCAGTCTCCATTACATCCCAAGTTCCACAATTATCCCTCTTGTTTATCCTCCTGGAGAGCCGCAGCCACGCTTTTATCGGGAGCACACAGGCAGAGACATGGAGACAAGAGAGTTCTGGGGACCAACCCAAAGCCCGCCTGCAGCCAAGCCAGAAATCTCCCTCCCAGCTTCCCAACAGAGATCCTTTGTGAGAGAGAACCAGGAGAGCCCCTGCAGCTCTTTCAGCAGGGCTGAATAAACGTTTTGAAAGCTCCAGAGATGAAGGGGAGGTGTGGGAGCCGCACAGGATGGGGGATCTGATCCCACACAGCTCCCAGCAGGGCTCAGCAGGAATGGTCACAGCCCAGAGCCTGTCCAGGACACTGCTCCTAAGGCAGGGCTGGAAGATCTCCCACGAGGTTCAGTCAGCACCAGGAACGAGGGATGCACCAGCTGACAGAGCCTCAGTTCCCAAACCCAGCCCAGGATGGTTTTTCCCCTGCCCCAATACCATCCTAGTCTCATGTCCAAACTGCAGGTGACCAGGGGAGGGAGGGAGGGAAGGAAGGAAGGGAAGGAAGGAAGGATACATTTCAGGGAGAACATGCCCACTCTGCCCCTCCCTGGGCCCTCCAGCTGCACATCCCATGGCCAAGGCTCTGGGCAGCACCCAGCCCTGAGCACATCCCACACTCCAGCTGTCCCCAGGCCCACCCCACCTTCCCCAGCCTGACAGGTTCACCTGCTCCGGGCCAGATGCAGGGCTCAGCCTGTTCCAGGAAGAAGGGATGAGTTTCCAACACTGGCTGGAAGCAGGTGGGAAGCACCTTCCCCTCACCGCCCCCTCGCCCCTGCTGACGGCACTTCCAGCAGTGCTCAGCAGCTTGGCCGGAGCTCAGGGAGTTTATTTCTCTTTCTTTGGAGAAGAAAACAGCTGCGAGAGCTCTGGGGAAGGAACTGTGGTGAAAAGGAGCTGCCGTTCCAAGGCTGGAGGGTTCGGGAGGTCGGGAGTGCTGCAGGGCCGGGTTTGCTCAGGACAAGGGGGCTGGGGTGACCCAGGGCATGCAGCTCCCGGCCCACCTTGCACAGACCCGAGGATTTGCAGCTCCAGGCACTGATCCAAGCCCACTGTGGAAGGCGGATTGTTCACAGCCACCGGAGCCAGGTCCAGCTCCCATTCCACGCTCCGGGTGGGAGCGGGAAATTCTTCCCCTCGCTCCCTGGCACCGGGGCTGGCTGCTCTCCCAGCTCCCTGTCAGCCAGCCAGCACCTCCCATCAGGAAAAACAAACAAGCAGGGAGGCTGCTGAGGAGCTTTTGGCTCTGGATTTATCGTGGAATGGGCTGGGGATTGAATGTTCCTCGTTCTGCTGCTCTGAACACCTGGAAGTGGTTCCTCAGGTATCCACTCAGCAGAGCTTAGCTCTGAGGAAATTCCATACCTGAGACCCATTTTGAGCCATCCCTCTCACCCAGAGTCTCCACCACACATCCATGAATCCAGTAATTATCTTTAGCAGCACTGATACTGAGTACCTCAGACAGAACAGACGGAACCCAAGCAAGGAAATGGAAAAAGCCTTCATTCCACAGACTTTATCACCGAAGAGATTCCAAACACAGCATTCCCAGCACGATGAGAGATGCCGCAGGATTGGCACATTTCCTTCCTGAAGAATTTGCAAAATATCCTTTTTCTTTTTTTTTTTTTCCTGCAGCAAAATCAAAGCCAGACTCAGCCTCAAATGATTAAAGGTTAACGAAGACTTCAAACAATCTCACGCGATGGGTCCTTTTCCCAAGAATGATGGGACATAAACTGGGCTTGGGTTTAATATCTGCCTTTAATTAGGGCCATGTTGGAGGGCGATGAGCAGGAAAAGAGGCTCTGGTACAGATGGGAGATTTGCTCTGGAAATTCTTCAGAAAGAAAAATATTGCTGCACCTGTTCGGGGCAAAATCCTGCCCTGGGGAAAGCATCCCGAGTTTGGGGTGAAGAGAAATGGGAGCTGTTTTAAAACAAGATTCCACTGAAATGCACTTTGGTTTTGTTCTCTGGAAAACAAGGTGTGCTGGCTTGGGATGTGAGGAGGCAAACACAGCCCAGACCTGAGCTTCAGGAATTGGTCACATTCCCAAGGCTGCCAGAGGTCCAGGAGCATTTGGACAATGCAGGCACAGGGTGGGATTTTGGGATGTCTGTGCAGGGCCAGGGGTTGGACTCAATGATCCCGGTGAGTCCCTTCTAGCTCAGGGTATTCCATGATTCTCTGAGGTTGGATTCTCCTCGAGAATTGGCCTCTGGAAAGCAGGAGCAGCGAAGAGAGGAACACAAACCCTGCACTGGGAACCAGCAGCTGCTCCAGGCACCACCTCCTCACAACCCTCCCCAGCCCTCACTGCAGCCCAGTCCCAGCAGCACTTTAATTAAAAGAGGTGGCTCCGTGCACCTTTTTCCTATTGATCTGCAGTCAACAAGAGCCCATAAACCAAGAAATTAAAGCCATAATTTACAGCCCTTGGCCGGGCTGCCTGCGAGCTCTGGTTGCCACATTGTACACGATGGTTTCCTGCCTCTGCCAGGACATAAACTTGATACAACAGCTCCAAAAAGAAAAAACCTACCCGTAACCCCCCCAGCCTTACAAGGCTTCCTCCAGGAACCAGCTCCAGGATGGTTTTCAGCTCCCTGTGTCTGATCTGGGGCCAAGCCGTGGTTCCAATCAGAGCAGAGAGCTGCAGATGAAAGGCCAGGCCCTGGTTCTCCCTGGCCCGAGCCAGGTGTGCAGCTGGCACCGGGAGCCTCCTGGGGAACTGCTCCAGTACAGACATGTTAAAGTAATAAAAAGAAAATGAGGAACATGTGGCTAAAACCAGCGACTCATTTCACTGATTTCTATAAATGAGTTTTCCCAGGGCACAGTTTGGGGTTTCTTTAACACGAGTGTGACAGGGATTCCAGCACTTCGATCCCTGGGAGAGGTTGGAAATGCCGTGGAGAACTCTCCTCCAAACAGCCTCTTATTTACAGTTGTGAGGGCTCAAAGAGCTGACTGAAACCTTCAAATGACAACAATTCCTCCGAGGCAAGATGCCAGAGTTGAGCAAACAATTTGTACGGAATGTTAAGTGCAGGGGGAAGCCACGGAGCTTGTAATGAAGCCGTGGTGGTGTTTCCAATCAGGACTGAACCCGGCACGGCAAAGCTGCCGAGGGATCCGACAAACCACGGCCGGGGGGAGGAGAGGGGGAAGCAGGGCTGGGGTAAAATATCCTTTTCTGTGGCTTGTTGAACAACGTGACGTGGTTGCTGCCTGGTGGTGCTGGCAGAGAGCACAGAACCAGCTGCTGCTCCGCATATTCCAGGGCAGATTCCAGAATCCAGGTGTTTTGAGGACTAAAGAAAGATTTTTAAATAAAATCGCTTTCATGGCCTTTATGCCACCTCGAGGCATTACATGTGTCCAAGTGACCGGACAAGGGGGAATGGCCTTAAGCTAAAGGAGAGGAGGTTTAGATTGGACAGCAGGAAGACACAGAGAGAGGAGAGAGATAAGGTTGCTCCAAGCTCCATCCAATCTCGCCTTGGACACTGCCAGGGATCCAGGGGCAATCACAGCTTCTCTGGGGACCCTGTGCCAGGGCCTCACACCCTCACAGGGAACAATTCCTTCCCAATATCCCATCCATCCCTGCCCTCTGGCAGTGGGAAGCCATTCCCCGTGTTCTGGCACTCAAAGCTCCACACTTTGCCCCCGGAGGCATCCAGCTGACACAGGTAATGTTACACCTTCTTGTAGCCCAAGGAAAATCCCTGAGCAGCGTTTTTAACCTCTCCTGGGCATCTCGATTTCATCAGGAACACGAGGCTCCTGCCCGAGCTGGGAACACACCAGATAAGCACATTCCTGGGGAGTGTTTTGGGGGCAGAGCCAGAACCCGGTGCTCCCTCCCCTCCCCTGGTGCGGTTCCCGACTCGCTGCAGAGAGAACTCCGGCACCAGGGAAGGCAGCTGGGAGCGCTGGAGCCACAGGGCAGAAGAGCAGCTCTGGCAGAGCCTGCAGGCAGGAGCTGGTGAGTACATGGCAATTAAATGCATCAGAAACCACCAGGGCAACGTGCAGCTTCCCGAGGCGGCTCTGACAGGAGCTGGGATGAGCCAGATACCTTCTCCCCCCACAGCCCAGCAGGCACTGCTGAGGAGCAGCTTTGCTAGGCCAGGTCTAGCCCCTGCTAGTTTTGCTCTTTCCTAGAAGACCACAGAGCCTTCCTGCCCCCTGGGCCCCTCCTAGCCCCAGAAAGGATCTGGAGACAATGGACACCTGAATGCCCCAAACCTGCAAAGAAACATCACCTCAAAGGGCTGAGAGCAGAAATGAAACCAGTTTGTGACACCACAGCCAGAGAGGGACGAGCCTGGAGACCCTTTTTCAGTGTTTTCATCACCTTTCAGCTCTGAGGTGTCTGATCCAGGATGGAAATGCTGGAAGCGGAGCCCAGAAGTGCTGATCAGTCAAACTCCCTGAGCCAGTTCAAACACATTCCCAAGCGTTGCCACATCAACTTTGTCCCGGCAGGCCCCGTGCCAGGGCAGTGTCCTCTGTCCTCACCTCCGTCCTCACCCTGCTCCAGCCAAGCAGGGACCACCTCTGTCCCCACGGGCACTGCTCCTTCCAGCTGCTCCCACAAAGGCACCGACAGGATCCCGCTGGAGGCAGAGGGATTTGAACCCAGGTGATCCCGTGACACATGGGAATGTTGTCAATGATCCCAAACCCAGAGCCAGAAAGCCCTGGAACACAGCCCCAGAAAGCCCTGGAACACAGCCCACGGTGCACAGCCCTGGCTGGGAGCTCTGCCTAATCCCAGGAGACAGGTACAGGACAAGGCACACTGGGACAAGCAGAAGCAGTTGTTCAGCCTGGAGAACAGAGGGCTCTGGGGAGACCTGAGAGCTCTTCCAGGGCCTAAAGGGGCTCCAGGAGAGCTGGAGAGGGACTGGGGACAAGGGATGGGGGACAGGACACAGGGAATGGCTTCCCACTGCTGGAGGGCAGGGACGGATGGGATATTGGGAAGGAATTGTTCCCTGTGAGGGTGGGGAGGCCCTGGCACAGGGTGCCCAGAGAAGCTGTGGCTGCCCATGGATCCCTGGCAGTGCCCAAGGCCAGGCTGGATGGAGCTTGGAGCAGGGGACAACTGCCCAAAGTGGCTCCGAAGTGACTTTTCCTTGCTTGCTCTGGGCCTGGGACACGGCCCCGCTCCAGCTGATTTGGGGGCACCAGAGCCTTTTCCAAGGAGTATTTGGAATGTCCCCCCCGTGCAGCTGCAGGGATTGAGAACAGACTCTCCCAAGCAGACCCCACTGCTGGATGGGGTTTGTTCATTTGACCTTAAAAAAAGAAAGGTAACAACTCAATCAGAATGGATAAAAATACCCTTAAAAGGCCCCAGCAGTCAGCCAGGGTTGGTGTTTTCAAAGGCACACAAGCACTTTAGGAACAGATTGGTTTATTTTTTCCATGTAATTTACTTCCAAATGTGTCCCTGGATTCCCCATTGCATTGGAGATATTGCAAAGGTGACCGGGGAAGGTTTTGTTCCTTCCCAATATCCCATCTGACCCTGCCCTCTGGCAGTGGAACCCCAGGGGGGGAGCAGTGGTGTGTCCTTTCTCCCCCCAGCCCCCCCGGTTGTGGATTCCCCTGCGGATGCACCAGCAGGGAATCTCCAGAGCCCTCTCCCTGCACCATCTTCCTAAGGCCTGTTTATATCCTCACTCAGGAGAGGAAAAAGAAAAAAGCAGACTGCCAGAATTCTTCAAAGCTGCCCAAATTACTGCATTTTTGTACCCATCCCTCTCTCCAGGTGAAGCTGAAACCCCAGGAGAATCCTGCCAGCCTTTCCTCAGGTCCTGCTCTCTGTCCCCACACCCTCCTGCAAGGCTCTGCTGCTTGCCAAGGAACTCCCTCTCATCCCAGCGAGTCCCTGCTTCAGTGCCCACTGATTTCTCTCCTTTTTTACCTTTTAGCAGGAGTGGGATGTGAGAGTCGTCACAGCCTAGGGCTGGAGGAGACACAGCAGCAGGGTCACGGGATTTCTGTGGTTTCTTGTCAGAACCACGCAGGAACACCAAAGGTCCCGTGCTTCCCAGTGCACACTCCCACTCCGTGTTTGTGTGGAGGATTCAGCACAGCACCTCCAAAAACCTCAGACAGCTCGAGGGTGGCAGCCTGACGAGCCGAGATCCACACACAGAGCTGCCTTTTATCCAGATTTTCAGGAATTTGACAGCTCCAGGGAGCTGCAGCTCAGAGCAGCTGACAGCCAGGAGAGGAGATGGGGTCATTCCCTTCCAGGCAAGGAGAACATGGGTATCACTCCTGGGAAATCCACAGTCCATGCTGGAACTCCTGGCTGCTGTAAAATCAGCTGTTGAAGGCCTTGCAGGATCACCTGCACTTTAACTCTGCAGCCAAACACTTCCCTGCAACCCCTGCCAGAGCCCCCAGTCCCCCATTTCTCCCCCAGCACCCAGAGGTGCTGCCCAGGCTGGAGCCATTTCCAGCACCAGCAGGAGAAATTACTCCTGAATGTCCAACTTCTGTCCCTCCTCTGAGCAGGAGATGAGATTCTGCAGCACTCCTTACTTGTTTGTCATTGGGACAGAAGTCAAAACCTTCCAGAACTCCAGCAAGTTGTTCAGTGAGACAAGGACAACCAGAAGTATCTCTGAATTCAAACTAATTCTTACCCCAGTCCTAATCCTCCTCAGACAGATCCCATCTCCCTCTGAAATTCCTCATTACATTATAAAATTGTAACTTGATGCCCTGCTGAGAATTTTTAAATCTTCTCCACTGTATTCTTAAAGTATATAAGCAAAACCCCCAACACTTAATGAAGTGTAAAACTAATTATTATGAAATAAAACTAGCTGTTCACCAAGTGGAAAACCAGCTCATTTTCATGTCCTATTTTCCTTTGCAATGTATTCCCTCCCCTGCTCTGCAAATGTAAAAATAAATATCCCTCGCAGCGTCGTGCTGCCTCGGAGGCTGCAGCCCACCAATGAAAACCTGCACAATTTAATGGCCCTTAAATGCTCAACATCTTTTTCCCTTCCTGTAAAATCCATCTGACCTAATGGCTGTGACAATTACGTGTATGGCTTTCCTATTAAAAGGTAATTTTCTGAGTTGGCAGAGCAACACAAGCACGAGATGACAAAAGCAGTAAACTCCAACTTCCCAGCTTTCTGAGCCATTTCCAAGTCAGCTCCTCAAGACAAAAAGGCAAAATTCCCTTTCCAAAGAGCTGTTACACAACAGAACCTCGTGCCAACACCCAGCTCCAGGCTCCATTACCTCGTTAATGTGGCGCTGCTGTTCCAGGGGACAGTGGAGCCTCTCCGGTTGCATTTGACATTCTGCTGACCTCCCACTTCCTCCTCTCACTCCTCAGCATTGTTCATTCCACAAGCCTGGAGACACCCCCATTTTTCCAGGATTTACACAATCCACACCTGTTAAAGCGCCAAAATCTACTGATATTTCTTGACCTTAAACAGAAATTGACCACTACCATGCAAAAAAAAGAAGAAACCATTTTATTGATGTTATAATATGGGAGAGATTTAGAAAAACATACCTAGAACTCCCTGGATAAGGAAACACAATATCAAAATAGGCCAGTTAGTACAACAAAACAAATCCTCTCCAATGAGTTTCAAGTAATGCAATCATAAAAGAATTTGGCTAAAAAGTAACTCTTTACTCTGAGATGTTTTCTGAAATAGTCCTCTAAGAAACCAAAGGAAAGCAGCAGCAGATCTGTTTAACTACAGACATGTATTTAGTAAATATATTAAAGGTGTTTCTATATAAAAACTGCCCTGCACATCCATCACTGTCTGCAGCCTCCACGTGGCCTCTTCAGTCCAACAAGACTCTGCCCAAAAAGGGAGAAAAAAGGAGATAAACATAACTCTACTGTAAAAAAAGGAGCCCAAGGCCTGGAGGGGCAGCTGGGGGAGCCCAAACAACACAAAGCAGAGAACTCTGACTTCAGCCCTCATTTTTCAGGAATATGGAGGGGAAGTTTGGCTTTTCTGCATCAGGATGCCACATTCCCACTTGGTGGTTATCAGCAAAGGCTTTTAACAAGTAAACTGAGGTCAGCACTCACTGGTGCTCAATTTAAACAGCCCCATTCGTTATCAGGCTCATTTTTCAATGGCTTCCCTTGAACAGTACCAAATTTCATGGGTTTTTTTAATAAAGCTTCCTTTTGGAAATCATCCTTCAGTTAAAAATGAAGCCTTGTTTCATGGGAGATTCCAGCAATTAAAAATTCTCCTTTCATTAATCCTCACTATTGGCATCTTCCCCCCCAAAGAAGATTAAAGTACATTGTTTACAGCTCAGACTTCATGAGCTGGCGTTTGAAAATCCAATACCTGAAATGCCTCGTGTGCAGCTCAATGAGCTGCTCAGTCACACCCTAATGAAGGCCTAATGAGGAATGAAATTAGGCAGCAGCAGCACCATGGCACTGGGATCAAACTGCTGCTCCTCAAACCAGGCCACTCCAGTCCCACTCTTCCAGCCTGCAGGAGTCAGGCTTAAAGCATTCAGGAACAATTTGGGGGAAGGGAGTGTTAGCGTTTGGATGGAAAACCTGGTTTTTTAAGTCTTGTAAAAGCAAAGGCACTAAGTCTTAAGCTTATATATTAAATAAAGGCTGTAACTTGGCCAGCCAAGTTACAAGAGACACCTGAACACCTTCCTCTGCGTGTCACAGCACATCCTGCTCAGCCAGTGTGACAAATTAGCCACTTTCTCTTAATCATTAAGGGACATCCACAGCTACAACACTCAGCCACACTCCTCTGCACAGTTTATTTTTAACCATCCCATGAGAGTTCAAGTTCAAGGATCAACTGGAGCTTCTGGGTATAGGTCCTGCTTTAATAAGTGGTCAATCAGACATTAAAATAATTTAAACCTCTATGTCATCATTTTGACAGTTTTAAAAGATGTTCTACACCTTTTATCTATGTCATGAAAAAAGTGTCAGGCCTGAAAAGCCGTAGCCCTGGCTTAGTGTTTTATGAGAAGAAAATGCTTCAGCTTTGTGAGTTGCTTCATATTTGGAGGCTGTAATTGCAGCTTTATCACCATCACTCATTTAATATCGACATAAAGCCCCTGAAGGTTCTCACTCCCACAGCCACAGCACCCAGACACAGCAGCCCTCAGGAGCACATCAGCAAACCAGGCCCTGCCTCATCCGGATGATCTGGAGCAGAGCAGCCTGGACATCTTCATCCATGTGACCCTGGAGGAGCAAACATCAGTCACAAACATTTAAAATCCCTCCAAGCATCAACCAGCCACTCCCAGCATTAGGAGATTCTTCAACATCACCCAAAAGTCCTAACTCGTGGCTGTGTTTTCACCACTCTGGGACAATCTGAAATACTTGAGGGATCCTGTGGTTTTTTCCTCATGGACCTCTCAGACACAGCATTTTCCTTTATGAAAACACAATGTGGGAAAAAATGACTGTCCCAAACCATTCCTGGATTCCCTGACTGCCTGGGCTGAAGCAGAATCAAGAACATGCTCACCCCAGTAAGACACAGCCATGGTAGAGGCTGGGTTTCTGCTTGGACCAGTCCATTCTAAATTAAAACTCTCCACATGAAAACAGGTACTTGATGCTGGTTTCAGGTTTATTTGAGGTTACAGAATCGTGGAATATCCTGAGCTGGAAGGGACCCATCAGGGTCACCCAGTCCAGCCCCTGGGCCTGCACAGACACCCCAACAATCCCACCCTGGGCATCCCTGGGAGCAGTGTCCAAATGCTCCTGGAGCTCTGGCAGCCTCGGGGCCGTGCCCATTCCCTGGGCAGCGTGGTCAGTGCCCCAGAACTCTCTCGGGGAAGAATCTTTTCTTGATATCCAACCTAAACCTCCCCTGACACAGCTCCAGCCATTCCCTGGATCCTGCCCCTGATCCCAGAGCAGACATCGGAGCTGCCCCTTGGGAGGAGCTGCAGCCCCTGGTGAGTCCCCACTAAGGCTCCCTGAGCTGAACACTCCAAGAGCCCTCAGCCACCCAACCAGTGCCCAGTCAGAAACGTGTCTCAGGAACCCTCACACAGAGACAGGAGAGCAGAACAATCTGCCCTGGCACAGCCATACCTGGACAGCACTGAGCAGATGTGTCCGATACACCGAAACCACCTCCTGGTGCTGCCGCTTGGCATCCTAGGAGAGAGAACAGGGACAGGAGGTGAAACCCTCACATTTTTAACATCTGCTCCTGCCTTTTCCAGCCCTGTGCACTTGGTTTTGGGCACTGCCAGACCAACCAAAGCTGAATTTCCAGGTTAAAGTTTTATCCCCTCCACTAATCAAGGAAAAAAATTCACTGCTCTTTTGCTGAAAGGCTGCCAGAGCCAGCCAGGAGCTGAGTTCACAGAATCACAGAATATCCTGAGCTGGAAAGGACCATCAGAGCCCAACTCCTGGCCCTGCACATTTATTTCAACACCAGCATCATCTATTTTGTTAAAACCACCCCATTTAAGAACATTTTGCCTTGTAAGAATCAACCCTACAAACACTCTGATAGGTGTGCTTGTAAATCTGTGCAGGAGTAGAACTCACTTTGCTCAGACACAGCTTTAATCATGAGCTTTACTGAAGCCACAGGGGCCACAGAAGTGTGCACAAAATCCGAGCACTCAGGATGTGTCCCCTGCTCTGTCAGTGCTTCATGATAAACAACACACTCAAAAGCAAAGGAACACTACTCACAGCCATTAAGAAATTACCACCTCACCCTTCCAAGGTGAGAAAAAATACATGGGTCGGGTTTCTGTAAGAAATTACTAAAGCTGAGCCTGCATTCAGAAATGGTCTTGGCAGGACTAAACCTCAGTATCTCATAAGCACAAGTTCTCCTACTTTGCTTATATCCTTTTCATCTGGAAAAGCTGCCAAGTCTTGCAACTCAAACTGCAGAAGAAAGCAGAAAAATTTACTGAGAAGCAAGAACTCAGGGGAAAAAAACCCAAAATAATGGCTACTGTACTTGTGAAGCATCAGGCTGCAGTCACACCCCCTGCTCCAGCAGGCACATCCAGATTTCCCTGTTTATACAAGGAATTAAGCAATGCTACTGCACGTCAGACAACACCTTGTGTGAGCACTTACAGCCAGCTGCTGCTGGAGTGTTTTCACTTGGCTCTGGAGCAGTTCCACCTGCTGGTTGTGCCTCTTGGAGGGGATCCCAGTGGTGTATGTCAGCTGGGACAAGCCATTGAGAGCCTGCTTCAACCGCTCCACGTCATTCAGCAGCTCTGTTATCTTTAAAAAAAACAACCCACAGAAAACACCATTTAGGGATGTCTCACTGAAAACTGTTCTTTAACATTCTTTCAAGTCTGATGAAGCCCAGCAAGCACTGAAGGGTCTTTGTCCCAGCTTGCTAAGAGAGGACTTTATTTTCCTGACATGCTGTCAGGTTCCCATTGTGCCTCCGGGCACTGGGATGTGTCAGGTACACACCCTGCAGGTCAGCAGTGATGTAAACGACTGAAAAAAGGGAGGATCTGAGGATATTCCAGGTCTAACTTCTAGGAAGAACAGTGAACCTTTAGCTAAGGCAAGTCAGTGATGCCCCACAAACACAGCTCCAGTGGGAGGAGGAGTTGATACCCCCAAAAGTCTGAAGCTTTAACAGAATTTAAATACTGCACCATGTCCAAAACATCCAAGGGGTTGGAAAAACTTTGCATAATGCAAAACCAGGACTTCAGCTGCTTTGGGCCAGCCCTGGGTACCTAATGCTCAGCACACAGTGGTGCTGGAACACCTCAGGAGCTGCGTTTGCAGCCTAGTCCCTGAATGCCAAGCTGAGAGCACCAGGAGCATGAACCCCAGAACTCACCTTGTTGTCCTTGGCTTCCACCTGCTTTGCAGACTCCTGGATTCTCTTCTGCAGGTCAATAATGGTTGTCAGTGATTTGTCACACCTTTCCTTCTGGTCCTTGATCTCCTGCTCAATGCTGCAGCTCCGCAGCTGGAGCAGCTCCTTCTCATCCTTGAGGGACAGCTCGCTCCTCCTGGCCTGCAGAGCCTCCTCACAGGCCTGCTCGTACTTCTGGTTCATGCTGGACAAGTGGCCAGCCATGCTGCTGACCTGGGCCTCCAGGGCACTCTTCATGGAGCTGTACTCTGCCACGGACACCAGCTCCTTGCTCTGCAGCTCTGCCAAGGCCTGCTGGCTCAGCTGCAGCTCCGCCTGCAGCCTCAGCACCTCCTCATTCTTCACTTGCGTTTCTGCCTCCTTTTCTTTCAGGCTGGTTTTGATGGCTGTGATTTCTCCTTCCAGCATTTCCTTCAGCTGGGTATATTCCACCAGAGGCACTGAGGACTTCTTCAGATCAGCCAGTTCCTGCTGCAGCTCCCCTACTCGGAGCGTTTCCTTGTTGTAACCCTCCTCCTTCCTGCTGAGGGCTTCCTTCAGCTCCTCCACTGTGTGACCAAGAGCCTCCCTCAGGGCCTCCATGTGCCGTGCCGGGAGCTGCTGAGCCAGGGGCTGGCTGGCCCTGTCCTGCTGCTCTTCCTGCCCCTCCTGCCCCATGTGTTTCCTCAGCAGTGCCCTCAGCTGCTGGTTGAGCTCCTCCATCCTGCTGGCACACAGCCGCTCCAGCTCGTGGGATTTCTCTGCCAGGATGTAGTTCTGCTGAAGGTCATTCTGGATGGACAGAACCCCACTCCTGAGCTTCTCGTTCTCCTCTTTGCACTTCTGGGCTTCCTCCTCACTTTCTCTGCACTTCTGCTCCTGTTCCTGCAGCTTTGCCCTTAATTCCTTCACTGTGGCTTCAAAGCTCTGCTCTCTGTCCTCAAAGGAGGCAACCGGGGCATATTTTGACTTGATGCACTCTTGAATTGTGTCCAGTTCCTTCTTCTGGGCTTCAATTTCTGCATGCAACTGTAAGATTTCATCTTGCCCCCTCTTATGCTCAGCCCTAATGGCAGCATTGTTCTCCTGCAGCTCTTGCACGCTTTTATTTAAAGTATTTACTGTGGTTTCATGATCTTTTAAACTTATATACTCAGTTTTTATTTGGTTCTGTAAGAGTTTCACCTTACTTTTCAAAGCTCCATTTTCCTCATTTACCCTCAGGAACTCTTGCTTTATCTCTCCAATTTTCCCCTTCAGATCTGACAGCTCCCCATTGGTCTTTTCCAGGGTGCTGTTCAGGACAGTTTTAACCTCCTCGTGTGTGGTCGCCAGCACATACTGATCCCTCAGGGTCTCCCTCAAGTCCGTGTTCTCCGTCACCAGTTTGCCCACTTTTGCTTGCTCCTCATCATATTTCTTCTGAAGCTCAGCAAGCTGCTTTTCAAGCTCAATCCCATTAGATTTTAAAGCTTCCACCTCTTTCTTGTGCTGCTCTGGAGACAGGTACACAGCTTGGAAGTGGCTGATATTCTCACTTAAGTTGTTCCTCTCTGCCAGCAACTTTTCAGCTTCTGCTTTGCTTTCATTGTACTTCTTTGTTATTTCAAAAAGCTTTTTTGTCAGGTCTCCCACAGCCAGATCGTTTGTTTTCTTCAACTCTTCATGAATTTTTAAAGGCACATTCTGGCTTTTAATTTCAGTTTTTAGCATTTGGGCTTGCTGCTTCAGCACCTTGTTATCAGCCTGCAATCTTTCAAGTTCCTTCTGCAGGGTCTCATTCTTCTGTGATAGCTCAGAAATTGCCTTCCCCAGTTCCTCTTTCCTTTGCTCAAACCCACTCCTCATTTGCTCGTGCACTTCTGGCTTCACATGCTGAGCCAGCTGAGCTCTCTGATTCTCAGATTCCCTCTGTAAAAGCACAACCTCTGCTTGCAGCTTCTCTCGCTCCCCTTCCACCTCTGCTAATTTCCTTGCTTTCTCATTCACCTCGTTTGACAGCAAACTCTTCATGTTCTCAAACTTCTCTGTGCTCACAGACTGGGCCAATTTGGCTGCTGTCTCTTTGAGCTGCCCTTCCAACTCTGTGACATTCCTGCCCCTTTTATCTCGCTCCATCTCCAACTTCACAAGTTCCTTCTGCAACCTTTTATTTTCCTCCACCAGCCTTCCCTCGTCCCTTTGGAACTCTGCCACCAGCAATTCATTCTGCTTGATCTGGTTCCTCAGTTTCCCCACCTCCGCAGAGGCTCCCTCGTACTTGGTTTTCATCTCTCGGAGCTGCTCCTTGAGCTCCTCTGTCACCTTGGTGCTTCCCGAGGCCACTTCGTTGGTCAAGTGATCCTTCAGAGCAAGGAAGTGGCTCTGCATTTGCTTCACTTTGCCTTCAGAGTCAAACATTCTCTTCTGAACATCCTTTAAAGCATCCTCCAGCTGTTTTATCTGTCCATCAGACTCTGCCTTGGTTCTCTCGCACTCTGATGCCAGAGCTTTACATTCCGAGGCCTTCAGAGACAGTTCCCTCTGCAGTTTGCTGATCTCTTCCTTGGCTGCACCAAAGCAGCTCCTCAGGTTGTCAAGTTCTTTCTTTGAAGTTTCCTTCTCTGAACTGGGTGATTGGGTAGGCAGGGAGAGCTCCAGGGGCCTCAGCATAGACCGGGACTGAAAGGAAATTGGCACAAAAATACACGTTCACAACTCTGACAAGTCACAGACACGTGTTTAGTACTTATCATTTAAAATGGGAACTTTCACCCAGGGAACTGTCTAAAATCCAGTTGATCTGAACATAACTCATACAAGAGATTTCTTTTGCTTTCTTAAAACCACGGAAAGTTATTCCTGCCCATAGTAGAGGAACAGGTATTTCAGCTTTTAACAGCAAAAATCTTGAATATTGCTCTACATTACTGCTTCCCAGTCATGGAATGGTTTGGATTGGAAAGGATCTTAAAGCCCATCCAGTGCCATGGGCAGGGACACCTTCCACTATCCCAGCCTGCTCCAAGCCCTGTCCAGCCTGGCTTTCCAGGCCACTGCCAGGGATCCAGGGGCAGTCACAGCTGCTCTGGGCACCCTGTGCCAGGGCCTCCCCACCCTCACAGGGAACAATTCCTTCCCAATACCCCATCTAAACCTAAACCTAGAGGGGCAGGTATAATACATTAATTCCACTTCCCTTGTTCTGCGTTCATATTTAATCACTCATCTTCTAGAGCAAATTTAATTTATTAAGATATTGCTCCCATCCCTCAAGCGTATGACAACAATTTTTCAGGAACCAGAACAGAAAATGTCATGGTTAACAGACCCCTCTTGCTGAGAAGGGTGAGGAATGCAGTCATTTGGAATTCTAGAAGGGTTTGGGTTGGAAGGGACCTTAAAGACCGTCTCATTCCACCCCCAAGGGTCTGGTGGACCTTGCTTACACCCAAAATGTAGCTTTAAAAGGTTGATATATTACCATATAGCAGGCAGGAAAATGAAATCTTCTGAATATTAGCTGAATTTAAATAAGAAAAATATTATGGAGATGTACCCCAGTTTACACTGTGACTTCGTAAAACACGTTTAGGAGAGCTCATGACAGACCCAGCAGTTCCCAGCATTTACAGCCCTGTCACAGACAGGACTCTAGAGGGCACCCACAGTTAAAAAGAAACATGGAAAAGCAAGAATCCCTCAAAACCGTGTGTTCAGAAGCAATGCTCAATAAACACACATTTATAAGCACGTTTAGCTTTCCCCGCACGACTATCTCAGTTCCTTCCAGTGGTAAAATATTTATTACCTGGGATTCCACTGCAAATGCTTGGCCTTGTTTAAGTAATAAATCTTCTTTTCCTGGATTTTCAAAGCAAACAGTGATTAGGCTCTGGTTAAAAACAGTAACACAATCACAAGAACACTGATTTTCCTCCCTAGCTTTATTCTGGTCACTGGGGCCATGCTAGGCTGAAGGCTGGTGTTTAAGTGCTTGTTATTAAAACAACAACTACTTAATTAATCCCCACAGGAAACCTGGCCAAAGTCCTCCTAAGGAGGAGGGGAAAAGTGGTTTGCCAGGCTGGGTTCTGGTCCTGCAGAAGGGTCACAGCTGGCAGCTTGCCCAGCTCACGTCTGCACATGACCACAGCAGGAAAAGCATCCCCTGCACTCCACATCCATGACTCCTCCTGCCAGGCAGCCAAACACTCAAAATATCATTTAATCTGTCAAGAGCCCTTATGTTACACAAGTGCAAGGCAGGTCTGCAGCTGGGCTGGATGCAGGAGACTCCAGTTCCTGGAAATGGGATCATTTCTCACACAAGTGTGAGCTCAGGTCGCGTGCTGAAAGTCAAACCTGCTCCACTCCAGCTCTGACACTGACACAGCTGCTGCCCCTCAGCCAGGCAGAAGCATTGTTTAGCTTGGAAGGATGGAAAGACTGGGATTATGGATCCTGCTCAGCTCGTTTTTCACATCATCAGAGGACACAGCAGAGTCCCCGGACACATTTCCCAAGGCCAGGCACTCCTGGGAGATTGATCAATGGTGCCCTGGCAGCACCTACAAACACAGCTCTGCTCGGAGGGCTCAGGGGTGGACACAAGGCCTGGCTGCATTTCAGACCAGCAATAGGAAGAGATGACCAAAACTCCCTTGATCTCTGTATTCTAACACTGCATCAGGCACAGCAAGCTTTAAAAAATAACTGCACTTACTATTTCCAAAGTTACCGCCAGACCCCGCAGAGTCGCCCTAAAATCAAACAGCAAGAACAAAAATAAAGTTGAAAATTCATTTCAAATTTCTGCTCTGTGTTGAACTAGGGGTGAAGGGGCAGGGAAAGCTTTTACAGTGAGATAACCATTCAACACTTCCAGCAATTTAAAATGCTGAAGTATTTCCTACTGTAAATATCAATTGCTGTATCACATTTCAGATCACTCAACATACTTCATAATACTTGAGTTTAGCTTTGAGAGCTTCAATAGTCCTTAAACTTTCTTCCTGCTGCTTTTCCTTGGTAGTCAGGATTTTCTTCAACTCATCTTTCTGAAAGAGAAGGAGTGCCACATAGCCAAAGCCACAAGAATGGACAGGTTTATAAGACCTCGAGCACCTTTTCCAGGAGTTTAGACAGAACTTCAACCAAGATCAGCACCGAAAGAATCCCTAATTTTTTGCTTCTGAAGTTCTTCTTCAAGACTGCTCCTCTACAGGAGGAGTCTTGAAGAAAGAGTCAAGAATATGCACCAACATAATCTGCTACTGTTTAATTAATTCATATTTGTTAGTCTTGCATTACTGAAAGCCACTGAAGAGATGCTTAATATTATCAGTGTGCTGAATATCCTAAGTGTGCTTTAAAGGAGCCATGGGAACAACACATTATTTGTAGTAACAGAAATACTGTGGAGCTGCATAAACTGATCCAGAGCATTAGATGCTTCATTTAGCATTTTTAGGTAGCTTTTAAGTAATGTGTTTAAAACTGTACAGGAAATAAAAGAGAGAGAGTTGCTTCCCCTACTCCCCAGTCCTGTTACACCTGCAGGTGACACATCCTACCTCATTCTCAAGATCATCTGCAAACATTTGCTCCTGCAAAAATAACAAAAAAATCCCCCCCAAATCATTTCCTCAATTATGTTTAAGGGGCTCGCACAGAGTTCATCAGCTGACAAATCCACCCCAGTTTCTAATGCTCCCCCTCCAGTTTCCATCCAGCTTTATTGCTCTATTTTCTATTTCTCTTGCCACGAGTTAAGGATGTCTGACAGAGCAATGTCTCTGGAAACTGGAATATCTCCTCAGTTTCCTAGCACAGACACACAGACACTACTGAGGCAGCAGAGTACAGCTTTTCAGAAGAAGTTTGCTGATTTGGGGACACGGCTATTAAGAAGTTTGTTTTATAAAGGCAATGCTTGAACAGGAGTTCAGACGAGCCAGTGACTGCACTCAAAAATATTCTTTCCATCCATGGGCTACACTTAGGAAAAGCTGCATAAACGTACCTCTACAAAAATACAGCAAAGAAACAGCCTCCACAAAGCAAAAACCCAGCAAAAAATCTTCTTTATACTTTCTTTCTACTGGTCATACTTAGCCCTCCAAAAAGAGGGAATTTTTTTTTAAATCGACATTTCAAATTTCGGTGAGAAACTTCTATTAAAAACCTTTGGTTTTGTTTTCTTGCCAATTGAAGACTTTTTTCTCCGTGCTTCCACTTCCAGTAACAGCTGGAAAACCAGCTGATGACAAAGTAGTGCCACACACCACCGACACTTAATGGAGAGATGAAGCTCAATCTCCAAATCCCAACACTCCAGAGCAGCCCATGGCTCAGCTGCACTGGGAGGCAGAGCCACAAATGGTATTGCTCCAATTCCTGGCTGTCAGGGAAGGACATCGCATCAGTCTCCTCACAATTTAACTACAAGACCAAAGCTTTTCCAGCAGAAAATGAGTGACACACATTGCAGTAATTCCCAGGAAAGCAATGGACACCACATCCTAATTCCATGTGCCTTCCTTGCTACTTCTCCTGTCACCACCAGCTGGTTATCCCAGATTTCCAGCCAGGTATTCCACGTCTTGGTTTACCTCACTCAGCTGCAGCTGTAGCCCACTGATTCTGTCCAGCAGCATCCTCTGCTCCTCCTGCACTTCTCTCATTCGATCTTTCAAATCTTGGTTTTCCAACTCCAAGTCCTTAAAAGTGAAATACGAAATTTAAAATAAATAATGAAGATCTCCCCCACCACACACACATTGGGAAAGGTAAAGACTCTGAACCAATCAATAGTTTTAACAGCCACTGAAGACTCCAGGCCCTGCCTAATCTTTTGAAAATGGCAATGACATGGAAATGTCATTGCCATTTTCAAAAATTAATGCTGGTTAGTAGAACAATTATGACACAGATTATTTTTAGTATGACACAAACATACATCTCTTGACAATGTTAAAAAGATAAATCTTCCTGGCTTGTGACTCTGATTTTACTACAGAGGCAGAAGGTTAAGAGATAGGAAAGGCACACTTCCAACTATTTATTACACAAAAAAGTGCTGTTTTTTCCTGAAAAAGTTTACAGCTCATCTGCATAATTGCCACACTCCACATCATGCAATTAGTTTTTAAGTAAACAGCAATATATGACCTTTGTTGATGGGATCATTAGTGCTCACTTCACCAGCTCAGCTTGTCTTTAGTGCCTCTGGCTCATTATCCCAGTGGGAATCCACAGGGCCCAGGATCCTCCCCACCCACCTGGGCGTGTGGTTCCTTTTGGAACAGTTTGACGCTGAGCTCCTCCTGTGCTCCATAGCCCCGGCCCCGCTTCTGGGACATGCTGGTGACCTGTCAGTACAGCAGGAAAACATTCCTTTATATCCCTGTTGTGTCCTGTGAACATCCCAGCCTCCCTCCCAGCCTCCCCAGGGCCCAATCCTCCCCAGTTCCCATTGGGACAGGTGTCACCCATGACCTCACCCTCACACAAATGGGAGGCCTGTCCAAACTCCAATCCTGAACAAGCCCATCATGGAATATCTTCCAACCAGAACCAGCCACACCATCTGATTACAGAGGGGACCTTCTCAGCCACAGAGGGAGTTAATTCAGAAAATACTGATGTTGTTTTGTGTCACAGCACAATCCTGATTCCCCTCTCAACACCCCAGTGATAAATGGCCTCAGGAAGTACCTTTCGCTCAGCCTGCCCTCTCTTCATGCTGTCTCTTCCTAAAAAAGCACCACAAAAATAGGAAGTTACAAAAGGCATTTCATTCAGGTTCATGCAACAATGCAACACATTCAGCTAATTCTATCCCCTTTCCACCCTGGGAGGGCATTTCAAAAAATAGCTCACCACGCCCCCAATTAATCAAACATGGAAACATTCACAAGCTTTTCTATAAAATAAAGGCTATTTATTTCTATGAAATAAAGGCTATTACTACCAGAAAAAAGGCTATTTATTTCATAAAATAAAGGCTATTTCTGTAAAATAAGGGTAAATAACTTCCATAATCAATACTGTTAAGCCCTCAAGGCATCAGAGCCTGCATCCCCCTTAAAGCTTTAGTAAAACCAAACAACCCCAAAAAACTGTCTTTCCCCTCCCAACCAGACAGTTTATGACCTTTGTGGTCAAAGGACCACAGCTGCCCTCCAGAAGAGTTTGTGGAGACACAGGAGTAGGGACACAATTCCACCCAAAGGAAAGTGTTGTAGGTTCCTCCTACCTCTGCCAGAGTCCTCAACGGCAGCTTTTATTAAAGCCAAAATGTCAATATTGTCCCCAATCCTGGCATAGTAAGCACAGTCATGCCCAAGGCCATCAGTCAAACCAACATCAGCACCATTTCTGAGCAACACCTCCACGGCATCCTTGCAGCCATATTCACAGCCTAACATTAGGGCAGTCCTGGGATGGGGAGAGAGATGGGATTGAGAGATCCAGGGATCCCACTGTGCATCATTTACAGAGCTAACCCCTGGTACATTCATGTTTAATCACAGAAACTTCAGCCAAGGCACCCTTCCTCTGTCCAGAGAGGAAACAGCTTTCAAAAGTCACTTGGGCAATGTTTAAATATTTGTGAAAAAGCAAACAAACCCCCCATAATAGCAGTATTTCCATGAAACCAGCACAGATGTGCTGCCTTTGAGAGTCAGCCACTGTCTGGAGAACTCCCATGACTTTGGTTTCCTCTATAAGACACAAATCTCAATAGACACAACAAACACCAGGCAAAGAGTTTAGACAAGGTTTGGAGAGCGGGGTGCCTGGGAGCCCTGGCAGTGCTTCCCAAAGACTTCCCAACTGCAGGACATGCAGTGCGAGTAGCCAGGCTTTGCCCCACGGCAGCCTCATGTCATGCAGGAGTCCTCTAAGAAATAACTGGCAAAAGCAGCAGCTACAAATAGAACCCTCCTCCCCTGACCCCAGGAATAAACAGGTCAAGGTCCCTTGGGAGCTCCAACGGACTCAGGACTTCTTGCCAGAGCACCACTTTTGCCATGGCCCATTTTGTAAATTGACCCCAAGGGCTGCTTTGGACAGACAGACCCTTCAAACAACCAAGTGCAGGTTCCCTGCTGGCAGGAACAAGCCTGGAGTATTTTGGATGCAAGCAGGAGCAGTACAAAAGGCCAGGTTTACCTGCAGTGTTGAATGTCTGAACTAAATCCCAGCTTCTCTTCCCCCAGGTTTAGCACATTTATTCTGCTAAGGGGCAGCTTCCCTTCACATGCCAGCAGGAATTCCAGTACTCCTCTGCAGGCCTTACCTGCTCTGTTTGTCCCTGGCATTGACATCGGCCCCCCTGTCTATGAGCAGCTGGCAGACCGTGGGGCGACACATCTGAGTGGCCAGCACCAGTGGTGTCCTCCCGTCCTGAGGGAGGAAGGGCAGAGGGTGAGGGAAGGGGGACGAGGCAGAGGAGGCCAAGAGCTCCAGCAGGTTTGTGCAGGAGGAGGGGGAGGGCAGCCCCTTACCCCGTCCTTGGAGTTGACGGCGGCGCCGTGGTCACAGAGCAGCTGGATGCTGGCAGAGCAGTCAGACATGGCTGTGGAGAGAGCAGGGAGGGGACACTACACTGAGAGCAGCCTGGGGAGGCCCCAGGCACAGCCCTGGGCCTATCTGCTCCACCAAAATGGCCACAACTGAGTTAAAGCCTGACAAGGCTGCAGGGCTCAGCTCTCACACCACCCGAAGTATCCAAAGGAAATCCAACACTCCTGTCTGTGCCAGACACTCTGCAGCCTAAGGAGGGTGCAGAAAACCCAGAGTAAAGATGTCTTAAACTACTCAAGGCACTGCCCTAAAACTCTGCTCATGATATCTGAAGATTTTACTCAATTTCATCTCAGACCTACAAGCCCCCTAACACTGTTAAGTTCATTATCGAGGACAAATGCCATGACAATATAAAACACTCTCTCCTACTACAGTCACCAAAATTGAAAGAGAAGAATCCAGCCCATCTGGAAGTAAATCCATTAATTAAATCTTTATTTCTATACAGTTACCAGCAAAGCCAAGCCCTTCACCTGCATCATGAAGAGCAGTTCTTCCCTGGAGATCCACATTCTCCGTTGGACAGTTGTACTGTTAAAATAAACAACCCCAGTTATCAATTAGAATTCAGACTGCATTTACAACATGAAGTGTTTGAGGTTTGAATTAAAGCAGTAAAATGCGATTTAAGCAAAAAATATGCAAGTTTGAAGCTACAAATATAGTGATAGACATGAAGGAATGAAATCTGGGTCTGTGCAATTTAGGCCTCTGAACACACTGACCAAAAGGCGTAAAAAAAGTTAAGACTGTGCAAAGAAATTGCACAATTCATTAGACTTTTTACAGATAATGGGCTATTTATATCTGCATTGAGACATGCAGCAAATAAACAAGAGTTAAAAAATAAACAAAAAACCATTAAAAATTACCAAAAAAATCAAATAATTATGAACGGAATAAATAATAAAAAAAAAAAGAATAAACATCACACAAACCTAAGACAACTCTCCAACGTTGTTTCATTAGTGAGAATTTGTGGATATAAATGCCCAGCTTTTGAAGCAAACACTACTCTGGAGCAGACGGTGTTACTGCTCCTAAATCCAACTGCATTCAGAGAGGGAACATCAGTCTTTAAAAGACACTCAGCCCCATTTCCTTCAAGAAGCACAAACTACAACTTGATTTGACTGTCTATGAAAAGAGTAACACCAAAAGGTTTATTCTCTTTATTTTAGCACTCTTTCCGTCCCAACCTGTTATTTAACATGAAAGTCTTTTCCCATGACTCTTATTTTTAAAAAAGAATCTGATTGGTTAAGAAAGAAATCACATACCCCAATTTTGAATCAGTGTATTTAAAACCACGTTTTTCCCCTCAATATAAGAGCTGTAGAGACAAGCTGTATTTTTAGTACCTGCAAGAGCTTCTGCAAACACAAAGCATGGCCATACTTAGCAGCCAAATGCAGGGCGTTTCTGCCTAAAAAGAGAGCAACAGCAGTTCAGGGTTTGGCTTGAATGAATTTCTGATGAATATTCCCAGCATCTGAGATACAACAGCTCCTGTGGGTCAATCCCCCCAGATCTGTCTGTGCTGTGACATCTCCTGTCTACACCTCACTTTGTTACAGTCTTTTCTTATTTTAGTGAATCTTCATTCAACAATGAAGAGTTCATTTCTGAAATTAATGTCAAAATACTGCAGCTGACTCCACACAAGCATTTAAAAAATAAGCTCTCCCACAAGAAGAGGAGGCCAAGTTTTCTCTATAATTCTCTTGTTTTCAGCTTCATATTAAACATGTTAAATTCTGAGGCAAACAATCTGAAAATTAGCACCTGTTTTTAACTGTCTCTTTATAAGACCTTCCACAAACTCTGCTATCACACAAGGAAATCTGGAAGGTACAGATGAACTCTGAGCTTCTGAGGCCCAGTTGGGCACACAAACACCTCCCACAACATTCCATTTGAATCCTCACTTCGAGTTCATTTAAAACTCTTCTTATCCTGTTGCTGTCACCCAGAAATGCTGATCTCACCAGTGTGTCTGGAGCATATTATAAACACAATTACAGCAGCACAAACCCACATTCCTTAAGTTCTGCTGCATTCGTGACCTCCATGACAGGACACGACCAGTTTCCTCAAGACCAGCAACAAGTCACACAAATAATTCATTTTTTACCAACTACAAAAAGAAGGAAGAGCTATCCTGTGGTTCAGCTTCATTCCAGAATGAAACCCATCTGAGAGCATTTTCAGGTTGGCCCTGAGCCAGGGAGGAAACCCACCTGCAGCATCAGTGGCTGTGATATCAACTCCATGCACGAGGATGGTGTTCAAGCAATCCAGGTTTCCCTTTGATGCGACAACATGGAATCTAAAAAAAGATAAAACCTTGCTTAGGTGCAGCTGGTTTGTACACAGAAATGGTAATATTGGCCAGGAAAGCCAAAGCCAAAGGCTGTATAAGGAAAGTGTTACAGGGGCCAGCTCTGGACAGCATCCAAAGTTAAGGGTTCTGTAGATGTTACTTCATGGAATAAGGCAACTTTCTTGAGCAACAATCAGTGTTTACCTGCATCAGTGAACCAGGTGAAATACCACTGTGGTTTCAGTTTCTCTTTAATATTCAAACCTGGCAAGATCAAGACTTTGAACACTGATCTTCACTTCCAGCGTAGTGAAGCTAGATTTAGATGAAGTATTACAGAGATCTCTGTATTCAAAAAGGCTTCTAGAGCAGCAGGAATATGATTTTCAGCAGCTTCCCACCACCATTCCCGGAGCTCTGGAAGTCACTTACGCGGATCTCCCTTCCACATCCAGCTTTGTAGGACTGACTCCTTTCTTGGCCAGGATGGATGAAACCTTCTCCACATCGCCCCTTTCAGCTGCCTTCATTAACCTGTCATCGTACTTGTTCCAGTCTGGGTTCAGCTGGGAGACAGAAGCAGAGAAGTGAGCTTATGGTGCACTGTGGATCCACCAAGGGCTGAGCCATAATGCAAATGGGACACAACAAAATCCACCTTGGTTTACAAACACCGCTGTACCCACTGGATCTTTGGAGTTATTTGTGCCACATCCCCGTGACATGGCTGTTGGTATTGAATGTACAGAGCTCTGGGACAGCCTGGCTAAGCCACTTTGGTCCTAAAGGAGACCTTTAGGATCAAACTTCTTTGGTGTTCCGCATTCTGCTTCTGTGTGTCTTGTTCAGTCTTCATATTTCAACAACAAATGGATGCGCTAAAAATATGCTCCAGGACATGGCTTTTCCTGGCTGTGCCAGACTGTTCAGTGGGTCATAAATTAGCTAAGTGTGATATTCAAGGGAAGAACATCTACTGAGCTGCAGAAGACAGAAAGTCAAAGTTGATAGTTTTGAATTGCCTGCAATTCCCAAAGCACTGCAGAGGACCGAGAAAGGACAAGTCAGTTATAAATAAACCACCACCCATTCAGCCCCAGACAGTCCTCACCCCCCACTCTTCCCTTGTTTACTTCAAATTTAGAATTTCAGGCCCCAGGCCAAGCCTCCCACCTCAAAATGCACAGCTTGTTCTCTTCCCTGCCAAACCATCCCTTCTGAATGGCTCTGGGCTTTTCAGGAAACTGGTCCATGACAGAAACGTCACATCCAAGCCGAACACCAACGACTTGTTATTCAAGGAGCTTTTAACAGAAGAATAAATCTTCCAAAGGAGTATTATACTCAAAATAGGAGTAATACATTCAAATCAAACTCTGCACAGCAAAATAACTTGCTGGTAAGGGTGAGACACAAGCAGCCTGTGGGTGTATGAAGTTACTTATCACTGTGGGTCAGAAATTCCTCAGCACAAAAAGAACATTAAACCAGGTAACCCCAGCCCAGGGGTTTTTTTAAGTAAAAGAGGGTACACAAAAAAGAACAACCCCAAAAATCCACTGCCACCACCTGGAATCTGTAGTGATCTGTAAAAGGGAACTGCAATCATGTCCAGAGGAGACAGAGGGGGGAATCCCATCAATCCATATAAATATCCCCAAGGGGTGTCAGAGGATGATTCCACACTGCTCAGGGGTACCCAGGACAAGGAGCAAATGGCCAGAAACCAAAACACAAGAATTTCTACCTCAACATGAGGAAGAATTTCTTTCCACGGAGGTGGCAGAGCCCTGGAACAGCTGCCCAGGGAGGGCCTGGCATCCCCCTTTCTGGAGACATCCCAAACCCAGCTGGAAACATTCCTGTGTCACCTGCTCCAGGTGATTCTGCCTGTGCAGGGGGTTGGCCTGGAGGATCTCCAGAGGGCTCTTCCAGCCCTAACGACTCTGGGTGATTATCTTTACCCCGCTTTCTCACAATAAACAAGATTACAGTAATCATGAAGGCTTAGCAGCAGCTAACCCAGGCCAACCCTCCTAGAAGTGACAGGAGTAATAAAAATAGAGCACTAATGAAATCAGCACCAGTGCTGCCCGGCTGAGGTGCAGCACTGACTCATCAATCAATTAACACATCCATTAGCCTGAAAGCCACAGCAGCCTGGCCTGAGAGGTCACTGCACTGGTGACATCACCAGTGCCATGTCCCTCCCCAGCTTGGACACACTGCCCTGCAAAGCCACCTCCTCATGCAAGGCTTAGCTCTTCACATCAAATACCCTAGAGACTGTACATACACAGCATCAAGCTCCATGCTCCCTAAATTTTCCTGGCACCTTCCCATCCTTACAGGACAGAGATCTCACCTTGGTGTTCACACTGGGGTGGGATTGCTGGGTTGTGCCTTTGCAGCTGATACCTGCCAGCACAACTCACCCAGATGTACAGAAAATCCTCCCAAATCCTCCCCAGCGAGTCCTCGCTCCCATTTCATAAAACTTCTGATTAACAGAAGCATTACTTAAAAAAACCCAACCAAAACCAAACAAATCCATCATCTTCATATTTTCTCCTTGTGATTATAACACTTCAGTAACTTGTATCCACCGCCTATGATGTACTAAGTTTAAAAGGGGATGGAGGGACAGGACACAGGGAATGGCTTCCCACTGCCAGAGGGCAGGGATAGATGGGATACTGGGAAGGAATTGCTCCCTGTGAGGGTGGGGAGACCCAAGCACAAGTTGCCCAGAGAAGCTGTGGCTGCCCCTGGATCCCTGGAAGTGTCCAAGGCCAGGCTGGACAGGGTTTGGAGCACGCTGGGATAGTGGAAGGTGTCCCTGCCCATGGCAGGGGTGGAATGGGATGAGCTTTAAGATCCCTTCCAACCCAAACCATTCTATGATTAAATCATTTTACATTTAACAAATGCATTTCACGTTTAAGGAAAGTTCCTTGCAGGAAGAGTTGCTGAGGAGATACTAAACTCATTAACTAAACAGAACTACTACACCACATTTGCACAATCCAAGCTTTCACATTTTTGCAGCTGTAAATTACTGCCAGGATATGAAATCTCAGATAGAGCTATGAGACCTGCGATACCTACTGTGTCTTTGGCTGCACAAGAGAACCAACAAATCATGCTGAACTCGCAGCTTGTGCTGCCAGGAGAGATCAGTTCCCGTCACATCAGCTCACAGCGCCCTGAGCCCGAGCTCACAGCGAGGAACGGCTGCTCTGCACTGCCCGGGGCTCCTCCTGCTCCATCCTTCACTTAGCTTGGCTCCCCGAGGATATTTTCCCCATCTTCAGCATCATCTTCAGCCTTCATAACTCTGGGAAATGTCGCTGGCCAGAGGAGCCGTGTGTGCGGCCGCGCTGCCCGGAGCCCGGCCAGAGCCACGGTCTGTGCCGGACAGACGGACTGGGCTCCCAGGGAAATACTGCCCAGACCCCGAGAATCTTGTAAACAATACGTAGCCAGTCTCATCAGCCCGATTTATTTTCTGATAAGGCAGTACTTGATAGGCAGGCGATAGAAAGCAATAGCTATTAATACATTCCCGGCGTGCCCGTGCCCTGAGTCATGGTGTCAGGGTGTGTGAACTCAGGGGACAGGCACGTCCCCAGCCCCGCCGTGGTTGTTGTGCTCTGCAGACAGGCAAGCACTCATTTAAAATAACAAACACGCTCCTCACATTCACTGTGCACCGACATGAAGGAAGGTCACACTCAGCACCACTAATAACACACGAGGACTGAAATACTCCCAGGAGTAATTTTTTCCCCATTCCACCGCGCCACAAAGCCGAAACCAAACTCGGGCTCAGACTTCAGACAGTTACAACTGCGGAGCAGATGGAATGCATGATCCTATTTTGACAGAAATGTAACCCATTTTAAATTAGAAAACACACATGCCTCTGCTTTAAAAAAATTCCCCTTTTACAGCACTGAAACCCTTTCTGAATAGAACCTGGTTTCAGCTTACTGCTGCTGCCAGTCTGTCTCCCAACATGTGAAACGAGAGGAGTCACAGAGGCTGTGAAAACATTAAATAGACAGCACAATGATTAACAGGAGGGAGATGGAGAGTCCCCTTTCACAAGTTTTAAATTTAAATGGACATCTCCCAAGTGTCATATTTAGAGGAGTAGGTCAACATGACAAGCAATGCACTGTTTTGTCTGCAGGAGAGAAACCTGGTCCAGGGCCAGGAAAACCACTTACACACACCCTGGAGGACACACACAAGAGGCTGCAAATAACCTCATAAATGGATCTTCTCAGGAGAGAATTTTAAAATCACTCACTCAGATTGGGACAAATTCTCTCTTTCCCAGTCAGTTCTGAACTATCCCCCATCCCCCGTGTGAGCACCAGCCTTTGCCCCACAGCATCAACATTCCCCAAAGAATGTTCCAAGACCTTTCTGCAATTAGCATCCATGTGACAAAGCCACTCCAAAAAAGTGCACTGACTGTGTTGTCTTCTGACCACAACCAAGTCTGTCTCCTCAAGCTAAAAAATGGATTTTTTTTTTTGGGGGGGGGGGGGGGGGAATAAATACACCTCCCAAGTGGCAGCAACAGAAAAGCCCCACTTAACCAAAATAAGTTTGGTGAGAAATGTAGGTAAGACTGTGGCTTCCAGGTGTGCAGTCTTCTCTGAAGTATTCATCCCAAAGGTTTTCCTTGTCTCCACTTCAGCTGCCTGCAGAGATTCCTTGTGCCCCGTGAGCTGCACTCATCCTGCAGCCCCTTTGTGCTGCAGATCCTCCTGAGACAGCCTTGACCACAAGATTTAGGATTGCTAAACCACATTCCCCAGCCCTGCCCAGCTCCAGCCTGGCACAGAGCAGCTTCCATGGTTCCATCAGCACTAAGCAGCTTCAGGAAACACGGCCCAGCTACAAACCCCACTGATTAAATGTTCTCCAAAGCAGCCAAATCCAGAGACCTCAAAGGGTAAAACCGACTTAAACGTGCTCTTTTAGAGTAACCAAAGTGTGGAGCCTAATTCAGACTTTTTTTCCAAAATTAAGACCAGAAACATCATCAGGCCCCAGCAGTGCAGATCTCTGGAGGTGCTACATCACCCTCCACACCACAGCTGCCTGGCCAAGGCTGATACTGCCCATTTTGTGTTAACACAGAGCACCTGTTTTCCTAAGCTCAGCCTGCCAGGAATTCCTCCCAGCTCCAGGTCTCCAAAGATAAGGAGTACCCCACCTCCACCCTGGGCTAGGATCAGAAGCAGCCTCGTTGCCAGCAGCTTGTGTGAGGTGTGCTGTCAGTGTGAGGCTCTCTCCGGAGCAGAGAGGCCGGGTGTGTGCAGGCTCTGCGCATCCATCTGGGATCAAGGCCCCCAGCAGCCTGCTCAGAGGCAGAACACAAACTGACTGCTCCAAGTGCCCTCCTGGCTCTCAGCAAATGACAAACTTCCTGGGCTGAAAGAATTGCACTATCCATTTCCCCAGTTACTCCTCAAGTCCAGGCAAGCCTTGCGCATCCTCAACACCCTCCAGTAAGAAATTGTACAGCTTCAGAGCATGGAGTGACAGGACAAGGGGGAATGGCGTCCCACAGAAAGAGAGGAGCTTTAGGTTGGTTTGGAGGAAATTCTTCCCTGGGAGGGTGGTGAGGCCCTGGCACAGGTTGCACAGAGAAGCTGTGGCTGCCCCTGGATCCCTGGAAGTGTCCAAGGCCAGGTTGGACAGGGCTTGGAGCACCCTGGGATAGTGGAAGGTGCTCCTGCCATGGCAGGGGTGGCACTGGATAAGCTCTAAGGTCACCTAACCCAGCTCAGAAATATCAGCTGTAAGTCAAAGCAGCTCCTAAGCCCTTCACAGAGAGCTGGCATAAAGCTGTGAAAGTGAGCCCAGCTCCTGCCACCACGAGGCCAGGCTGATCCTGTCCCCAGCAAAGCCCAGGGGGGACACAGCCCCTGTAATGCCATTAGCAGGTGACATAAGCACATGGGAGAGCAGGGAGCTCTGGTGACACTGCCAGCACCAACACAGCACAGCTCACAGACTCTCAATGGCCCTTCAGAGAACCCCAGAATGGGTTGGAAGGAAGCTTAAAGCCCATCCAGTGCCAGCCCTGCCATGGGCAGGGACACCTTCCACTGTCCCAGGTTGCTCCAAGCCCCACCATCCAACCTGGCCTTGGACACTTCCAGGGATCCAGGGGCAGCCACAGCTTCTCTGGGCACCCTGTGCCAGGGCCTCCCCACCCTCACAGGGAAGAAATTTCCTCCAAACATCCAATCTGAACCTCCTCTTCCAGAGCCAGGGGCAGGCTCACACATCTCTCCAGCTGCACCCTGATTCCCTGCTCTTTCTCCAGAGGTCAGAGTACATTTGTCATCAAAACCAACATGTGGACAGACACACCCTGCCATTTCAATGGCACAAAGTGACAAATGCTTTTGAAGTGCTTTGATTTGTTTTAGAAGTGCATAGACAGAATGGAAGGGTTAGATTAGAAAACTTTTTAAAAAATGCTCCCCAGGTACAGCTTCCCCAGCAGGGCAGGGGCACTTCACTAAACCCATCTCTCCTGAAGATTTTGGCTTACCTGTCTAAAAAATACTGCACGTACTGGGTTAAACCCCATTGGGGCAAACGGAAATGGCATTTAATATTTTACAAGCATATCATACTTCCCAGGATATGTCTGTCTCCACATGTAAATGCTCTGGAGTGTCAGACTGCAGGAGTGAGATGTGGGGTTTAGTCTGTGCAAGGGAAAACCAGACACAGCCTGAACACAGGGTTCTTTTTTCACCCAGCACCTTCCCACAAGCAGCACTTTGTGTTACCACCTCATTCACTAAAAATCCTTCAAAATAAAAAAGCCATTGAATGCCACAAAGTGGACAAGGCTTAGTCCAAACAGGGATCAAAAACAGAGTTCCCTTAAGCCTGCTCTGGTTTGGCATCGTGCTGAAAACACTCCCGTCAAAACGTCACCTGAACAGCTGTGCTGGGCCTGGTGTTTAAATGTAACTGCAGCCTGTCATTAATGAAGGTTAACAGTGTCCTAACGAACAGCTTAAAGCAAAGCAAGCAACTAAATCTCATCCAGATTTTACTCTATTCTGAAGGCATTTTCCTCCCAAGTCAGCATATCCCATCAAGATCAATTTATTAAGTATCAAGAAACAATTCAAATTGACTTCTAGCTTTGTTATGTGTCAAAAAATCCTCTCAAAATTAACATTTCCCCCTACAAGGGGTTAGAGGTCCCTGAGGTCCCTTGCAGCAGTGCCAGTTTCTCTTTTCCAGGCTGGGCCAGGGGAAAAATCCACCAGCACCAGCCACAAGAGCTCACAGGCTACACTGGAAGTGTCAACAGATTCTGCCTACAACCCCTGCAGGAGGCAAAGCCTGCTCAAAGAATTAAAAACAGTCCCAGCTTTGTTTTGAAACAAGTTTCTCATGTCTCATGGCCAACACACAACTCCAGAGCCCTTTATTGATAGAACAGCCTCAGATTGCCAGCCTTGAGGCACAGCCTGACTTGGACACCAATAAAAGTGATCAGAGCTGCTGGGGTACTCTGGACACAAAGCAGTGGCTTTGCAGCTGCATTTCCAAACTCTGCTAAGGACATTTTATGGTAACTGGGGCCAGACTCACACACACAAAGAACATCACACCCTCCTGGAGCACCACAGCTCCAACCTCCCTGAGCCCTGCAAGCCCAGGTCCTGCTGCTGCCTGGCTTCATCCCACAGGTGCCCAGGAGAAATAGTTCCCCTTTAAACAGGGAGAAACAGGAGCAGGGTCAGAGTCCAGCTGCCTGTGCTGCCCAGTGGGAGCAGCACAGCTCCCGCCTTCCCAGGACTCCAGGCACAGCATTAGTTGGAATTTCTAAGCTCTCAGGCAAGGCCCCATTGATTTGTGTACTTCCATTTATTAAAGCATCAGGAAATATCAGGGGTGATGAAACCTGACGTGACTGTTGCACACAGGGACCAGCCCTGAGCACATGGGGAAGGGAGCAACAAATCTCAGCCGTGGTCAGTCACCAGTAAGTGATGAGAACAGGATCAGTGTCAGATGTTCAAGCATGTGCTCGCTAATATTCATATTTAAATACTGACAAAGTACTCCGTAAGTTGCTTCTACGCAAAAGGTCGTATGAACTCCAACCAGATAAGCACAGAGCTTATCTGTATAATTACATGTGCAAATCAGCTCAGGATATTGAGCTCCCAGGCCCCCACTGAACCTGCACTCTTTTACATATTTTTAATTGCTACATTCCAAAGTGATAAAGCATTAATACTCCTTTCTATGGAGCCTGAAAATTACAATGCACCTGTAAACAGGCTGCACCACAAAGCTTATGCTGCACCACAAATTGCCCGTTGTGCTTCTGCAGCTTCACCCCAAATATCACACAAACAAGCACTAATTCCAGTTAACTAAATGCAAATGAATCACAAAGAGATTTTTCCAAGAACAAACACATTAGCACGAGCCTGAATAAAGCTTCCTGGAACCAAACATGCTCCAAGGAAAAACCCCAGCCAGGCCAGGAATGACATTAGAATATTAGAATGCTGTGGGTGCTTGGCTGCGGTGCCTGAAGATGCCACGGCAAAGTCACCTCAGGCTGCCCCGGGGAGGAGGGACAGGACAGAACTGCTCCAGCCAACAGCAGCAACACTGGAAAAATTCTGCTGATGGGTCAGGGCACTGGGATCAGCCTGGCTGACAGACTGGTCTGTCCTTGCACAGGGCAGAGTCAGGACAAAATGCCACAAAATCTTGTTTGTGTACAAACTCTTGTGTGCCCCCAGCAGCACCAGGTTTTTCTTCTGTAAGTGATCTTGAATCTTTAAAGGGCTAAAATTAGCTTATCAAACACCTATTTTTCACTTCACCCATTCAGCTACTAATGTGCATTGGACAGCACACTGGGGCTACAAATCACTGTTAACATTTATGCTGCTGCACATACAAGGAGGTGTTGCTGATGAATTAGCAAATTCAAGCAGCATCCTTCATTCCCGTAGTAAAATGGGTCAGCCCAGAACAGGAGGTGGTCCCTGCTCTCTCTGCTGATGAGAGGGCAGAAGCAGATGTTTAGTGGTGTATTGGGTCACCCCACAAAGCTCCTCTCCTTTCCCAGAGGAAAACTCATCCATTTAACAGAGCTGGGCAGCATCCACAGGGAAAGAAGTGTTGACACAACCTTGAACAAGCTCAGCTGTCACTAACTCCAGAGCTGGTTCAGATATTCATTTAATAATCACAGCTCATCATACCAGGGCAAGTGCTCAGGTGTCCCTTTGTTCCTTGCACAATGGTTTCCGCTAATTATATGGCAGGTTTGGTTTCTCTTAATTAAACAAAATGCAGCACCACTTTTCCCAGAGGAGAAAGGATTGGTAGGAGTTTTCACATGGTTTTATATCTGCCCATTCCCACCACTGCAGGTGATTCCCATCTCCTGCAGGTGCTCCAGGTAGTGCTGGCGGTTCCTGAACTGTGGGGATGCAGCTCAGTGGCAGCTCCAGCTCTGCTCAGAGCACCACCAGGAACCCCACATTTCCCAGTAACTCCAAGTCCCCCTTCCCTAAATTCCAGGCTTCATCATAAGGGACAGCAAGGTTAAAACCCCACCTAAGGAGATAACACACCTGAGATTTAACAGAGCCACCTCCCCAGCTGTCTCCCCAGAGTTACAGAAACAAGCAGGTCCTTTTCCCCTGCAGAGGCCACAGTCAGAACTCACCACTCAAAGTCCATTTGCAAAGGTCTGACCCAAAGACAACTTTGCAGAACAACAAACCAACCCCTCCCCAATCAGCTTCTCAAACAAAACCAGTGAGCATCTTATCAGTACAGACACAATTTCTAACTCTGCTGGAAGAACACATTTCCTTATCACAATCCAGATCCCAAACACACATTTATAGTGTCAGGATGTATTGTGGAATCTCAGAAGCACAGGCAGTGGGAGCTGCTGTGGTCCCAATGGGATTGAGGTCCATTAATTAAGATCTTTCTTGTAAATGCTGGTGAATGAGGCACCTCCTTTGACCTTAAGGCTTCGTTCTCCACAGAAGCCCACATCCAGCTTTCCAGCCTGCACTCCTGCTAATGGCAGGCATTTGTCTCACTATGCAGAGCACCGAACAGGCTGCTCTGATGATTTTCCAAGCACCATCAGCCAGCTGGAGTTGGCAAAACCAGGTAATTCCATTTTCAGGCACAGCATTCTGGATAATCGTGGAATTGGTAATAACTAATATGGTTTTTACTTTTTGCTTTTTGTGGCTTCCCTCCATCAAAAATCAGTAATAAAGCCATTTCCAACAGCTCCCCATCAGAAGCCACGTAACTATTACCTTCACCTGGAGGAAAGTTTCCAAAAGCAGGCTGGATTAGGTTTCTCTCCACCCCCCAGGAAATAGCACTGGGTGGGGAGAGGAGAGAGGGATGAAGTTTCTCAAACAGGCAACGCTTGTACACTCCTTTCAAGCAGGATCTCTAAAGCTGCCGCTGGCAGGATTCCCACCCACTTCCCCTCCTTCCCAGCAGGAGAACAGAGACCCGGCTTCATCCCATCACCCCCCCCTGCGAACATCCACCCATGGGGATGGATTTTTCCCCCCTCAGAAAAGATTAAAAGTTGCTATTTGATGAGATGGTGGAGTGATCACATAACCAAACTATGTAATAAACAGGGGAAATAAGTTTATCATGGACAAAAATCCCTGCTTTTAAAGGATCCTGCTGAAAGTAATTTCCCTTCACGTATTTTAGAGTAATTTCAGCTCTGAAAGGTATTAAGACTGCTCAAACCTCCGCTGAAGAGAAGGTTTATTGGAAGTGAAAAATCTCCTTGTCTATTCAAAACCAAACACAGGTGCTGTCAGTCTTTGTTTGAATTTAATTATTGGGCTAATTTGAGAATAACAAACAACTCTAAAGTACAGGACAACTAATGAACACAGAGCAGTGCCAGCCCACACATGACAAATCCTCATAACAGCCTCATGAATCACTGCCGTGCTCCGTGGATCCTCGGGCACAGGGATGGGAGCTGTCATTTGTCAGGGAGTTCCATCAGCACCTTAGAGCAGCTCCAGCTCTTTCCCCACAAGCTGTTATTGTCAGGTAACAGCTTCAGACCCAAGGCAAATGCACAGGAGGATTTTAGAGATAGCCAATCTCTCAAAGGACAACTGATAAAAGCCAGTGTCTCACATTCACCTCCCTGGCCCGCTATTCCACATAGCAAGCGGTAAGCTCAGCAAAGGAACACAGGGATAAGCTCAGGATGGATTCCCGGGGAAGCATTTACTGAATAGGCACAATTAAAGATGATTTACCGCGCGAAGCAATTTCTAAACACAGCTTTCTCTAGTTACAAAGACCTCCTCCCTCAACAAAAGTCATCTGCAGGGATGAATGAAGTAGAAAGAAAGACCAAGAAAGCCAGTTAAAGCCAGCCAAAACCAGCCTAAATTTTGGAAGTCAGACAAGAAGACACAGACAACTGCACCATCACAGAGGTGCATTTCCAGAGGTTCTGCCTCCCCCAGCTCTGCATTCCAGACTGGATGATCAGCAATCACAGCTGCGTGGTCACCAGCCGCTCTGAAAGCTTTCTGCCCACTTTCTAAGCAAATCCTCCTTCAAAAGCGCTCCGATTTTGCCACATTAATTCCTAGTGCAGAAGCAGCTCCTGCCGATGCCCTCCACACGGACTGAGCGAGCCCCCGGGGCGGCGGCCAGCGGGGGCTCCGCACCGGCTCCCAAGGCTCTCAGGGAAAAGAAGAGCGTCAGTTTGTGCTGGAGCCAGGAAGCAGCAGCCAAGGCACAGGTTCGGTGCTCCGAGCGCCGGACAGCCGGAGCCAGAGGCCAGGTGCCACTCAGGCAGGGAACGTCCTCACCCCGCCGCTGCCCTCGCTCAGCCCCGCTCCTCCAGCCCATCCCAGCTCCCTGAACACTCTTCCCACAGATCCCGGGATCTCCTCCCCCCGCGTTACCGCAGCTCCCCTCGCTCTCTGCTCCCAGCGAAGTCCCCGTTCTCCGGGGAGCCGGAATCCTCCGTGCTCTGCCCCTCCAGGAGCCGGGACACCCGGGCTCTGCGCCCCCAGGAGCCGGGACCCCCATGCTCTGCCCCTCCAGGAGCCGGGACACTCCGTGCTCCGCCCGTCCACGAACCGGGATCCCCGTGCTCTGCCCCACCCCAGGAACCCCCGGCCCCCGCGGGGGTCCTGCCGCGGCACCCACCGCGCTGCCCCCGATGACCGCTTCGTGTTTCTTCAGGCGGGACTTGAGGCTCTTCATGGCGCGGCCGCGGGCAGGGAGCGCGCACCGGCCCCGTCGCGCTCCCGCCGCCGCCGCCACGGCCGGGACGCGGCAGCCCCGCCCCGCTCCGCCCACCTCCCACCGCAGCCAATCGCCGCCCGCCCTCGCGGGAGCCGCAGCCAATCAGCGAGCGGGGCGGAGGGGAGGGACTTCCTCGTGTTCAAGGAGCGCTGCCTGGCGCGGAGCCGCCCGGCCGGCAGGGGGCGCGCTGCGGGCGGGGCGGCGCTCTGGCACGGGGCGGACCCTCAGGGCACCACAGAGAGGGCGGGTCTGCGGCTTCTGAGGGAGAGGGGTAATGACCGGGATAAGGATCGGGATAAGAAGCGGGAAAAGGACCGAGACAGGTGTATCTGGTGTCGGGGGGACCCCACCTCCATCCGTCCAAGTACAGAGCTCCCGGTGGCTGAGAAGGAAGCTCAGAGGCCTCCCGCTCACCTGAAGCGGGCGGTACAAATCAATGGCCGCCGTGCAAACAGCCCCTACAATAAACATGACATTTGTGCACAAAGGAATGAAGAGGTCACACAGCAGAGGCCCGAGCTGGGCATAGGCCGTGTTTTAAACAACACAATTAACTCTAGCCTCGGCGTGAGCACTGTCAGAGTTCGAGTTCAGTTCTGCTCATCCCAAGTCTTACTTACTGTCCCCTTCTCACCCCATTTTCCTCGCAGCCCCATCACACTGCACTGATGACAGAAGGTTTTAAAACTTATTTGAGACTTACTTCATTACGGCACGTGGATTGGGTTTAAGACCTTGCTTATTAGAGCTGGAAAGGGGCTGTTTGATCAATGGATCTCTAATATAAGCAAGGCTGGAGGTAAATGTCACTGCCTTTTAATCAATCCGGCCAAACCCTGTTCAAACACTTGGGTTACTCTATAGGTGGCCTGTTTGGAAGGAAAGAAAATGGTGCCTTTAAATATGAGCTCATTTTGTGCACAGCAGGGTGGCTGGAGAGTCCAGCGAGCTCCAAAATGGAAATCTTCCCCTGGGCACTCTGACCCCTCATTCAGCACGGATTAATCCCAGATTTGGGCTTTCTAGAGAAACACTGTTCATGCCCCAAATGCTGTTTAAAGTTTGTGGTGTTTTTCTCCCTAAAGAGCCATGTTTCAGGCAGTATCTCTCCTTTCATTCCTTCACAGAAGCCTCCACGCTTCCAGGGCACCGACAGAGCTCCAGCATGTCCTGGAGCAGAAGGCACAGCTCCAGACACCTCTCACTCGGCTGGGCAGCCCCACACCAGCTCTCCCAGGCCATCAGTCCCTTGGAACCCCTGTTCCCACCACTCCAGCCTGGCACTGCCACCCTGCCACCGCTGGCACAGGCGATCTGCCCCTGCCTGGCACAAAGCAAAGGGACAGCAGCACCTGGAAACCGGGGAGATCAGGATTCCCTGGTTGTTTTCTACCCGTGGGAACCAAGTGGTTTCCTTTGGTCTTTCCTTCCTCTTTCCAATAGCTGTGAAGGGACAGGATTGGAAACGCAAATTCCTTGAGCGTACCCAACATGCTACACGTCAAAGGGGTATTTGCCCAGGGATGTGCACAAACATGAGGCAGCAACATTCATGTCCAATCAGGAATTCAAGGAAAACGCTCAGCCCCAGCACCAGCAGAACCTGGGGCAGATGAACTGGTTTGAGTTGCTCGGATCAGAACCATTGTCTGTCAAGTTGTCACAGTAAATAGTTGTTTCATTAAAAATAAGCTTTTATTACCAAAAGTTTCAGCTTTACAAAAATATTGTCACATTCTCAGGACCAAGCTAATAGCAGTAGCTTTCCCCTTTTCCCACCAAATCTGTGCTGTTTAAAGGAAGCTCCTTCTGAGTCATTCCAGTACGAGCGAAAGCAGAATCTTAAAAATAACTCCTTACTCTGGAGTCAGTGCCGAGAAGCTGCACGGAGCAGTTCCAAGTGCTCGGCCAATTCCGGCACCGTTCCCTGATAATTGCACACATCCACGCGTTTGCCCCAGCCAGCAGAGCCTCTGCTCTGCTGAGGGCTCAGCAGATGCTGCACTGAGAGGATGGCATCCAGCCCTGTGATCCAGCTCTGTCCCGCTGGAGCCGATCCCGGGGGAAGCGTGTCCCAGGCACACCACAGTTCTCACTGGCCGGCTCTGTGCAGGGTAGAGCCTTCAGCCAGGGCAGCTGGAACAGAGCCTTCCCATTTTTCCCCTGCTGTCAAAGCAGGAAGTTCCCTATCTGAACACCATCTCCCAGCCGATGTGTCAGCACCAGAACAAGATGTTTCATGTTGAATTACTGGAGCCTGACTTGTCGGTGTGAGTGGCAGCCCCGGGAGCGCAGCTAACCAACCTCACCTCACAGTCCCCAGGCCAAGCCGGGCCGTTCCGGTGCGGTCCAGGCAGATTCCATGTCTGGCCCTTCCCTGACCACGCTGCCAGAACTATTCCCTCATTCTGGACACATCTACAGGCTTTTTCTCCGGAGTTCTCACTTCACTCTTCAAATTAATTCGGGCTGCTTCTGTTAAGATTCTTGGCATGTAGTTCCCACTACATCACCCCTCTGCACGTCCCATGCCCTCTTTGCCTGTTAGCTAGATGATATATCATGGAATCGTAAAATCCTGGAATGCTTTGGGTTGGAAGAGACCTTAAAGCCCATCCAGTTCCAGCCCCTGCCATGGGCAGGGACACCTTCCACAGACCAGGTTGCTCCAAGCCCCATTTTTGTTCCTGGTCCCTGTTTTTGTTCCACTCTCGCCATCACTCCATTCCTGGTTCCTGGCTCGTGTCCCTCATTGTCTGGCCAGACGTTCTCCCAGCTCTCTTGGAAGTGAGACGAGCTGGGACAAGCCAGCCTGGTGTGGTTTGTGTTCCCAGTGCGTAGGCACCGAGAGCAGAGCACAACCTGAGGCTGGTGAGATAAGGTCACTTCATGCTTTCCCAAACAGAAATCTGGAGCTCCTGCTGGAGATTTGTTCCCTGCTCTCCCCAGCTCCATGATTTCTCTGTCTGTGATTTTACCCTTCAAAGCACAGGTTTCCTTGGAGCAGTGGCTGAGACTGCACATCTCTGTGCACTGACTCAGGGCTTGGTGGATGTTGTGCCTCAGCAGTTCTGTGAGCAGTTCCGAGGGCCGCCGGGAGCTGCGGGCACGGCTGCCTGCACTGACACACACTTAGTGCCATCCCAGTGACCAGGGCTGGCATCTGAGCTCAGCAAGCAGCTTATGCAGCTCCCAAACCATACCCTGTGTCTGCTCAAATGGCTCATTTTTGTGACAACCTTCGCTTACAGCAGCACAACAAAGGGGAGATTTATCCCGACAATGTTTGCCTGATAAGTGCCGAGTTAATGGCACACGAAATGTGCTGGCTGGTCCTCTGCAGGCCTGGGATCTAATTAATCTCTGGCAAGTCCCCCTGAAATAGAAGCAGTATTGGCCTGCACATGTAGCAGTCGAGACCAACTAATTGGAGCCAAACTGTACAGCGAGGCCGGAGGAAGGAATTGCTGCAGCACGGTGGGATTTCCAGAGTTACAGTGCCAGAGCCTGTGCTTCTGCTCCATTGGAAGAGCATTTGGGCCATTCTCTTACCCCAGTCAGAGCTCAGAAAGCTTTTGAATCAGTCACAAAAGCACAGAACTAGGTGGTCATGCACTCCACAAAATGAGGTGGTACCGACTGTCTCAGTGGGTGAGGCCCATTTCCACAGGGATGTGACTCCGGGACCTCCACCTGTGCTCAGTGACACCTTCCTGCAGCCGCACAGGAGCTGGGGAGCTCCCTCTGCACAAGCCATAGCAACATCTGCCCCCAAAAAGAGGCTCAACAAGCTCTGGTTCTCAGCAGTTTCACATGACGGAGAAGCAGATCAGTGTGAATATATTCCACTTCTCCAGGGAAGAGAATTCATTTGTAACGGGACATAAAAATCAAACCCCAGCACAACTGAAAGGGTAACACTCTTGGCTTTCTGTTTCCACCTGGGTCATTAAATTATCCAGCCACCTCCTGCATCACTTGCTGCCTTAATCATCCAGATAAATTAATCCCCATGCCAGGCACACACACGGAGGAGGATATAATTTTATCTCCCTTTGCTCATGAGCCCAAGAAGAATCCCTGTCTCCACTGCAAGGATAGAGGTGGGCCTTGTTCCCATGGGATGTCTGACACCCTGCTGGGTGCAGTGTCCCTGACAGGACACACGTGTCCATCCGGTGTCCCTCAGACCCGGGTCTCAGGGTCACACCAGGCACATCCTGGGAGGAGCGATGGCCACACGGGCAGGAGCACACACACAGTCACTGCCGGGCCCAGCAGCCCCTGGAGCTTGGCTGACTCCCACCTCCCCAAGGGCAGCTCCTGCCCATCCCCAGGAGCGCCAGCCAGGTGTGCACAAACCTGCACTGCTGGATGGGGAGGGGATATGGCCCCAGGGTTGTACAGACAAGCAGAGGGAAGGTTTAACAACACACAGCCAAAGCAAGCCAGTGTCCAAGCTCTATTAGAATCATGGAATTATAGAACTGTCAAGGTTGGAAAAGACCTCTAAGTTCGTCAAGCCCAGCTGTCAACCCAGCAACACCACCATGTTCAGCACTAAACCTTGTCCCTGAATGTCATATCCACGTGCTTTTTTGAACACTTCCAGGGATGGTGACTCTACCACTTCCCTGGACACCCTCTTCCGAAGTTTGATAACCCCTTCAAGTGAAGAAATTTTTCTTATTATCCAACCTAAACCTCCCCTGGAACAACTTGAGGCTGTTTGCTCTTGTCCTGTGGGTTGTTCCCTGGGAGAAGAGTGGATTCCCACATCAGTATACAACCTCCGTTCGTCTTACTCCTTTCACCCCCATCTTGTCCTGGGTTCCCAGAAAGGGAGGAAGAAGGGAACATGTTTAGACGGCAACCTGCACTCAGCAGTGTTTGCACACTGAGCTCTGAGCCTGCCTGGCCTGAGGCCGAGCTCAGGAAAAACAAAGCGTGTGCCAACCTCTTGGGAGCCGAGTGCGACGAGTGCCCGGTGCCAACTTGGCTGCTCTCCCTTGCTCCTCGCGGCTACTTCAGAGCAGTGCCCGACAGGCACAGGGAACGCTCACCCTGCGCACGGAGCCGTGCCCGGACCCAGAGCCAGACCGTGCCTGGCAGGAGCTCCTGGAGAGCTGCAGTGTGCAGCCAACAGGGCAGCGTTGGGAATGGGAACAGGTGGGAAACGGCTTTCCAAAGCTGTACGTCAGGTCAGAAGTGGGTGTAGAAACCAGGGCTGCTGCCTGCTGCCAAGAGAGCCAACAGAACAGGCTGTCCTGTGGATTCACTATGGATTAAAACATGCCCCAAAGAAGAAAACACCCCAAAGGAAGGGAATCTGTTTTGGCAGCAAGAGAGGGTAAAGTTCAGGTTGTGGATGAAGACTGAAAACAGCTCCTCAGTTTTTTCCCACTCACACGTGCTTTCAGGGAAGTGGTGAATTTAATTTTCTTGACTGCAGTAAACTCTTGTTCCAGATGCCAGGAGAAAGTTTTGGAATGCCACTAGGGAAGGTGTACAGTGAAGGCATCTTTGCCTGGGGCTCCAAGCCTTGCTGAGCACCTCAGCTGCTTCGAGAAAGCAAATTCACTCTCCGAGAAGTGGAGTCGTTGTGCTGAGGCACTGAGAGACAGCCAAGCAAACCCATATTCACCGTGGTCACAGCATCTGTGTGATAAATGATGTTAATTAAGCAGCACATTCCAGCAAGTGCAAGGGAGCTGAATTCCCAAGTGAACCAAAGGCAGCATGTCCCACACAGACTGAACTGTGTCACTCGGGCTGTGGTCATACCTGAGGGTGGGAAGTAGAATTAGAAACAGAAGTGGGTGCAAGGGACATACCAAAAACTTGTCACGTTCACATCAGGACATTGTTGCAAATAGTTTCTGGTTCCCCTTACCTCAAACAGAAGTGGGATTTGCTGCTGCCTTGGTTTATCAGCAGGAGCAGGTGGGAGTTTCAATGGGATTATGCAACTCCTGGAATACAGGAGCAGAAGCAAAGGGGACCTCCGACCAGGGCTCCTGGGGCTGCACCAAGGGATGGAGCAATGGCAGGAGAAACCCTGATCTCCCCTGGACTGATTTGATCCCGGAGATAAAGCCTTACCATGACTATGGTAAACGGGAGGACAGACTAACAGAAGGGATAAGGAGAAGTGATAAGGAGCCAAAGGAATGTAAAGATCAAAAGGAATTTAACCAGAGCTGAATGCCTTCCTGCACAGAGCAGTCTGGCCAGGGAGTTACCATGCTGCAGTTTAACTGTTTCATTTGCAGCAAAAGAGAGAGAAAAACGGGTCTCTGTGGCAACAGAGTGTGCAAATACATCAGAGCACTGGCAGAGCTGCAGACAGGTCTTCAGGAGGACAATCTGTGGAGAGCCAGCCCAACTCAGGGGAAAACATCTCAAATAGCTGCTGTCGTCAGCACATCTTCCTCCATCCTCACGGATGGGCTGGCCAGCTGCACTGGAAACCAGAGCTCCCAGGCAACCACAGCGCACTTTCCAAAGCTTTAGAGTCAGTAGCAAAGGCAAAGCTCTTCCTAAGCTTCTTATCCTTGTGTGTGTGTGATGTCTGGGGTTGGACCATCAACAGCTTTGAACGTTGTTTAATCTCAAATGGATCAACAGTGAAACTGGAGCCCCGCGACCTTCAGTAGCTCCTTCACCCTATGTCTCTTCTTGGGAACTCCTGTCAGCACCGGAGAGATCCTGGATTCATTTTTAGGTTGATGAGGAGCAAAGCAAGCAGGGTCCCAGGTTAGCAACCATCCAGGCATGCAGGATTTGTAGTGTAATAATAGCAACCCCAGCGTCTCCCACAGTAACCCCAACCAGCAGCGTCTCCTGAAGCCAGAGAAACCCCACACAGCTCCCCGAGCCTCACAAATTAGCTCCATTATCTTGGCTGTGCCTTCCCTACTCTCCATCTGCTCTGAGCAGTGGGAAACCAGTGGGGTTTGAACTCCTGCCTACTCTGAGGGAGCAGCTGAACCTGCAGCAGCCAAATCAGCCTGGGCTCACAGAATGGAGCTGCAGCAGAGGAGGAAGAGGAGAGGCTGGAGCATGAACAACCCCCGGGGTGGCACAGGAGAACAGGGTGACCTGAGGCTGGCACACGACTGTCACTCACACCAGTTACTGCACCCCCGAGTTCATGGTACTCCTGCGAAATAAATCCTGTGTCTGCTGTTACTGCTCTCTCTTGGATGCTGGCCGATGGCAAACGGGGTCTGAATTTCCTGTGAATGGGATTCATTCTGCAAAGGAGCTTCGGCTCCTGCTAGGCAGCAATCTGTGCACAAATCCGGGAGCTGATCTCGCTGTAGAGCAGAGGCCTCAGCCCTTGGAGCAGTCCTAGAAGAAGGGGCAGGCACACAGTGTCCTAATTCCACTGGCCCCTCACAGCTTGCTGGACAAAGCCGCTAGGCTGCCTGAAATACCTGCTGGATGGGTTCGGCAGCTGGGAAACCTGAGCCGGCTCCCTACGGATCTGTGCTGCCGGAGCTATTCAAGGATGGGTTTTCTCAGTCTTGTCATTTCAAGAGGGGGAAAAATACCCGTGGGCAGAGCACCCAAACAGCCTGGGAACCTCTCCGGGAGTGCTTTGCTGTGCCCTTTTGGTGTGATGAGTGCCCGGAGCAGACACCAGACACAGTCCCGACATCAGCCCCTCCAGCGCCGCCGGGATGGTGCATGCCGCAGGGCATCCCACCTGGGAATGCTTCCCTGGCTGCGTGGGCAACTCCTGCTCCTCAGTTCAGGGCTTCTTTTAGCTGGTGAGACTCCAGCCCTGCTAAACAGTGTCAGTGTCCGTGTCCATCGCTCTTGGATTCTGTTGTTTGAACACACTTGTCTGCTCAGTCTCTCAAGTGCAGTGAGCAATCTGCAAACTCCATGGATAAAATAACCTCTGTCCTGCTACAGGGCAGCTTCCACACTCAAATTCTGCCTCACATCCAGCCTGGGACGCATTCCAGAGTGGTCTCTGCTGCAAGAGCCTCTCGAACAATCAGCTGTACACAGAGATCACAGCGTGAGTGATTGCATGGCTTCGCTCCCTCTCCATCCCCTGCAGGGCCCAGCAGCCCTCCAGGACTGTGCAAGTAGGGGAAGAGGCACAGCTAAATCCAAACCAGTTCCAGTTCTGCTGGACTGGGGTGAACTCTGCCCTAGGGGTTTCCCCTGTGTCAGGCACCACTGCTCCACGTCCCCCTGCATTTCCAGCTCGAATGAGAACACAGGATCCCAGAATCCCAGACTGGTTTGGGTTGGAAAGGACCTTAAAGCTGCGGGAAGTCATTCCCCCTTGTCCTGTCCCTCCAGGCCCTTGTTCAAAGTCCCTCTTCAGGTCTCTTGGAGCCCCTTTAGGCACTGGAAGAGGCTCTAAGTTCTTCCTAGAGCCTTCTCTTCTCCAGGCTGAAAACCCCCAGCTCTCCTAGCCTGGCTCCTTAGGGGAAGAACAGGAGGAACCTGAGTTACTTCAGAAATATTAATTCTGAAAACTTGGTAAACAAGGGCGAGGACAAAGCTAGCAGGGAAAAGTACTGAAACGGGGAAGTGAACAGTCAAACACAAGGTAATATTATGTCTTAAAAACCTAAAAGCTCAGGAGATCATGTTCAGGCATGAAAAACCAAAACCCCAATAAATGTCCTTTCAGAGTCCCTTCAGCTGCCCAGCCAGCCATGTCCCCTGCAACCCCACTCGGTCACCACCTCCCTGTGACACCGGTCCCTGGCAGTGCAGTGCCAGGAGCAGCCGTGGGCAGGCAGGGATGTTTGTGCTCACACTAATGAGCTGCTGCTTTGCTGTGTCCTCAGCGGAGCGTTCCAGGCTGCTGCACATTCCATGTGCCGGTCACAGCTGCTCTGCGCTTGGACTTTCTGGTGTTCGCACCGAGGAGGGAAAGAAAATGACTTGTATTTTGAATAACAGCTTAAATCCTGAACCACGAGACCCAAACACTGGGGAGGAGAGCCTGTTGCCAAGCCACCCTAATCCCAGCCTTTTCCTTCTCTGTGTTTAGCATTCCTGCTAATGGAATTTGGACTACAGCTAATGCTGATTAACATTTCCATGTTAGTTATTTCACATAATATCTTCTCCAGCTGTGGCAGAGCCTAGAGATGCACCATTTATCCTTGTTCAGTCTCTGCTTCCCGAGCTCTTCCCAACCAAACCACTGGGAATGAAAGGCTACTGTGTTTAGCTGCCCCTAATATGGATCAATTCCTAAATGCAGGAATGGTGTCCCTTCCCTCTAAACCTCCACCTGGATACCAAGATTGTGATTGCAGGCCAATCCTGGGGCAGGAACAGCACCGACTGGGAGGCAGCAGCACGGACACGACTGAGCCGGACGTTTCCGTGATGGAGCACTGGTAACCACCAGCCCAGAAATAATCAAGCTAATTTTACACCTGCACTCATTCTTCCCTGCAGGAATCCAGCACCAGAGACCAATGCCTAAAATTAGGGCAGGTTACAGACATGATCCTTTAACATGTTAAAAGTAGAAACATGCCAATGGATGCAGTGCTCTCATCTCACTGCTCCAGCCGCTTCCCACTCGGGTCACGGGAACATTCCAGACACCACTTGGGGCACCTCCCGGCTTTGGTTACAGGGCTCTGGTCGGGACAGCCCCCAGCTGCCACACACGAGGGCAGGAGCTGCTAGGGTGGCACAGGAAGGTGCCCAGACTCTGCAGGTCAACCACCGAAACTTCAGTCGCCTGTGTCACAGCCGGCTGTGCCGGGCAGACCTGCTGTGCTCCCACCCCAGCTGCAGCCAGCTCGGCACTCCCGCAACCTCCGGCACTGCCCCGGGCTCAGGGATGCAGGAGCTGAGCGTGGTCGAGCAGAGGTGACAGGGTCCCCAAGCCAACCACTGACAGCTCTCTGTGACATGAGCTCCCCATCCTACTGCACCTTCTCCTTCCAGCACCAGCCTGCTCCACTAACCCTCACTTCCATCTGCCTCGGTTTTCCCAGCTCTTGGAGTACTGATCCCGTCTTCTCAGAGGACTGGCTCAGGCACCAGCTCGGGATTATTCTGGCATAACTATTTTTTCCTTCCTCTGGGGAAAAAAAAAAAAAAAACAAAAACATTTTGTGACACAGCAGTTGTTAATCAAAATTAATTTTTCTCTGTCATTAATTCTCCAAGGGTGAAAAAAAAAATACCACAGACATGTGTGACTGCATCTCTTTGCAATATATAATCAGAGCCCACTGTGATGTTGACTTTATGGAGGGACCAGCGGTTTTTTCGCCCGGACCTGCGGGCAGGTGAGGCAGCAGCTGCCGCACAGATTCAGCTGGGGCAGAGACACTTCAGAGCAAATCACGGGGAACAGCTTCTGCTGGGAAACGCCGAGAGACAAAGGATCACGAGGAGCTCCTCCCCGGCCTCTCCCAAGCGCTAATTGCTGAACCGCTGGACCAAGAAGCACGCAAGGATGGCCCGGGCCAGTAATTATCCCTCCTCCTCCTCAGAGCATCACCTCCACCTGCGGCCGGGTTCAAGCGCAGGCTTAGAGGTGTCGGGGTCAGGGCTCCCCGCGCAGTGTGTGGTGTGGTGGCGATACCTGCCCTGGGCTGGGCTGGCAGCAGGACCGGGGTGTCGGGGCTGCCAGCGGCAGGAGGAGCTCGGCCAGCCCTACATTCCTCGCTCCCGGCATCACTCATGTATTGAGCAACCCAGGGAGGGAACAGGGAAAATCAGCACAGCCCAGTCCCTGCCGTGCAGCTCTCCTGCTCTGTCCCGCTGCCCCCTCGGATGTCAGCGGGCACTGGAGCAGCAGTGCTGGGCAGCGAGAGCGCCAGGAACCTGCCCTGCTGCTGTACAGGAGCCGCAGGTCCTGGGACGGGAAGGGCCAACCCGTCCCTTAAGCATGGAGCACCCTCTGAGTCCAGGGAGGAGACAGGGATCGGGCCATCCTCTCGGTCTGGGGAGGGCACAGTTGCTTGGGTGCCAGCTCGGAGCCCCGGCATCCATCGCCCTGCTAACACCAGCATGGCTGTGGGACTCGCGGGGATGATGCTGATCCCATTTCCATGGAGAGCTCGATAGAGATCAGAAGAGATGGAGAGGGGTGGGAGCTCCATTAGTACGATTCCGAGCACTGGGGCCCTGGATAACGAATCCCTCTTGTTTATACGGGAAGGGGACGCCGGGTTTCCACTCCCCACCCAATACAGAAATATAAGCAGTGATTGTGGCAGCGGGAGCGTCCGGCTGATAGCGCACCCGCAGCTCCGCAGGGAGGTTGTCCCGAGCCAGCACACACCCGGATGGCTCCTGGAAAAGCCACTTCCCTCTTTCCTCGGGGTGTGCCCGCGGGCTGTCGCAGGCTGGGAGCCAGGGCAGGTGCTCGGCCCTGTCTCCCGGGAAGGTTTCCCAGGTTCAGGTGTGCCCGTACCACACCGGAGACCCACGGACCCACATCTGCTGTGCCGCAGTGGGGCCAACACCCCAGGAAAACAGCCAGGGACGAGCAAGTGGGAATAGGGACACATTTCATCCCAGTTTAGTGCTCCCGAGGAGCAGGAATCTGGACATGGTGCAGCCCAAGAGCCGTGAGCTCGACAGTGACAGTGGCAACGGCCAGCAGTAACAAATGCAACAACATGCCATGTTTTGAGAAGGAAGAATTTTGGGGTAGAACATTCTTTTGTCACACACCATTCTCCAAATTTCAAAAGCAAAGCCAAAACATCCCAAAACTTTCTAAAATGTTGGTGCCCCCTGCTCCCTGAGGCAACGCTTCATTGCAGCCCCTGGGGCCATGAGGGAGGGAAGGAGTGGGGCAGAGAAAAGAAACGAGACAAAAACCAACAAAGAACTAAAAATAGTGCAGCACCGAATTGTTCAAGTGCACCACAGTCTCTCACAACTTCTCTCCCACTTCACTGAATCTCAAGGAGCCCTGAGAATTCACAGGATCGCTCACAAGGCTGCTCCTAAAGCACTGGCAGCAGGAACACTGCAGTGCAGGGGGACGCAGGGCCTCAGTGTGGGCACCTGAGGAACCTCTGCTGCCCAGGACAGCAGTGGGGGAAGGAGGGCTGGCCTGGCCACCACGTCCTGCCTGTGCCACCGTGCTGTCACCCAGCTTTGATCTCTGGGAGATGGGAAGGAGGGAGCATGCACAGGTTTGTGCTTGCCAGCTCCATTAGCTGGCCTAACGAGGTAACAACACCCCTGTCCAGCCCTGGCCTTTCCCAGATCACCGAGCTTCTCCTGAAAGGCTGCTTTAGAGAATAAACTAATTAGCCAGCAGCCTTCACTGCTGCATTGAGCAACCTCTCAGTGCCAATTACAGGTGACAGCAGCAGCTGAGCCAGAGCTGCTCCCTGGCCCTGCTGCCCTGGCTGCTCCCCCTGCTCTTGCCAAGGACAGGGACTGGATCCCGTGGGACTCCCACCCTCCACCCATTCATGTTGCCAGTGGGTGCTGCCTGGCCAAGGCCTTCCAGACCCTCCAGCAGCTGGTGGGTGATGTGAAGCCATGGGAATACCCTGGGAATGGAAACCTAATGGTGCCACCCAGCAGCAGGAGCAGGGTCCTTGAGGGGACACGTGGCTCGTGGCAGCCCCTGGCACCCCCTGCTCATCACCCAGGGCAGCTGCAGAAAGCCGCTTTACTCCCAGAGAAGCCGATTACAGCTCCCTGACACCCAGGAAGGCCACACAGGCAGCAGAACCCACAGTGGGGCTGGATTCTCTGCTGCCACCTTTCCTCCACAGGCACCAGCAGGTCCTTGGGGTGATGGGCCAGGGGCGCATCCTCTGCGGTGCCCCCTGCATCTGTCCACCCTTCAATTCATTAATTCCAGTTAATAATTGACAGGAATGAGTGTGGCAAGGCCTTGGCATAATCCTGGTGTGGCATTAGAGCCCATGGAAAGCCCGGTGCACACATACCTATCACAGGTAACAGGGAGCCCCATGGAGCCTTAATGGGCTTTGGGACCCGTTAGCTCCTTATCCTCTGGAATAAGCTCCTTATCTCTTACAGGGAGCTCCAGAACCCCCCAGCAGCTCAGACAGCCCCAGCTCCTTCCCTCGGCCGTGTCAGGCCCCTCACTCTGACCCAGCCCCACGGCCACACGCAGGGCCCCTGTGTGATGTGTGCACCCCCAGCACAGACCCCGGGCAGGGCACAGCCCCCGGGCACATCCCGAAGCACACGGACACAGCACATGCAGGACACAGCCAGGAGGATGCCAGGGACGTGGTTATGGGGGGCACTCACCTGTGTGGATGCCATGGCTGAGCTCGGGCAGTGCCACAGGGATCGCTCTGCTCACTCCTCTCCCGGCTGTCCCGCGGAGCCGAGGCAGCCGGGCTCAGGGCAGGGACCAGCCCTGGGGATGGAGGAACGTCGGGATCACATCTGGCACAGGCGCTGCTGTGCTGGGCAGGCTCGAAAGGGCAGCAGGAAAACAGGGCGAGGATGGACCCAGCCCTCCACACCCCGTGGCACAGGAAACCACCCTCACAGTGGAGCAAAGGAAGGAAGACGGCGACACAGTGCGTGGGGCAGGGTGCATGGCCAAAACACTGGGAACAGCACAGACGGAACACGGGGAATGGCACAGCCAAAACATCAGGAATGGCACAGCTGGAACACCAAGGATGGTACGGCCCCACCCTCCCACCGGGCTCACCCCAACAGGGACAGTTCATCATCACTGCTCCCCACGACCTCCTCATACAGTCATTTTCCATGTGTAAAAGCACCTTTTCCAGGAGGGAACTCAGCCAGCTGAGCTCCTCTAGGCTCTGTCACACCGTGCTGTGCCAGGGACTCCACTTCCAAGAGCCTCCCTTCCTGGGCACTGGGCTTGGCCCCCAGTAGTCCATCCTTGCAAAGATGTAATTTTCTGCTCTACAAACTCCTCAGCTTTCCAGTGGGTACAGCCCTGCCTGAGGAACCACAATGATGAGCACACCCAGCCTCTGTGGGGTCTGAGGGTACCCACAGGCTCTTAGCTCATCTTCCAGCTCTCCAGGGATCTACAAACTAAACACAGGGATGCTGGCACAGCTCCCATCCCTCTATCCCAGATCTAGCTCAAAAAACTGGGCTAAAGATGAGTCCCTACCAGTGATCCAACCTCAGAGCAGTGGTTGAGGCTGCTGTGCCTTGGAAAAGAACATGCACATCCCAGAGCACTGGGAGCAGGAGCTTTTATTTGTGTGGGTACAAGGCACATGTTGTAACCCTTCACCTTGTGAGACCCAGCCTGACCTCCAGCAGGGCACTTACTCCGGGCTTGGCATGGAATCCATGATCTGAGAGATCTTTTCCAACTTAAACAGTTCTGTGAAATCACTGCCTGGAAGCCGATGATTCCTCCGGCCAGCCCGGAAGAGTTCACCCTTCCCAGGAGGAGCTGGAAGGAGCAGAGGCTCCCAGCTCAGAGGGGCAACACGGTACCAGGTGTCCTCTCCCTGGGAACCTAGGTTTTTCAGCAGGACCCCAGGGACCTTCCCACATGAAACAGAATCACCAGAAAATCCGAACGGGCCTTGGTATAAACACTGTTCTGTGAACACGAGCACTGACAGCAAAAGGCCATTTCCACTCTTGGGGCAGCTGGCAAAGGATAAATCCATTGTTCAGATTGGAACATGATCCTGGCTCCGGGTAATGGCCAGGATAAATAACGAGCAGCAGCTAATTAACAATGCTGAGGTGAGCAGACAGTGATTGGAACAGCACCAGGAACCAGAGGAGCACCCACCTTCTTCCCACACGGCTCCAGCCCAGCCCAGAGCTGAGCAGGGAACCCACAGTGCCCCTTCCCTACTCCCTGCCTGCCCTGAACAGAATTCCAAGTAGGAACCTGCCTTGGAAGTGCCACAGCTGCTCCCAGCCCTGCCTCAGTTTCCATGGCAACTTCCCCTCACCCTATTGCTCAATATTGTTCTTTTTCCATGTAACAGCAGATCCTACTGCTCTTTCAAACAGCTCCTTATCTAACCGGACCATCCCAGCCCTAGCACCACTAGGCGTTGTGCTAGGACACAGGACAGCAGGGCACCAGGGCAGGGTGGGACAGGACCCTGCTGGATTCCTGTCCAGGGAATGTGCTCACACCTTCCCTCAGCCCCGAGCAGCCCAGCCCATCCTCACCCCCAGCAGGTGCTGGGAGAGCACAGCCCATTTTGGGGACACGTGTGGGACCCTCCTGCCCCTCAGCCCCCGCAGGAAAGGCTCAGTCCCACCCCAGCTGCACCAGACCAGCCCTGGGGCAGGACAGGTCCCAGATCCCTGGACACTGTGGCTTCCTGCAGTAACATCTGTGATTAAAACCTGGTACTTTGCCTGGAAAGAGCAGCTACTCAGAGCCCAGCCAAGTCCTGCAATGGCTTTGAGATCCAAACCCCTCATTCCCTTGGATCAGCCTGGCCAGGACACTCACACAGCAGTGACTGATGCAAACACAAACATCAGAAACCACATTTGAAATTAAAAAAGTTTATTTGCAGATCTGTAAAACAGCTCTGCGAAAGACCAACACTTGCAAACACTACGAGATGAGAATGCATTTTCCTATTGTTAGAATATAAAAAAAGTCACAGTCCTTCAACTACCCCAAGAAAAGCAGACATTTATGAACCAAACATCGAACTTCCAACACCAAAAAGTCACTGGGGTGAGTGAGACAGTCAATAGCACCAACACAGGTGACACAGCCCTCGTGGGTCTGTCATTACTATGGAATAAAGCGGGTAAGTGAGGCCAAGCCTCTGGGGAGAGCAGCCCTATGAGCACTGAGTTCAGACAATGACACACCAGAACACATTCCTCTACATCCCAGCGATGCAAACATCAAGCCAGAAACACCACAGAGCTCCCAGGAGCTCCGAGCTTCCACTTCAGGACAAGAAATTCCATTGGAGAACAAGAAATCTTCCGAACTTACGTGGCAGTTCCATTTCACACACACAACTTTATTCACTTTATGTTTACAGGAGCTGTGTGATGGGGAGGTGAAGGACGGGATGCAGAAGTGGACAGTGGTGCAGGATCCAACTCTTGCTCCATGGAAAAGTGGGATTACACCGCTTTCCGGTGGTACTCCGGAGGAGCCACCTCATAGTCACTGGCACTGAACAATGCAGAGGAATTCTTTGCTAAGTACCTACAAAAATAACAAAAATGTTACATTACTTCTTGCCCAAATTCTCTGTTTTTCAGTGGATTTGTGAATCAGGCGGTGTTTGCCCAGACACACAACAGGGTTTGAGAAGCACCAGTCCCACACGTAGCTGCTCACGTCAGCTCTGCCAAGCACTTACAGATCTGACAGCTCAGCCAAAAAGCCATTCCAAACAAGCTGCCAAGCACCTCTGGCTCCAGGTGAGCTCAGGCAGCTCGGGATTAACAGGATGAAGCCATTGATATTTGAGGTTCAGGCAGCTGCTGTACCAAGAATCGATTTGCTACTGCTCTACTCAAAGGAGCAGGGGCAGGGAACAGGACACCAGGAAGCTCTGTCTGCACAAAGGTAAGAGTTATGTGCCATTAATTCTCATGGAATGGGTTCAGGATTTCTGGTCACTGGGTTCACATTTCTACCTCACAGCCAGAATTCTTCAGCACCTGCATTTACCTCAGACTGCCCCAGAAGACCATGGCTATCCCCCAGAGCAGGTTTTCCCTGACTACCAGGCTGATTCCTGTCAAGCTCTGCTGCAAGGACATCCTCAATTTAGTGAGGGTTTTCTTTCAGCTTCCAATAGCTCCTAATCATAGAATCCTGGAATGGTTTGGGTTGGAAGGGGCCTTAAAGCTCACCTCATTTCACATTAAAGCGTTTTATTATTATCAGGATGTTTTCCTCCTTAACATCCCATGGCTACAGGGTACCATAGCACACTAAAGCCCCAGTGACAGTCTGTCCCAGAAATAACATTCCTAAAGTTCATCAGTTTTTAAACATTTGCTCAATTGTTGTTGAGTAACTATTGTGTAATTTAATAGCTTGCTGGAATTATCATCTGCTTTTTTTAGCAGCTATAAATAAATGTCGAAGCATTTATTTTGCAACAAGGAGCAGACGGGACGGGGTAGAAGTGCAGATTAACAGAACCAGAGAAGTGGAGTCTGAGAGGCTTCATGGCAGCCGTGGGGAAGATCCCACACACAGGCCCCAGTTCTACAACAATTCACTGAAAAGGAGCAGCCTCACAGCAGCCTGAGCTCCCTGACCTTTCTCCTTCTTGCTGGAAGACCTCCCAAGTACTCACTTTAAGAAGTCATGCAAGTAGTTTAAGAGCAAAGCCAGACTCTTCTCATCCAGGGGCGTGTAGGCCAGCATGGCTCCGATCCGCACTGCTCCAAAGGAAGGACACTTGTCACAAACACTGCTTCAAGTTGTTGTTGAACTCCACAACTTTACAGTAGCACAGAAAAGCAGCCCAGGAATCTATTCCAATATATACAAGCTCACCTAAACCAACCAGACTTAAAAACCCATTTCCATCCCAAGCCTCCCAATGGCTCTGAGCCTTTTGGATACATGGACAAGGAGAGAATGAACCCACACTTCAGAGCTGCCTGTCACAGACTGGAGAGAGGGAAAGAAGCACTTGAACACTTCCCACTGCTCTTCCTCAGCCCCCCAGGTGGCACTCACCAAAGAGCCTCAGGAGGTGTGGGGCACCGTAGACCTGGGACATCGGAGCATCCGGGTGATCCGCCAGGATCTCGGCGTACTGGGGCCTCTCGAACTTGTACAGCAGCTGAGTGCCCAGCATGACATTGAAATACTCCTTAATGCCAGCCACCACCTCGTTGACAGCATATTCCCTGGGGACAGAGAGCTCTGCTAGGCCTGCTCCAAGCACCAAACCAAGGACTGCTCCAGGCTTGGCTTGGGGAGACCACCAAAATCGGGAGGGTCTTTCACAGGCATTCAGATCTTGCAAGGAAATTTGTCTGGAGACCTTAAAATCTACAGCCACAGGGAGGAGTGCAATTCCAGACCTCTCTGGAAAATGGGCAGTTCTGACCTGAGCCGGGATTTAGGCAAACCAAGAGCAGCAGTTTTCAGTCATCCTGTCCAAGAGGTGCACTCTGGGAGCAGCCCTTCCGAAGCCACAGGCAGCACTGGGGACATTCAGCAGCTTTTCTCTTGTCACCCAAAGCTCATTCCAGCTCACACCAGGTTCAAAGGACAATACTGAATTAATTGCACTGAACAGAGGGATAGCCCCCCAACATTTCAGGCACCTGCTCCCTTCCTCCCAGGCCTCTCCTGCCAGATTCCTGCAGGCCTCCAACCTCACCCTGCCTGTACAAGAACTGGCAGTGACACTGAGGAGCACAACCCTCAACCCCACCCTGCCAACAAATTTAGAACTGGCATCAGGACAATTACATCAAGGAGGTTAAAACACCCTGACAAGTCAATAATCTGCTTCCTCTTGAATGGAAGAAAATTACTTCCCCCTTCTGTTCTCCCTTTCAAACATGAAAGTTTCCTGCAGAGTAAACACACCTTGTTTTGCTCAGGGCTGATTGCTGGGGTAATTACAAACAATAATTAGCTTTGCCCATCTGAGTATGTACAAGTTCTCGTGCACCTCCCTGGCCCCCAGCCCTGGGCTTGTGAGGGAGCCCAGGGGCACTGAGCTCTCCCCACACAGCTTTTCTGGGAAGTTTCTATCAGCTTCCTTCAGGAAAAGGCTTAGGGCAAGTGGGGAAGCAGAAATCATATCCAGAAAGCAGAACTGCAGTCTGGAATTACTCTCTCAGGGTTTCTGAACACCTCCATCTCCTTGGGCTTAGAACAGGGCACTGGATCTGGGGCTGGGCTGGGTTTCACAACCTTATTCCATTTTCCATGGAATCCAAGTCCAACAACAGCAGCCAAGGAAGTGTTTAAGGCTGGCAGTGACCACTACTCACTTGTTATCGGTATTTCCTCGGGATTTTTTGTAGTTTGCATAATCCTCTAAAATGGAGTCCACATTCTTCTTGGCAGGGAGGTAGAAGAGCTACAAAAGCAAAACAGAACAAATACAAGTTTGTCTCATTTTTGCAGACATTTACACCTGGAAGCTGAACTGAAACCCTTTCTCACCAGGACACTTCTAGGATGAAATCAGCAGGTTAAGCTGGTACAGGTTATGAAAGGAACTCCACCAACAGTTTTAGCTGGGCATTAAAATCCCCAACCAAGCTGGGCAACCTGGGATAGTGGAAGGGGTCCCTGCCCATGGCAGGGCCTGGAACTGGATGAGATTTAAGGTCCCTTCCCACCCAAATCATTCCAGGATTCTCTGACTATATCCATGTGTCCACTTAACACTTGTGCTGCTCAACAGCAACCTGCTGATGAACTGGTAAATGAGATGGTTCCAGTAAAGCCAGGCCCAGAGTGACAGCTCCACAGCAACACACACAGCTGTCCCCCAGAGCTGGGCAGCATTTCCACAGGTACCTGTTTCTGCCTGGTGATCAAGTCCCAGTCATCCACCAGCCACGGCTTCAGCTCTTCCGGGATCTTCACCTTCACTTCAACTCTGTTCATAAACGTTTCTTCCTGAGAAAAGCCAAGCCAGACTAATTACTCGCAGATACTAATTGGGAGCAGAGCACCCTTCTGTTTTGCACCCAAAATCCCTGGGAGGGAATGGAAAACACTCACACTTTCAACTGTTGGATCTACCCGAGCCCTCTTCTTCCTGGGAGGCTGGGGAGTCTCACTGGTGCTGCTCCCCTCTCCAATGCCTGGAGCTGTGCACAGCACAGACAGTAGCAGGAAAAAACAGCAGAGAAGATTTAGGAGAAGAATTTCAGAGTAAAGCTCAGATTTTTTTCAGATCACCTTTGCACCTGTTGGGTTTTTTGTTGTTTCAAATATTACTTGTGTTCTGGGAGTCCCCCATTTGTGCCAGTTTAAATTGCTGCACTGACACTTATCTGAGGGAGGTCTCTGCACTAGAACCAAACCAGTCTGTCATATTTTTGGGGGAGAATTTTTGGACCCAGCAGCTCACCTTTGCAGCTGTGTCACATCGCTATCTCAAAAAGAAAACCTAAGTTTGACTTAGGAAATTATTTCATCAGATCAACTTTGCTTTTCAATTGCAAGAGCTCAAAATCCTGACAGACTGAAACAAGTAGATTTTTGTGCCAACAACAAAAGTGTGACCCTTCCCCCTCCTGAGCAGAGAGCCCCAGGAGTCCAGGAAGGACAGCACAAGGTGGCAGTGAATTATTGGGGCAGACTGAAGGTCTTATTTCAGCTACGAATCCTTCACTAGAGAGACCCACACAGATGCAAAATAAGACACACTTACTTTTCTGCTTGTTCTTTTTTGTTTTCCTGCAAGAAGAACACAAATTATTGCACATATCAAGAGAGTGGCACTTAAGGAAGCCACAGCAGAAAGCCAGAAAATGTTTCAAGCATTCAGCACAGGGAGCAGATCTGCAGGGGCCTGGGCAGTGCTTAGCTAAGGACACACAGAAGAAACACAAGCTATGACTTGGCTTCAGAGCTGTGGTACCACAAGATTCTTCATGGAACAGGTTAGAATTCACCATTTTTGGGATGTTTTGTCCTTTCCAAGTGCTCTTGGAGAACTACAAGAGATTTGTAGCTGTTTTATCTCAGACAGAATATGGCACAAGGAAACAGGAGTGCTGGGAATTCCCAGAAAAATCTCACTCAGCTGAATTAACTTCCAGTAAAAGACTGAAAAAACCCTCCAGTTTTACCACTGCAGCGGAGGGAAGATTCAGGAGTACTTTGTCTACTTACTACCCATTTTCAGGAAGTTTTACCTGGACTACCACTACTCATTCTCAGTTTGCTCCCTGCCAACAGCAGCCTGCATCAACTGCTCAAAAGCTGGGCATTGGGTGGATAAACCTCTACCAGTCCAACACTGATTCCTTGGAAATTCAGCACTCTCTCAAGTGACTCTTGTTTTCAGGCTCTGAACTGCATTTATCAGGGCCAGGAAATAGGCAGAGTTCTGAGGAAGGGCTGGAGATAGGAAGAGTAAAGGGTTTGTTTAAAGTCAGAAAAGCTGAAATGAGGCTGAAACTGTGGGCAGGATAAATCTCATCCCTCAGAGGGAGCAATCCCAAGTTAAGTCACTAATAGTGGACTGGTGCATTGAAGAGAAAGGCTTTTCTTCCAAACCCAAAGTCAACAGGGGGGAAGAGGGAGTCCTTCCCAGGATTAATTCACAAGATAAAAATAATGTTAACAATTAGAACAGAATCAGAGTTTTTTTAAACTCCATTAAGAATTTAAAACCAGATGTTATTCCCTAATTAGTTATTCAGTGCCATATCTTCCCTCCAGAACACTTAGTTACTCCTCCTATTTTTCAAGCACCCATTAACTCTGACTGTTTCCTGATTTTTAGGCCCATGAAACATAGAATAAACTCGTGGAAGTCGGAATTCAGCAGAGCTACATTTAACAGAGTCAGAAGGTGTTGCATAGGCAGCCATAAAACCTGCTTTAACTACACATTTTTTCTGCTACAGCTTCCAGTTATCAGAAGATGAGTAATTATTTTAAACCCAACCTGCATTTCATGCATATTTCTATTTGATCACAGATTGCTTCAAAGTGTTTGGAGCCAGTTGCTGCAGTTTGCAGAACAGTTGCTCTGAACAGACTCAAAATACAATACAAGGAGCAGGTGCTGAGCTCTCCCTTCCAACACCAGCATTGCTCCCAAGGCTCCAGAAAACTCTTTGTTACTGGTTTCCATGAACTCCAGGCTTCAGGAAGCAGGCAGGCCCCTGGAACCTTCTAGAAGGATCCAGTGCCAAAAGTCTGGAGTCATTTGGACGCAGGGAGTGTCCTCCCACTGTACCCAGCCCAGCCAAAAAGATGCAGGGCAGAGGAACTGGAAAGGGGCTTTAACTAACCCCAAACAGGGCCCTGCTGCCAAACTACCCCAGGACCGCCGAGGGCTCCCAGGGTCTGTCCAGAAACCAGGAAAGAGGGAGGGTGGGATGCTGGGGTGGCAGCCCTGCTGTGACAGCCCATGCCTCACTTACCGTGTGGAGATGGCCGGGGTCTCCAAGCAGCAAACAGTGTGGGCTCCATCCCGCCGGAAAAACCTGGGGACAGCGCAGCAGGTTGGAGACAGGGTCAGAGCTCCTGGGCAGCCTTCACACGAGCCCAGGAGCCAAACATTTGCATTTCTGGCAGCATATCACTACTGAACATTCCTGGAGCATAAGCTGTGCTTACATTAGTGACATTATTGCTTGGTTATCTGAATAATAAATTTTAGAATATAAATTACCTTTCCCTCAGATCCTCCAGGAGTGCCACAAAAGGTAAATTCTGAGGCCCACAGAGGTGGGCAGTGTTACCCTTTTAGAACAGTTGTGTGAACAGTTTCTCCCCCTCCCCACCACCAGTACTTTATTTATCAGCAATGAGCTCAAATGTACAAGGGAACAATCCAAAAGTTTGATTTTGGAAGTGTATTTTGGGATTTTCCAGAAGCCCTCTCGCCTTTAGCTGTGAGCAGATATAAGAGGAACACAACCCAGGGCAAGTCAGAGCATTTCCTCTCCCTCAGCCTCCAAGAAGGGAAGAAACTGTTGGAAACAGTGCAGCTGTAGTTCAGAGGGATGTGCTGGATGTGGCACTCCCAGAGATGAAGAGCAAGATCAGTGCAAGAAGCACACAGGACCTGCTCTAACTCACGTCCCCCAAGCCAGGCTGCTGCTTTCCCTCTGCCTTTTCCCAACTCAAGGAATCAGTTTTTCCAATAACATGAAACAGAAGTTTCACATAATTACCTTACACCTGCCCTGCTGGAGACACCATAAAAGCTCAGAGCAGCGACGGCAGCAGAAAGCCAAGGCCCTCCCACCCCAAAACTGGCTTCAGCCAGGAGTGAGGTCAGGCCTGGTAAGGTGGTTTAAGTTTATCCTCACACAGGGGCTCAACCCAGAGGCATCTTTGCCATTGGGCCTCCCTTGGACACAGCCCTGGGTGGGGTGAGAGGATGAAGCCAGCTCTAACTTTAGGCCCAGGTGACCACTCAGAGTTCACCCAGGCAGAGAGGAGAACCCCCCTGCTCCCATCCCTGGTGACTCAAAGTGGCAGCAGTGGCACCTCCCCTGCAGTCCCTCCTGCCCTCCTCTCTTCGGTGCAAACCACACACATTCACCACTGAGTCACACCCACAATCAGCTCCCCTCCCACCACTCACACAGGAGACTCAGGTGCAACAACCCCTTAAGCAGCCAGATTAGGAATGGTCATCATTTAGACCTGTTTTAATTAGATTTTAATGACACTCGTTATCAGCTGCCTACACAGCTTTGGGCTGGGTTTTGTCTGACCCCACATGAGGACAGGCAGCGACTGGTCCCTGTGAGAGGTTGGTCCTGGGCTGGCAGAACTCACCTGACCTGGAGCACCGGAGCACAGGGGAGCATCCAGCCAGCACCAGGGTCCAGCATATCCACTGGGATCCCTTTTCCCCAGACCAGGAGCCAGCTACAGCCTTGGCCAGGCTTTGGCTAATCCCAAAGTGAAACTGCTCCAGGATCCAGAGCAAAACCCAGTTCCCTGTCCCCACCTGAGCTGCACTCCTCAAAGCAATGATTCACATTTCATAACAAACCTGCCCCTGAATGAGACATGAAACCTGAGGCTGCTGCCAAATCCACTTCTGAAGAAGGGATGGCATTTCAGCAGCTTCCTTGTGAAGGCCAGAATCACAAATGAAGTTAGGAATTCAAAACATCCCATTAGTAAGGCCATGTTCATCATTAAGTGAAACCCTGCCCAAACAGAAGATGATAAACGAGCAGAGCTGGACTGACTGTCTGAAAATCTACCATAAAATCTGCCATCTGCCCTGAAACACCAAAAGGATGGAGTGAAGGGAATCTGACAGTCACAGCTCAAATTAAGTTTTTCTAGTAGATGCCTGAGCTTGCTTCTGGTCTCTTCAGATGCAAACTCCTTTTTAATGGTGTATTTATTGGTTTAGTTTTGTCAAAACCAGCCAAAGAAAGACTCTTTAAATGCAGTTTTGACAACTCTACCATGAGAAGGCAAGGCATTGTAAGGATTTTATTCCAAAGTGCTTGGAAGAACTGGGAAATTCTATAGAGAAACTGATTTTACTGAGATATACAAGAATAATGAGCAATCACCGCTTTCTGAGTGTCAAGTCACCAACTTAAATGGAATAAAGTGAGAAAAATGCAGAGTGTGTCTACTCAGCATCTCAACTCAACATTAACTCTGTACCATCTAAAAGGCATTTTAAATAAAATACTTTAACAAAGGCCTTTTTGATACCATTAAACAGCTTCTGCACAGGCTGTGCCACGAGAAATGGAGTTGACCTGCAGAGCCATTAATAGTAAAACTGACAAGCAAAAGTTTGGGAGGTATTTTGGGCAGGGTTTGGGGGTGACTTGCCTTGTTTGGGTTTTTCATTTTTAAATAAAAAGAATCTTACACTTCAACATTCTTCTGCTGCAGACCAGAAGTCTTCTTGCCCGGAGCAGCTCCTCTCATCTTCCCCTCTGCATATTGTTCCCTTTAAACAGAGCATATTCAGAAATAAGATTTTGGTGGAAAAAGAAGCTTCTTTGATTTTGGTTTGAAACTCATTATTTTCCCCTGATAACTAGATAACCTGATTGAAGCTCAGTTGAACAAGTATTCCCTGACAAGCACTTCTTCCACACTACTCACTGGTTGGCCTTCTGGAGTTCTTTTTGTTTCTGCAGGTTGGTGTCCACGTATTTGAGCACTCTGCTTTCTGGAACCCATTCATCCCAGCTGGAAAAAACCCAGAGATCAATCATTACTTAAAACCATCCCATGATTGCCTTCTACACACAACAGCCAATTAAAAGCTTCACAGAATTCAAGACTAAACTCTGCTTTGTGTCAAATCATGGACTGGCACAAGTCAAGGTCAAAGTTACCAAACATTCCCCACTGACTGGAGCTGGAATGATTTCTCTAGGGAAGTGTAACCCTCTGTCAGTTCCAGTTTCCCAAACTTGAAGTATGGGCAATGTAGGAGGGAGAACACTGTCTTAAATTCAAAGGAAGCATCACGGGAAAAAAAATATTCTATGCTTACATAATTATGGGATATCTGTATCCATAATATATTACTGAGAAAGTTTCCTTTTTCTATTTCAACATTTTATAGGTTAACAAATTCAGCAATAGGATCTTACTGTAAGGAGAAGAGCTCTGATTTCTGTCTGTGAAGGAAACCAAGATGGCATGAATATTTGAAGAATCTGAAGTGAACGATTTAAGAGAACAGGTGTTGGGGAAATTGCCATTACTAGCAGGAATTCCACTTCAACAAAGAGTGGCTCAGCTGAGCAATCTGACAACTTATCTCAAATAAAACACATTAAAAGTGGCCAAGGTATTCTGAAGTGCATCAGGTAAAGCTCTATAAAGAGTTCTGTGCCATTTTTCAGTAGCTGCCAGTCTTGGAGCATCACATGGCCAAACCAAACCAATATTGCTACAGGAGCACCAGGACTTCAGAGGGTAGACAAAAGACAAGGGCAGCATCTAAAAACTGCAGAGAAGCATCTCCAGCTGTACCCAAAGATTGTGGGGTTTGGGCAGTGCTTTGCTCAGCTGTTTAAGCCACTTATCCCACTCCTGCCTGTCCAGCTGCAAGAGACCTTCCAGAAGAGGTGTGACACATTTATACCCCATGGTGACACATTTACGTCCCACGGTGACAAAGCTTTTTGGTATCCTGAATGTTGATATTGGCAAAACAATTCCAAGTCAGGCCATTACAGCTGCAGAAGGCCAAATGAAGGCTGTGCTGCCCTGGCTCTTGCAGCAACGCCACTTTTAATGTACTTAATTGGAAGCTTGAAGGCAAAAAATAAAACTCAAACAGCACAAGCAAGAAAAGCGGGATCAGGACACCACTTCTGGCCCCCTTCATGGCATAAGTAAGGGAAGGAAGGGCCAAATTTATGCTGCCTCATTAAGAGAAGCCGCCACACAAACTGATTACGCTCCTGTAAGTGTTGTGTTTACGCTGAAACATCCCCTGTCCCTCTGGCAGGAGGGGGAGCGGATACAATTAAAAGTCACATCTAAAACATGAGGCTCAGCTTTTAGTCACAGCACAGAGATCAAGGCTGCTATGACTAAGAGTTCTCAGCATTGAAATGAAACCAAACCAAACAGGAAACTGTGCTCTGAGACTTCTGGGTCTGAAGAGCCGAGGTTTTTAATCGCTTAGGAAAAAACCTCCACTTCTCCTGAATTCAAACCGAGTGGTAGAAAACAACTCAAAAAATGGGGAAAAAGTACATCAATATAACAACCTCATGAAGTTCTCACCTTTAATGGGCTCAGCATTTATCTCACAGAGGTGCCTGAAATCCTCAGCCATCTCTCACCTGGAATCCTGCCAGTTTTGCAGGAGGGAAAAGTATCTGCAAGTTTACTTTGAGAGGCTGGAACTGAAACACAGGCTACACCTGCTGCTAATCCAGCCAGCCTGAATACAGCCCTCAGCAAGCTGTGCCCCAAAATCCCCTGCCAAACCTGGGGTAAAAGGCGAGGGAAGGGTATTTGAGTGGTTTTGCCCCACCTCAGTAGGAGCTGCCTTTCCTACCGAGGCATAACAAGGAAGTTTTCATGGCAGACATTTCTGCCAGGGAGGAGTTCCAGTGTTACCCACCCTGAACACCCAGAACATTCCAGAGCACTCCCTCCTGACAGCTCTGCAGGAAATGGCCAGTTTGGCAACGTTCTCTTTGTGTTACATAAATCATCAGCTTAGGTATAAAATCTAAAATATAAAATTCTAGTCAATCCCAGACAATCTGCCAACAGCAGAGATGTGGCAGTGCTGCTGCACCCAGCTCACACTCAAACAAAGCATCTCCCTGCAAAGGAAAGAGAAATCCTGCTTTCATTTCATGCAGTACTTACTTTTTATTCCAACCACTGTAATGGATAAAGTATTTCACTTGCTTGTCCTTTATGGCAACCTTTACACACTGGAACAGAGAAGAAAGGTCAGTCAGTCCCAGAGAAAACAAGGAGGTCTCAGGGAGCTTTGCTGCTTTAGCTTGCAGAGTTTCCCCTGCCCCTGAACTTCTTGGCTGTACCAATTAAATCCACCAACTCAACACTTCCTCCAGGGAGTTCAAGTCCTGTTCTGGAGGTGCTGAGATTGAGCTGCCACTGCCCCCCTGAGCAGTGACAGAATGAGGCTGCTGTAAAACCTGCAGGGTGCCCCTCCAGGGCTCCAGATTTGAGTCTCTTTAAAAGGAGTTTTTCTTCCTTTGAAGTAAAAACTACTCACAGGAGTTATAATTGGTATTTTCTTGGCATGCAGAGCCACCTCTAAGTGTTTGAGAGGGCGAACCTTTGGCTCTACATTTTCTCAACACCGCACTGTGCTGTACCCTCTTCAACTAAGAACTATTGCCAGAGAGGAACCTGTTTCAGGAAACACCTGCAAAATGCCACATAGGGAACTTAAATCCAGGCTCACGTGGACTTGCACCCAGGACTAAGGTTCTCCTGCTCCTGCAGGATCCTCTGCTGCACCAGTGGCTTGCTCTGACAGCCTGAATTAAACACAGCCACACACAGCCTGTGCCTGTCTCTACTTGTTTTGGAGAATAAAGGGGCTGAGTATGAAACAAAAGATGACTCAAATATAGTTCTGTGGCAAAATATTTTCCGTGCTGGAGGTTAGAAGGGCCTGAAGTGAATCTCCTTTAACTCTGCATTGCAGAGATGCACAATCAGCTCCTGTTTGCCACAAGCCCTCACACTGCTCCAACACAAAGAGCTGCTCTGACCACCTTGGTGTGGGACACCAAGGATGTGGTCAGGAACAAAAACTGCTGGACTGAGAACCACTTGAGAAAAACAGATCAAAGGAGTAGGGAGAAAGCCAAGGTTATTAGTCATTACTACTGACAAAGCAGCTTTTAAAATTAAATCCTTTAAAATAAACAAATAAAACCTTATAAAATTAAACTTCAAGTTCATTCTGCCAGTGCACGAACTCAGAAGGACCCACTCAACACAAACAGCCAAACAAAAGCTACTTGTGAGCTGGGAAATCCCTTCCAGCACCCAGCTGGCACAGCCTGATCCTGCAACACTCATTCCACTCCGGAAAAAGGAGGGACACAGCATGGGCAAGCACAACTGCTGTCCAGCTCTGGGCTGTTTGAGTGACACAAGGTTATTTCCTCAGAACCAGAAGCCTCAATCACCCTCCCCTCTGCAGGCACTGGCACAACAACCCCGAGCACACATTCCCAACAACCTCATCCTCCTGTTCCAGAGATGGCAGAGAGCAGAGCAGGAACACCAAAGTGGGAATGGTTTAGAGCAGCCCAAACCCTCTCAGTGCTCTGGGTGTTATTTAAGCATTACAACAACTCTTTCTCCTGAAGAGAGAAGTCAAGTGTTTCTCCTGCCTCCCTGTGTTAACATTTACTGACACTAAATCCTAAAGGATTTAAATCCCTGCCTGAGGTACCCCAGGAATTTCTGCAAGCCTTCTGACCCACACAGCTATAAGAGCTCTTTCTTTCTCTTTCAGAGGGAGTGGGAGCACTTAAACCCAGAGCTGTGCCTGCAGTAACACTGAGGCAGCAGGGGCACAAATGCACAGTGCAGGTTCTTGTGGTCTAAAAGCCAGAACTGGGAATGCCACTTCCTTTGTCACTGCAATGCAGCTTCTCCTGGGCACTGGTGGTGTTGAAGACCACAGGCTGTATTCAGCCGCCTCCCCCTGAGGAAGCTCCAGGTGCAGGTGACAGAGCAGCTCAGGCACCAAATCCTGCAGGCACAAAGGCTCCCCAGTGTTCTGGGATATTCCAACAGCCTCTGGGAGCTTACCAGCATAGCTGCACAGTGCCACTGGGCTTCCTGAAATTGTTCTGGAATAGAGCTCCAGGGTTTAAAATGGATTTCAGACAGGTTTTTGTTAATTTTAGTTCCAGTCCTTGATCCCGTCTAGAGGCACAGCAGGCAAACTAAAACACTCCCTTGTTTTCCTGGGGAGCAGCGAGAGCCACCTGCAGCCACACACACCTACCTTGGCTTCATAAAGGAGAGGTCCATGGAAACAAAGCACTCGCTCACCTGCAAGGGAAGCGCAGACAAACAGCTCAGAGCTCCAGAGGGCCATTTCCATAAGTTGTGTCATCAGGAACCACACAGAGCCAGTCCAGGGGCAGCCTGGGAAGCTGCTCAAAGAAAGGTACTGACTGGAGAAGCAAATTCACTCTCCCACCAAAGGGGATCAGAGCTGTGATTATTTCGACCCTGGAGCAAAGCTCCCTGACGATCTCCATGCAAGAGCAGCTGCACACAAACAGCAGTGCTGGTGACTTTGGCAGCACCTGGCACCAACCCCCACATTCCTGCCCCTCCCTGAGCTGACAGACATTCCCAAATCCCACAGCAAACCTGGCTGAGAACTCCTGCCCAGCCTCAGTTCCAGCTGCAGCCCCCAAACCAGGCTGGGCTCACGCACAAGCAGGTAAAGCTGCCCCTCTGAGGGGTTATTGGTCCAGGGCACTCTCCTAAGATCCTACCTCTGCACCTTAAGCTTCTGACACGTGAAAGCCACTGCCATCCGTGTCCTTTTCCCGCAGGAAGAGCAGCCCCTGGCACTCCCAGTTCAGGGAAGTCAGGAAGAGAGGCCCCCCTGCTGCTTCCCACCTGACCTGCGGGCTGGGGCTGTGCAGCAGCAGCAGAATCTCCTCACTTTGGGGCGTTTAAGCAGGATAAGATTGTCCTTCAGCCTGGTTTTATCTCCTCAACAGCCGAGTCTCATCGTGTGGTTACACTGTGGGAATTGCAGTGTACTTATCACAGGACATCTGAGTCCACACGTTTCCTTCTGGAAGCTGCAGTGCCTCATGTTTTTGGGGAGATGAGGTGCAGAAAGGGTTCTTTGTCTCCATGATAACCTGGCAGGCTCATGCTCCCTCACACAAGGCCTGTCCCCTGGATCCACACACTGTTCCTTATCCCAAAGCTCATCCCATTCCACCCCGCCATGGGCAGGGACACCTTCCACTACCCCAGGTTGCTCCAAGCCCTGTCCAACCAGGCCCTGGACAGTCCAGGGACGGGGCATCCATCTTAAACCATATTGCTATTTTTATTAATCTTATTATATTACTCTCAACTACAACCATTACCTAAAAAGCAAAATATAGGCAGAATAAGCCTCCCAAAAAGCCCAATTCACCTTCATTCACCTAAGCCCCGGTGCTTTGTTGCAGATGTGGATTCCGGCACAGCTGGAATCCAATGCTGCCTTCATGAATCCTCCTGCACTGGGCTCCCTTCCAGGGAACAATAAATAATAACCATCTTTCAAACGCATTAAAATAAAAATCCCGACAGACTTGAGGGATTTCAGCAGTTTTAATGCCAATGAGTGTCCGCGCAGGAAAATGAAAGATGTTTGGAATAACGGGGTGGGAAGGGCCCGCGTGTTATTGGGAGGAAAGAGAAGGGACAGGAAGGGACAAAGACTGCGGGAATTCAGCTTTCCCACCTCGTCAGAGCTGAGCAGGGAGCGATGAAAGCCAAACGGCCCCGAACCACGAGCACCGGGGCGAGACCCCCGCGCCGGGCGCGGCCCCGGCACCCCCGGGCCCTCCCTCCCCGCAGCCCCGGGCCCTGCCCGCACTCACCCTCCTGGAACTTGGGTTTGGGGTCCTGCTTGGGCGCCATTTATAAGGGCCGGTCCCTCCTCCGGCCGCTCCCCGCGGGGCCCCGGCGCTGCCCGGCCCGGCCCCGGCGCTCCCCGGCCCGGCCCCGCCGCGCAGCCGCGGCTCGGGCATGCCGGGACATGGAGTCCGCGGGCTCCCCGCCCCGCTCCGCTCCGCTCGGGGTGCGGGGGCGGGTTGGCTGAGAAATGGTGGCTGCTTGAGCCGTGAGGAGCCAGAAGAGGGGAAAAAAATTAATAAAAACCGAAGAAAAAAGAAAAAGCGAAGCACGCCCAACGTGGGGCTCGAACCCACGACCCTGGGATTAAGAGTCCCATGCTCTACCGACTGAGCTAGCCGGGCGCCACACGTACTCTTTGGCGGCCTCAGGTGTCAGCACAGCCCCCCCGCCGGCCCCGGGCATTCTTCGCTTCGGCCGCCAGAGGGCGTGTGCCCCACCTGATTTACATATTTACATTACCGTGTAATTAAACATTATCCCAAAGCCGGCAGGTGTGGAGCGCCGGCAGACGCCGCCGTCCCGGGAAAGCTGGGGGATGCCGGAGCCGCGAGCAGCCCCCGAGGGGTTAATTAACAGCGCCGAGTAATGCCAGGTGTACGCTCCCAGTTCGCTTTAACCTGAGAGAAAACAAAAAGAAGCATTGACGGGTAGCTCCGGCCGAGCTGAGGGGGGATATGACGGCATCATACAAGCACCGGTTTTAGTTTTTGACCGAAAATTGGCCGAATTGTTTTGATTTTTCTACCGCAATCCTCACGGCGCGGCAGGCGAAGCACAGCGGCAGGAGACCGCCAGGGGGCGCAGTCGGGCCACGCCGGCACCGCGCGCTGTAAGCCACGCCCACTGATATGCAAACCCCGCTCGTGGTATTTGCATATCCCCGCCCCTGGTGTGCTTAGCCCCTCCCATGTGATTTGCATAGCCCCGCCCCTGGTGTGCATAGCCCCGCCCCGTCCGCGGCCCCGCCGCCGGCGCGCGGAGCCCCCAGCCCGCCGCAGCCATGGCGGCCCTGCCCGCGCTGCGCCCGCTCCTGCCCCTCGTCCCCGTCGCCGCCGCGCTGGCGCTGGCCGCGGGCGGGGGCGCCGCGGGGACAGGTCCGCGGGACAGGACGGCGGGGACCGCGGGAGGGGCGCGCGAGGGGTCCGCGAGGATGAGTGCGGGACGTCCGTGGAGCGCGGGGTGTCCGCGGATGTCCGCGGGGCTGAGCGGGATGAGCGCCGGGTGGCCGCGGGGATGCGAGCGGGATGTGCGCGGGGATGCTCGCAGGGCGCTCGGCGGGGCCGGGACCGGACAGCCGGTGCCCCGCCGCTGCCGCGCTCGCCCCCCGGGCTGGGCACGGTCGGACGTCGGACCCGGCGGCCCCGGCTCCCCGCGGCCGCAGCGCGGAGCCCTGGCTGGGGAGGCTCCGGGGCGCTCCGTGCCCGGGGTGCTTTGCCCCCAGAGACGGCGCCCCAACACCGTTTGAAAGTGGGAATTTGGTTTTTTTGGGAGTTTTTTCGTTGTTTGGGGGTTTTTTTACTGGCAGTCGGAGTTTAACAGCGGGAGTGTATGCGTGGTAACCGCGGCCAGCCGGGGCCAGAGCCGAGCTCCGGAGCTGCCCGAGCCCCCCTCGCCCACCCGCCCCTAACCCTGACCTTAACCCTGTCCCCACGGCAACCCCCAGCCCTGACCGCCCGAGGGCAGGAGGGGCAGGCGGAGTCCCTGCTGTCCCTGCTCCGTGCCGTCCCAGTGGCCACCAGATCCAGCTGGTGTCTGGGTGCCTGAGGCCACCGCCACGGGAGTTCGGCATCGAGCGGGGGGAAGGGGTGGGAGAGGAGAGGTGAGGAACCCTGCAGGTAACCACTGCACCCGCTCTTCCCAGAGCCGCCCCCGCCGCGCTCCGGCAGCGACATCGTCCATCCCATCAAAGTCGACGAGAGCGGATCCTTCCT